>NC_080050.1:22003632-22313632 GCF_026212465.1 Amaranthus tricolor | reverse complement strand
CCTTGCGAACCTTATATTTTTACCGCTATGCACCCTCTTTCTTAACGGGCCTCACCTGCAAACAAATGGGCCCGATTGATATTTCAAAATACAATTTTAAAAATACAATCTCACTGTACAAAATACTCCAATGTTGCTATGAATTGTTGCCGATTGTCAAAGGTTACTATTTTTAAAACTCCTTATTTTCAACAATTTTCCATTGATGGGATTGAAATATTGGTTTTATTATTGAAAACGTGCTATTAAAAGTGTTGAAGTCACGAATTTTGAAAGCTGCTACTTGCAAATCAAACGTTGAAAATCTAGAATTTTTTTCATGGTAAATTTAATTTCTTTTTGGTTATTCAATTTCATTCTGATTTGATGTTTTAATATTATTACTCAAGTGTTTTTTATGTAAAATCTGATGTTTACTATGATTTTCTCCATAATTTTTCTATATTTTCAGAAGTCAGGGTTTGCTCTCCATTTATTTGCAAAATTTGCCCAATTTGTTAGGATAATTCTGCTTAATTTTTATTTCTATATAATTTCGTTTAAACTTTAACCATACACAATTTAGTGCTGGATTTAAGACTGAAATGTTAGTATGTCTAGACTTGTCTTCAAGGTGTTTGATGAAATACAGCTTTGAGTTACTGATCATCTTAATTCTTGATGTGCAATGTCCTTGTGCTTTCATGTCAACTGCATCACTATATGACCAAAAAAGTGTTACCTTGTATTAAAAATATATTACTTGTTTAATAAATTTTAATTGACATAATTCAGGTTGAAATAGAAGAAACTTGAGATGATTTCACCGTGAGACGTGCCTAATACTTGGCTTAAATAACCCAATAATAGAAATTTTTAGCATAACGGACATTTTGTATGGCTCGTCTCACGGTGAGACAGTCTCGTACAACTCCAGGTCATTTATTTATCAGGTTATTACTCATAAATGATGTGCTTGCAAATCAAATATGGGATGTTTGATGTTTCACATTCAGTAGAATTTTGCTGCATTTCTATGAGCAAGACCTTGCAAGCTTCTGATTTTGTATGTGCATAAATCTTTTTGTTGCTTAGCTTGCTTTTGCAGTCCCTGATCTTTCACTAGTTTATCTCCAAAGACACTTTAATACTATGTCAGTGACTAAATTTCTAGCATTATTTACCTTGATCCAACATATGATCCTTTGTTCGTACAAGTACAATCTGATTACATAACAATATAATGGATGATAATATACGATGCTTCATGACTCACTAGACTGATTTTATGGCTTATTTTCCTTAGGGATTAATTCTATTCCATGTTTGCCTTGTTGAAGAAACAAGGATGTGTTCAGATCATAAAGTGGCTGAAATTCTGATACATACTTGCTACATATTGCTCTCTGTGTTCAATTGCTTCCCTCGTCTTCTGTCCATTAGTCGGAGACTAAAGCTGAGCAGATTACACGGCAAATATTTACTCAGCACATATCAATTGAGACCTTATTGAATATTTTCCGTGAAAAAATTTTACCTGCCATAGGTAGTGCGTACGTGCTGGATATGAAAATTTTAGGTGGGTATGGACTATGGATATAGGAGAAGGCATACCACATCCACCACCCATTTTGGCATCCTTAACTTTGACTATGAATTTCCATTGATTTTGGAATTTTCATATGCTCTTCTCGAAAATCCTGTCTATGAACTAAACAAGGACACAGTCGCTGTCCTATGACAGTTTACCATCAGCAAGAACGAAAAAAAGACAGATGAGGTAAAGTAAATCATGCTCGCTGACGACTGACCCTTCATAAAGGATTACAAGATAGCTTAGCAAACATCTCTACTAATTACAAAAACTAGGATAGCTTAGCCATACAATCTATCTTGGACCTGAAACTTCCTGAGACGAAACATAAGAGGGATTACTATAACTATGTACTGTACCACTTCCACTTGTGCTCGAAGCTGAGGCATTAGTTCGATAATAACTCATTTGCTGTCCGTCATTTCCAATGATGGAAGGTTCAGAAAAGCGGCGTCCATAAAATCGTAAGAAATTCAAAGATTCTAATCGAGGATGATCAAATTCAATCCTCCCTTCAAGCATTCCAACTACACTCACCATGGTTGGTCTAAATGACGATTCTTCATGAACGCAGCATAAAGCAATACAAACCAACTTTTGGACCTCTTCACTTGTTACACGACCCTCGAGTCTTGGGTCAGCAAGCTCCAAGTACCTGCCCTGTTCATGCATATCCAGCGCATACATCGGAAAATAAAGACTTCCTGATCTGCATGAAGCTGATGAACTATTACCCGTATTATTTCCACCATCTAGGCTATGGCTTTGTTGCACTCGCTGTGGCGAGCAGTTTTTCCTTCCACTAACGAGTTCCAGCAGTACCATCCCATAGCTATAAACATCTGTTTTTTCTGAGATTGCAGAGCTAGTAAGCCATTCTGGTGCAAGATACCCACGAGTGCCTCTCATTGTCGTGAAATGACTGGATTGTTCAGGGCTCAACAATTTTGACAGCCCGAAATCAGAAATCTTTGGTTGGAAAAAATCATGCAAAAGAATGTTTTCTGGCTTCACGTCACAATGAATGATCTTATGTTCACAACAGCTATGCAAATAAGCAAGGGCGCGTGCTGTTCCAAGAGCAATATTGAATCTCTCTTGCCATTCCAGGACAGGACCGTTACCAAACAGAATTCGGTCCAAAGATCCATGGTTCATGTACTCGTAAACCAATAAACGCTGACTTCCTTGAGCACAAAAGCCTTTAAGCTTTACTAAGTTCATATGGTGAATATTTCCAATGACTGCTATCTCTGTGCAGAATTCCGTTTTTCCTTGAACACCGAGATTGGTTATTTTCTTGACAGCCACAACAGTTCCATCCAGTAAGGTCCCTTTATAGACCGCCCCAAATCCTCCAGAACCAATCAGGCTGCTGAAATTACCGGTTGCTACCCTTAAATCCTCGTAATCATACCTCACAGGTAACCCAGGTATCGAGAAGGCCTCTGATTCTCCCGAAGAGCTTAGGTGGCCTGACTTTTCAGGTCCAACTATGGACCTCTTCCATTTTCTCCACCTTTGAAAACCTAATCCAGCAATCACTAGGAGCAAAGACGACGGAAAGATGATCAAAGCTACCAACGTAATTACCTGTCTTCGACTTCTAGAAGTATCATTAGTATCATCGGTTGCAGACACTGCATCAAACATTTTGATGTAACCCAAAAAATCACTTCCAACAGCTACATTCGACATAAATGATCCCAACTGATGTTGATTCAAGAAACAAAGACCTGATGAGTTCTTGTAAAACAATCCCAAGCACGAACAGTCTTTTGAGCAGAGGTTTTTACACATGGACAACTCTATTCCGTATTTAACAGGATCTGAAAATTTGGTAAGAAAAGAACCTACGCCAACCCCCAAACCCAAGTATGAGATGTTGCGAGAACTTTTCAAACTTTGATCATCGGAAGAATTACAAGCAAAAGGTAACGACAAAGAGGCGTCACGCAGAACACACCCATTTGTTTGATGATCAGAGTTAAACCCAGAAGGGCATGAACAAACAGGGCCATTAGATGTTCCCTCCATACTGCATACCTTAATTCCGCCACAGACATATGGAACATCACAACTGTCACGAGGCCATACAAAATCTTCAGTCTGATCTCTACCCGAGTAGCTAATGACTTTGAAATGCCCACTTGGATACAATTTAGCAAACCGGAAATCAGATGGCAACAATTTGACTTGAAGAACAACAACTAACCCATCACGAGCAAAAAGCGTAATACCACTAGCATCAATCTTTAGATATTCAACCACATAATTTGAATTCCGCTGTGCATTAGGATCCATAGATAGCTTCCAATATGTTGATCCAGACCATTGAAGTATGACATCCGAGGATGTAACAGAGAGACTATAATTGCCCCTCGACAGGTCATTATCTGACACAGAACTGGTTAACGAACCCTCAACTGGTAACAATTGACCTACCACCACAGTATCAGTAGGAAACCGAAAACTCTCCCACAGAGAAACGTTATTATGATCAAGCAACACAAGATTACCGAATTCAGTAAGAATCAGGGCTGAGACAGATGAATGCAATGATGGGGTTGACCATTTCTTATTACTATTTTCATCAGAGATTGTAATACCATCAGAAGAAAGCAGAAGCTTACCTGATATTGACATAGGAGCATCACGATTAGCCAACCAAATAATAGTGGTGGATGGAACATGTATGACACACAAGTAGAATTTGATTTGTTGCTTTCCTGGATTACAAATAGCTGCCATGAAAGTTCTGTTTTGAGAATATAGGAAAGCACCATGATCGTCAACGAATTGTAAGTACGAAATGTTATAGTTTGGGGTAATATGGTATTGGTAAGAGCCAGAAATGGGGGTGATCACAGAAAAGAAAATTAATGTGGCAGGGATAATTAAGAAGGAATCCATAGAAAACAAAGGGAAAGATGCATAAACAAGCAAGAAAGGAGTTCAATAATTAAAGAAAATCAGGAATTAGTCTGCAATAAGTTGTAGTTGTATAAAATATACAATGCAAACAATATTTGACCAATATAATTGTCTCTTGGTTGAGCTAAGTCAATTGGTTGCAAACATCAGCTGGGGCTTGGGGGTAGGGATATGTTAGTTAATGACTTTATGAAGCCCATACTGGGATATTCACATTACAGTTGGACATTCGTTGGCTTTTTTTTTTTTAATTTTTACCAAACATCTTCATAATAGTCGATTTTTAGTAAATTGCTATTAGCTAGAGCTGTTAACCGAAATAGTTTTTCAACCAACGAATGTATTGACTGATAAGTTGGCTGTTTAAACTAGTTGTTATCGTGATGATGGAGGAGATGTTTGATAAAAATTATTTATTGGCTTTTTATTAGAGATAAAATATGTCAAGTCAAAAGTCAATGAAAAAGTTACTATAAATAGCTTTTCAGCTAAATAAAACTCATTTATTAAACAATTTTTACTGTTTAACCACTAAAAAATTAAAAATTAACAACCAACCAAAAACAATAGAAAACCAATTGATAAAGATATGAGTTTTATTTTCGAGGCCGTCTCAGAGATTTTCGATGCCCAAAGCAAAAATTCATAACATGAACGACCCTTAGAAACAAAGATATAGACCATTACGTAAACGAATAAAATTTAATTTACAATGCTTGAAACTAGCTTAATGATTATAAAGCTTTTGATTCTTTTATTAATTAAACTAAAACTCTCAAAACGATCCAACCATTGTCAAATTCCTAATCAAGTTTAATTTACAATGCTAGAAACTATTGTATATCTATCTGTGTTACTTGGTGAAAATTGACATAAAGTGCAAAAAATCCAAATTACCTAAAGACGTATTAAAGCATCCAAAATAAATCAACCTCATAATTCTCAACCAAATTATGCAGAAACTTTAAACTTCATTAATGTAGCAAACCAGCAATAAACAGAATCCAAATTTTCGTACGAGACAATTTCATCGTAAGACATAGTCTTATATTTGGATTTAATAGTCTAATAATAAAAATTTTTAGTTAAGAATTCTTGTTTTGAGCCGTCGAGACGGCGTCGTAGGAAACTGGCTGAAAAAACACTGCACTACAGTCTTTACAATTTGTGTTAAACATATGCAAAATCTAAATGCTAACTTATTTGGCCAAACTCAACGTCTTAATCGAATTAAGCATGGATAAAACCCCCAATTGTAGCCAAAATCCAACATCTCAAACTTGACCAAACTCGCCAATTTCATTTAAAAATATTCACAGAAATAAAAACCAATACGGCAAGATGATAGCTAGAAGACAGAGAACTTGCAGATGACTTCAATCCTCACTCATCAGGTAAAGTAAAACACCATTATGCAAAGATGAAAAACACAGAATATTACTATAAGCTTTCACTATTGAAGATTAAATGGAAGAATTGAAAAAATAAAATGATTAATTTGTTATTATGGATATGGAAGATGAGTTGCCATTTTGATCCGAAGATGTGAGGTGTAGTGGGGATTGATTTATAGGAAAGCGGTGAAATTGAGGAGTCCGGGGTCCCGTTGTTGATATTGTACGGCCCTAGGCAAACTGAAAAAATAAATCCTATTTATGAAAGGTTGATTCTGAACTGAAAAAGGGTGTTTGAAAAAATAACAAATACGAATCCTATATATTATACTTAACATTAAAAATATAGACGTGTCATATAATTCTTAAATGATAAAAGAACTAGTCATAAATTGCAAATTTTTAAGTGTTTACTTCATTAACTAACGTATTCTAATTTTAAGGCCCTTTCAAACTCTAAAACCTAAACAAATACCTACCTTATCTATGATCAGGAACAATCCTGAGAATCAGGAAAAGAAACTAATGCAAGATGATACTGAATTGCAATAAGTATCAACTTTTTTTTATTATTCAAAAATATCTAAGGTAGTGTTCAGGAATTAAGAATTAAATTGAAAACGTAATATTCAATTTTAAATTATAAAATTTTTAAATTATGAATTTTAAATTTCAAATTTATTGTTGGAAACTTACAATTTTCAATTCTATAATTACAAATCTTAAAGTTTGTTTGAAATCATTAGATTTTTAATTTCTAAATTTCAAATTTTAGTATTATTTGGTAAAATGAAAGATTGCAATTCCAATATTCAATATTAACATTTGATCAAACATAATGGTTCAAAAACTTTTATGGTAAAATTTAGTTACTACTTAAACTCATGATCCAATATTTATCCAACTTTGAAATCGAATCTGACTTAACTCAACTTCTAAATGAATTTAAAATGATGTAAAAACAATGTAGACATTGAACCAACTCGAAACACCTAACCCGAAATTGATTCGATGACCCGAATGAACACCTCTACAGGCAACATCTCCCACATACAACACAGAGCCATTGCTACCATAAGAGACCCTCCCATAGAGATTAGTTATATGCATATCGTGTCACAATGCTATTAGCCAAGCTAAACTTAGAAATAAGAAACTTTTTTTATTTGAAAAAAAGAGAGAAAAGGGTATCCAACTAACAGTGTTCTCAAAACCTTATAAAATGTCACATAATGTTCTGAAACCCAACATACATGCTCCTACTAGTATTCGACTGGCTAAAAGTATTCGTTTCTTGAGTTTGCTTCAAATGGGATGGACACAAGTTTTTAGGAGTAGTTTAGTTCATAGAAAGATAAGACAAAAAGTT
This sequence comes from Amaranthus tricolor, assembly GCF_026212465.1. Taxonomy (NCBI): domain Eukaryota; kingdom Viridiplantae; phylum Streptophyta; class Magnoliopsida; order Caryophyllales; family Amaranthaceae; genus Amaranthus; species Amaranthus tricolor. The sequence goes on along the minus strand of NC_080050.1, from coordinate 22,306,362 downwards.
TAGAATTGTAGATGATATTAAAAAAGAGAAAGAATGTAGCATTTAGAATTAAAGAAAGTGATGGATACCATTTCATAAAAGGAAATGGAACAAATAAGGACATAAAAATAATGTCTGGATGAGAATTAAACAACGTACATGTTTTTTTTCCTCCAATGTCGGAGGAAAGGGCTTCGGAAGGATCGTACGTAATTGGAGAGGAGATGAATATGATCATTTAGAGGCTCGCAAAAGTCTCCAAACATGCTTGTGAGCTTGCCAAGAAGTCTATGTTCCCGACAACTATTGCAAGTTAGACTTGCTACGTAGAGATAAGTACGTACGTAGAGTAGAGAACTCTGTGAAAATCGTAGGATGATATTGTTGTGCCAATTCACTTCTTTTTTTTTATTTAGTCATTATACGCTTGGTACCAGTCCTACTTTGGCGTCAAGTCATCGAGTCGTTGGTTTCAAACAAAGATGAATAGAGACATTAGCAAGTGATCCTACCCTAAACTTTTACTTGTTTTTTGACATTAGCAATTTGAGTTTATTTCATCTCATTTCAACACTAACAAGTGCTGACATAAAGTGAAAAATTAAGCTGAATTCTACTAATTCACCTGCAAAATTACTCCCTCGGTCCCCATAATATTAGCCTCATTCTCCTTTTTAGTCTGTCCCATAGAGTTTGTTTGATTTCCTTTTTTCATCATAACCTATACTTTTTCTTTAATTTCCATTCACGCAACTTAACTAACTTTTTCATTTTATCCACACATTTCTCCCACTCACGTATAAAATATACCTTTATACCACTTTCTTGGATTTACACCTAATTTGTACTTCAAGCTAATTCTATAGGACAAAGGGAGTCTCATTCTTATGGCTCCAACAAGAATGTACATTGGAAGAGTATAAGATAATTAAAAATTTTTTAATTTAATAAAATAGGGGAGTGCCTTGCCTTTACAGACAATTTCTCCAAGATTGGAGATGCCTCAATCAAGCTAACCCATCCAAGGAGGCTTCATCACACCTAGCTTTGATATGGATTTCTAGATGCTTGAGGTTCTTCATCCCCAAATTCCACTGCATAAGAAAATGATAGTTAATTGGAGAAATAATTATAGTTTGTAAAAACATATGCAACAAGCAAACTAATAGATATTAAATACCTTGATATGCCCAGCACCACTTTCGGGATTCAAAAGCATAGGCCACAACTTCACCTTCACGTCTTCCGTTACCAATTGAAACATCAGAAACCAAAGCGGCATCTCTAATATTTAGTGTTATGGGATGCCCCTGATAAGTGAATGAAACCAGTTTTAGCGGCATCTCTAATATTTAGTGTTATGGGATGCCCCTGATAAGTGAATGAAACCAGTTTTAGCGGCATCTCTAATATTTAGTGTTATGGGATGCCCCTGATAAGTGAATGAAACCAGTTTTTGTGTCAAAATATCGATGCATAACAGCTTAGGCAAACATGCTACCTCTAAATGCTTCAATTGTAGATGTGCATGAGGAACTTCTATCCTTTTTAAATATAATGACCCATTAATGATACACAAATTTTCCAGGTCATGGCAAGAAAGCAAAATGCACTTGATGTCTTCATCATTCATGTTGACATAATTCAGACACAGAGATCTTAATGAAGACAATTTACGATGCAAAACAAGAGATGGTAATCGACATTCAAGCGGCCAAGTGTAGCCCTCAATGTATCGGAATATTCTCGAGCAGGAGTAAAGTTTAATTCAATCCTTTTGACTTGTTTTGATAATGCAAACACCACCCACTTATCAATAGTGAGTTCATTGTTAATGTCCAAGTCAAAATTCACCGTGAAATCATCTATAGATGAGCCTAGGTGAGCTTCCACAATACTGTCGACCCACCTCACGAAATCTAATGAAAAGAGTTTTACATGAGACCATCTCACGCAATACTTATTTTAAAATCACTGCGTTTGGTTCTTGTTTTGATATGAGGTATTAAAGTCAAATTTCAATTCCATGAGTTTGGAATGAGCAACACTTATAGATTCATACTCGCCATACCCAGAGTTCGAATTAATGTAAAACAATAAATAAAACAAGGGTAAGTAGGAAGTCTTATAATTACACAAGTTGTTAAAAAAAACAATATAAGCAAGTCATATAATAGACTAGAGAATATGAATTAAGATAATATTTTTCAATAAATTAGATGCTACCCCTTGCAACCAAGTGGAACCGCCATTGTCTAGTGGTAACCTTGTGGTTGTTCGAAACTACATTGATGTGATATTTTTTTTTTAATAGAAAACGTTAAGTTCACATTAATTCCTACAGTTAAAATCTACTCATCCTCTTCTTCAACCCTTATTATTATTATACCCTTGTACCCACTATAAAAGAGCTACCATCTTAAATCATTTACTATCCATTCCACACGCCTAACTCTTTTAATATTTCAATAATTTCTACAAAATTAAACCTAGTACCTAAGTCAAGTGCTTGTACAACTCCATTTGAATAAAGAGCGGAAAAACTTAGGTTTAGGGAACACTGTTTTGTATTAAGTAAAAAGAATTACAAACTTCGCTTATATACACTTACATAACTCCTAAACTAGGAAAGAAAAATATACTGCATAATTTCTATTCCTAAAATACAATATTTGGTGTATATTAATTTTATTCTACTTTCCTACACTCCCCTCAAGTTAGGTTGTAGGTTCACCGAGACCTAACTTGCATATTGCATCGTCAAAGGTTTCAGAGGAAACTGCTTTGGTGAGAATATCTGGAAGTTGATTATTCGACCTGACAAAAGGAAGACTGATGATCCCCTTCTCAAGTTTCTCTTTGATAAAGTGTCGATCAGTCTCAACATGTTTTGTGCGATCATGTTGGACTGGATTATCGGAAATACTGATAGCTGCTTTATTATCACAAAAGAGATTTCAAGGACCTTTTTGTGGGAAGTTTAGTTCCCCTAGAAGTTTTCTGATCCATAACACTTCAGTGATCCCTTTTGCAATTCCCCGAAATTTTGCTTCAGCACTGGACAACGCTACCACCTTCTATTTCTTGCTTTTCCAAGAGACCAGATTTCCCCCGACTAGAGTGAAATACCCTAAAGTTGACTTTTTGTCATCCTTGTCGCCAGCCCAATTTGCATCTGTATAAGCTTGGAGGTTGAGATTATCATTTTTACCAAATAGAAGCCCTTTGCTGCTAGTACTCTTGAGATATCTCAAGATCCGCATTACGGCAGTCATGTGTTGTATCTGAGGCATGTGCATGAATCTGCTAACCACACCAACTGCGTAAGCGATATCAGATCTAGTGTGTGAGAGATAAATTGTAACACCCTGAGATTTTCTAACGTCATTAATTAAAATTTTAACGACTTTAGGGTTTTTTATAATTATATTAAATCAATTTAGAAGTATTTTTAATGAATCCCTTTTATATACGAATTTAAATATTAACATATAATTATATTAAAAATACGATTGCGACCACTAAAATAAAGAGGTTCGAATCAAAATTATTATTTTATTTATACGTGTGAGTACACAAAGGTGAGTCTCTTAGTTGAGCCTTGCAAGAAAATTAATCCAGATTAAATAATAACAATAATAACAATAACAATAACAATAACAATAGCAACTAACAATAACAATTAACCAATAACAATAACAATAACAATAATAATAACAATAACAATAACAATAACAATAACAATAATAATAATAATAATAATAATAACCATGATAAAAGGGCATGAAACCCTTGATGCCCCAAAACAAGTCGTCACTCCCTTCTCTTCCCTCTCTTCTTCTCTTAATCCCCTCTCCCTCACGGCTCACAAAACCACCAGCTGCCTCCTCCTCCGTGACCACCAGCACCAGCAGCAGGCCACGTTTTCCTTCCCCTGCAGCAGCCAGACACGCCTTCCCTTCTCCCTCACTCTTCACGGTAGTAGCAGCGTCGCTTCCCCACCAGCAGCTAGACTGCGTCGTGCAGCCCGTGGTCAGCAGCTAGGCTGCGTTTGGACCCTTTAACCACCGCAACCTTCATCCACCTCATCACCATTTTTTTTACTAGTTTGAACTTTGTAAGCCATCTCCTCTTCTCCCATTTGATTCTTCTTATTTTCAATTAAAGGTTTTATGAAGTTTATGAGTGTGATGTTGATTTTTTTGTTATTTTCATTGAATCTTTGTGGGTAAGAGTGTGATTGATGAATGGAACATATTTATGACTTAGGGTTTGAAGTATGATTAGAAATTATGAGTTGTATGTTGGTTGTGTGTTAGTTTCTTTGAATCTTACAATGAGTAATAATTAAAGGTGTTATCTTTGAAATTAGAAATGGTGTGGGCTTTCATGTTACATTTTGGTGGTGTATTAGTTTTATTGATTCTTGCTATGAATAATGGTTAAAAGTGTCATCTTTGAACATGAAAGAACTAGGGTTTGAATTTAGAGATGAAATCACTAATAATGTGTGTTTATACTATATTTTGGTGGTGTGATGATTGACTAAATAACCTTTAAAAGTTGTTTTAAGACCTAGTCGATTGGTTATTGTTGTGATAATTAGTAATGGTGATGATTTTGGTTGACTATGAAAGTGATTTTGATTGATTAAATTGAGAATAATACTTACTAATTGTTGTGGTTTGATTTTTGTGAATTACAAATACCCTTATTAGGTTGTTATTGAAGTTATAGATACATGATATTAGTAAGCCAAGAGCATAATGTCAACTTATCGTTGATGGTTGCTAAAGTAATTGTCGTGTTGTTTTGACTATATTTCTTAATAGCTTTGGAGAATGTAACAAATGATATCCTGATACGATAACTCTAAGATTTGCCTTATCGTTATATTAATGTTATATTAAAATTGTAAGATTTAGTTGTGATTAGTTATTTTTGGGTAACGCGAGCCACTATGCTCAAAATTAGTTAATGTAAAGAAACGCTTCACACATACTTCTACTTTAAATTGATGGAAAGACTTATGTTGTGTTGAGTTGATGATTTTGACTTGTATTGAATGAGTTGTGTGCGTGCTAGAGTCATCGAAAACTCATGTTGAATGGGTGATGGCGGTTACTTGGATATTTAGTTTGGTATGTCAAAGTAGTTAAGGGAACTTATTAGTTCTACTCATAACTTATATAGGTGCCCATTTTCGTAAGAGGAAAGTAGAGCCTTAGTTGGGGTGATTTTGTGACTTTTGATCGTGCAGTGACGCTTACAGGTACGTACACGCAGTAACGAACCCTTATATGTAATTTTATTTAAGACATTATTGTTTATTGTAATAATATGCACTGCATCAAAACTATGAGATACTAGTCAGTACGCCTTATACGAAAAGCTATCGACTATGAAATCCTTGCGCTTAGAATAGTTATAGAGAATGAAAGTGTTAGTAGGAGGCGGGGACCACCCCCCCCCCCCCTGCCCCCCTTATTTATTTAAGAATTAGATTATGCCTAATTGGAGTTAGAATGACTCATTTATAGGTGAATTTCATATTCTATTGAGTGACTTAGTGGGTTTTGGCGCGCTGATATCCCAGGGCGCTCATTAATAGTTGAAAGTGGAAGCTATTCCCAACTGATAAAGAATTAGATTATGATTAGCTGGCGTGACTCAACTGGATTATGTCCGGTTGATTTAGTATTCCCCTAGGTGAGGTTCGACGGTACCACCGTAAGGAGGGTATGAGCATGCTTAGGTCATTGGGCGCCGGGTGGCCGATACCGCCCCTTGACCGAGGTGTTACCATGCGGGCCTTGCAAACCCTAATATGGTGGCCTCTTCACTGGTTTAGTACCCCAGTGTGTTAGTTTTTCTCGAAGGTAGGACCCGAGAGGGTCAGCTGGAGGGGGCATGAGCTCATACTTTTCCATGGGCGCCGGGTGGCGATAACGCCCTTGGCCGTGTCACTATGCCAGGAAGTAGAGAAAAGATCTACTGATAGAAAACTATTCAGTGATAGAAAGTTATTTAATGATAGAAGGTTCATTCTTTGGTAGAAAGCTTACGCGTTGATAGAACGTTTACTCTTTGATAGAATATTTACTCATTGATAGAACATCTACTTATTGATAGAATAGTTTATGCTAGTGAGAAGTGTGCCTAAGTTAAGTTACCTCAAGGGTATTACAGACTATGATCACACTTACCTTAAGATAGACAAGCTCTATAAGGTCATGTGTTAGTATTATGTTAATGCCTTGGTCGAGTTGTACTACACGTGTTTTGCAAGAGTTTATGTTTGAAATGAGGAGAGTGAAGACCTGCATTCTACCCAAGAACACATGGTTCGGGTTGGAAAGCACATAATGAAATTAAGAAGTACAAGTGGCCGATAAACGGTTACTATCTGTGCTTGTGTCTTATGAAATCATGTTATGTTGTTTTATAATATAATGTTACCTAGTAGTTGGCCTTATTATATTTGATGCTAGTTACTGACATGTACGTGTTTGTGTTTATGTTTGATTGTTGATGACTTTCTATGATTGTCCTGCTATGACACATTAGCCTTTTGTCTAATGTCGAGCAGCAGGAGGATCATAGACAGGCGTAGCAAGTACTAGAGCTTCTTTTGCATTGCATTGCATTTAGGGAGAGTGATGAGGGCGAAGCATAACCTGTGTCATACCGCTATCTTTCGATTTTGTAGCTCTTGTTATCTTTTGTAAACTTTGGTTGTATATGTTTTGTTATGAGGCCTGGTGTCCTCCCTGGTATATTTGTATTTCCGCTGCGTAGTTTATAACTCTGTATGGTTTTAAGGAGTTAAGTCTTTTTAAAACGCAAACGTCGACACTGGAACCACGATCCATGCTTGGCATGTTGATTTGAGAAGCCGGCGACGAATCATTCCGCCGTGACATAGTTTTGATAGGCCGTTGGTGCCTTTACTTTATTAGCTTCTAAATAACTTTTGTTTTTCTACAAAGGCGCACAGTTTTAAGGCAGATGCTGCCGAAATTTCCACTCATTTTTTTTAAGTTAATATTAATATTTATCCAAATTCTTTTCCTTTTCTTTTATGTAACACCCGAATTTCCTTCCGTCCTTTACGGTTTTGGTTTCGTTAAGGGTTCAGAAATTTTGGGGTGTTACATAAATGAGTTTCACTAACATTCTCCTATAATGATCTTTATCTGCCGATTTCTCCCCCTTAATTATCTATAGACCATGATTTGCGACGATGGGTGTCTCTGTCGGTTTGCAGTCAAGCATGACAGTCTCTGCCAATAGATTTAGGATGTACTTCCATTGACTAATGAAGATCCCTTTTTGTGATCGTAGTACCTCAATGCCAAGGAAGTACTTTAGGTTTCCCAAATCTTTCATATCGAATTCACACGAAAATTTCTTTTTCAAATCTCGTATCTCCTCTGCATCATTACCAGTAATCATTAAGTCATCAACATAAATAATTAAACAAGTAATCCGATCTTTTTCTCTCTTGAGGAACAAGGTGTGATCGGAATTACTTTGTTTATACCCAAATTTCTTTATAGCAGAAGTGAACCTTCCAAACCATGCTTGAGGAGATTGTTTAAGACTATATAAAGCTTTCCTGAGCTTGCATCATTCTTGTGGGGTGTATTCTTCTGAGAACCCTAGTGGTGGCTTCATGTAAACTTCTTCTTCGAGTTCAGCATATAAGAAGGCATTTTTCACATTGAATCGGTGCAGTGGCCAATCTTTATTTTTGCAGCAATTGAAAACAAAATCCATCTAGTATCAATCTTAGCTACCGGTGAGAATGTCTCAAAATAATCTACTCCATATGTCTGAGTGTATCCCTTAGTACTAGTCGAGCCTTGTAGCTTTCCATCTGCATGGTACTTGATAGAGAACACCCATTTGCATCACACAGTTTTCTTCCCTTTAGACAACTCACATTTTTCCCAAGTCTCATTCTTCATAAGAGCTAATATTTCTTGCTCCATAACTCTCTTCCATTTAGGGTCTTGAAGAGCCTCTTCAACATTTCTCGGTAGTTTATTGGAGTACAGAGAAGTGTTGAAAGCTAATGCTATATCTGCCAGGGATTCATTATTACTTTGGTCCACAGGATATCGAGATCTCTTGGATTCATACTCTAGATCATATCTCCTTGGAGGAATGCCTCTTGTACTTCTTGGGGGCAATATATACCTGTTGGATAGCTCAATACTTTGTTCAACATTAGGTTCATCATTTATGCTTTCTAAAGTAACATCATCAGTGATTTTATTACGGGGAGTATCATCAATTACCTTAGGTGAGTCAAGATGCTCAGGGACCGAAGTGGACTGAAAATCAGAGGAAGGAACTATTGATTCAGAGCCAGTGTCAGTAGTGTTACCTACTTGCTCTTTCGGGTCTATCCTACCGGGATATGTTAACCAGTTTAGATTCTCAACTCGATTCTCCCCCTGAGAGCTAAGCTGGGGAAAGTAATATGATTCCTCAAAAAACTCACAATCCATAGTAACATACATTCGATTTTCCACCAGATCAAAACATTTGTACCCTTTCTATGTGTGCCCATAACTCAAAAACACACATTTGACAGCGCAAGGTTCAAGTTTGGTACGAACAAGTTTGGGAAGGTGAACATACACAATACATCCGAACACTCGAGGAGGAAGAGAATGAGAAGATAGAACAGGAACATGAGTCTTGAGTGTGTCTAGGGGGGTCTGAAATTGTAAGGCCTTGGTAGGAAGTCGATTGGTTAAGTAGGTAGCAGTAGTAAGGGCTTTTGGCCAGTATGATGCAAGGACCCGAGATTCAAACATAAGAGAATGAATCATTTCAAGGGTTCGATTTTGCGCTCAACAACGCCATTTTGCTGAGGGGTGTTAGGACAGGTGGTTTGGTGTATGAGTGCATGGTTGGCTATAAATTGTTTCATGTTTAGATTGACATATTCCCCCATTATCAGATAGCAGGATTTGGAGTTGAGTTTGAAACTAGGTAACAATCATATTATAGAAAGTAACAAACACATCAAAAACTTCAGATTTGTATTTTAAGAGATAAACCCAGCTCATGCGTATGCAATCATCAACAAAAAAACAAAATGCGAGAGAATTAAAAACAGGAGTCGAGCCCCACACATCAGAATGTAATAACACAAAAGGTTTATGAGTACGAGATAAGCTAGGAAAGTAAGAATGTTATATGACTCTTGGCTAACACACAAGCTTCACAAAGCAACAAATTATTACAACTATGGAGTGATGGAAAAAGACATTTTAGATTACCCAATGATGGATGTCCCAAACGTTTGTGCCATATCCGTAGTTGGTGATCAGCAAACCTACGAGCAAGCGATGTGTGACCTTTGTTGTAACAACCCCATCCCATAATTACCTGTTGATACTGATGCAGAAGCACACTACGGGACAGTGCGTTACGTTGACTCAGAAGTAAAGGCGAGAAAAGGGAATAAAATATTATAAACTAATCAACATAATAAACATATGGCTAAAAAGTGGACCTAGAAAATTATGTACTAAAAGTTTTTAATTCCAAAATAAAGGAAACATGAGGCAGAACAACCTCAAATAGGTAAGCAAAATGAGGACTATTTAAAAACTTTTTCTACTAGTTCAAAACACATGCGACACTAAGTTAAAACTTCAGAGGCAAGGCTCTAAGCTCACAAAAAATGTTGCCCCAACGCCCGATTGATAAATATATAAATATATCATTCATAATCTTCACCTGAAAAATATTAACAACGGTCCACAGTCAGTGGGGAGTAAATAGCAGTCCTTCTAAGGTAATATTTAACATATAACGTAGAAGTACATATGTGTTCATAGAATACTACTGTAAACATGCGCCGCATAACAGAAACCAATGTAATCATATGCGAGCATAACAGTATAAGCTGTAAAATCACACATTAATTATAGCGGAGGAACAGACGCCAGTACTACACGCAGTAATACTTCTCAAGCTTTGCCGGGATTACAATCCCTCAGTTAGCGCACTAACTATGTCTAAGAATTGCCAAACTCCCGCTGTTAACATTCCATACAGAATGCAATAATCGGACGACCACAACCACCTTAGGATATGGTACTCCATACCAAGTACACTAACACACTCCATACCGAGTGTGTGGGCCCTATAATAACACCATTCCATACCGAATGGTAGTGGCATTTGTCTCACCCATCAACCGCAGTCTAAGGGTTTTCCTCCCTATACATGTATCACATATAATAATGACATCATGAAGTATTGGGCAACCAATTCATGATTTATGCCATCCAGGTGAAATAATTCTCATGCATCATAAGATATCCATAACATATTATATCAAAATAAACATGAAGCATAAATATCCTCAAAAATAAGGTTAACAACCATTTTGCATTAAAAAGGGTGGCTTAGTTTAATCCCTTCTTTAGTGGATTCCTTCAGATTTTTACCAAACTTTTAAAGGTCATGACTTTCTGTTTAGAGCTTCAAATTAAAAAAATTTTGAGTCTAAATTGGTTGACTTTTTATAAACTTTACCTTTCATTAAGGAAGCATTTACCGATTCTAAGTCCATAACTGGGGAAAAACACTAAACATAACAACTTGTCCTAAAAACAGAATTGCTCTATCCAGTGTATTACGAAGGCCATAACTCAGCGTATACAACTCCAATTCAAGTGATTCTTGAGCCTAAATTCAAGTACTTTAAAAGACCTACAAGTTTTATTTGAACAGTTTAAGCTAATCCTGCCCCTAACTAAGTCAAATATGCTAAAACATTAAGAATCTTACTTTTTAACTAATATTCTAAAAACAGAACACTTGCTACTCAACGAAGTGAAGCTACGTCATGTTCTTAGGCTCATTAGGAATCCTAAATGAACTTATTTGAATCTGATTTTTGGATATGTTTTAGGCCTATATTTAATCTTTACATAACATTAAGAAATACGAAATTTGGGTTAGCATATTAGTCTCTAAGTCTAATTTATTAACAATAGGTAAAACTGACTTTTTAGATTGCACACTTCTACAAATCCAATTAAAAAGACCACTTATAAAACTACCCAGATTATGAAATTCGAACTCAATTATATTAATATAAGTAGGAGTTTTATGTCCAAATTTGAGATTAATTAGAGTAGTGTAACAAGTCCTTTAAGCTTGATTAATTCAAGGCAAGAACATGTTACCTTAACAAAAAACACTGAAAACAGGACGTAAATATAAAAATTAATTATAAATACTCACAAAAATACCCATATCACGAATTTAACATGTAATATCAAAAATTCCATTAGGAGTAATATCTAAAAAAAACGAAGCTAAAATAATTTCTTAAGTATCCTAAATAGTCTCAACATACTCAGAAGATCACAACATGTACCTGGTTTAGTCTTTGCTCAATTTCACCCATTTTTAAAGCATGAGACTTAGATTAAATCATTTGTACATACTATATATGAAAAATACTAACTTAGAATGGGTGCTAGTTACCTTAATTTGTGGATTAAAATCACCAAAAGGTTGATGAAACCACTCGCTAAGCACACGTCCTGCTAGGCGTGTTGTTGTTGCCTTTTTGCTTGTGTTTTTTGGTGATCTTTTGTGCAAGATTTGAAGGGATTTCTTGTTTGAGTATGTAGAGGAAAGTTTTCAGAATAGTGGGTAGTCTTTAGCTTCCTTAATTAAGAAGGATGAGAAACTAATTCAAAGGTACAAATGGATGTGTGCCGCCAGCTCAAAGGAAGAAGCAAGGAGGTGGCTTTGCTTAGGCTTGAAGTTCTCCCTTATGTTCATGCCACATGGTAGCTTAGGTGGATTGGTGTCACTTATTGACATGCTTGCTAGTATGGTAGCTAATTAGAACATAAGAAGGTCATTTTGAAGGCTTGAAATACTAGACATGAAGAATTAGAAATTAAAGGGTCATAGTTGTGTACATTGTTGTACATTGAGGTGCTTGCTTACCTTAGCTAACTTGAAAGCAAAAAAAAAAGTAATTATGCCTACATTGCATAATTTTGGACATGAGTGGGGTTAAGTAAGCTCGTTTTTAGGAATCAAATTAAATTTACTCGGGGAAAAATTTACTTATAAACTTAATCGTTTCTAATCTTCTTGTTCTAATTAAAATTAGAACGTTAATGCCTTAATTTCCAAGGTTATTAACCTTAATTATGTGGTACTAGTTTCTTAGGTGTTACAATCACCCCTCCTTAAAGAAATTTCGTCCTCGAAATTTGCATTAAGGAATTTATTTTGACCACATGATCATAATGTACGTAAACATACATACATGTATAATTAGATTAGGTAGAGTTTCATACCTGTCGAATAGCTCTGGGTATTTCTGTCTCATTGACTCTTCTGTCTCCCAGGTGGCTTCTTCATATTTTTGACTTCTCCATAGTACTTTCACAATTGGAACCACCTTTCTCAGGAGAATCTTTTCCTATCGATCGAGTATCTGGACCGATCTTTCTTCAAAACTCAGGTTTGGTTCTACTTCTACTGACTCTGTAGGAATGACGTGTGATGGATCACTGATATACCTTCGCAGCTGAGATACGTGAAACACGTCATGCACTTTAGATAGCTCTGGCGGTAGTGCCAATCTGTAAGCAACTGCACCTATTCGCTCCAGTATCTCGTATGGCCCGATATATTTAGGGCTTAGTTTCCCTTTCTTACCGAACCTCATTACCACTTTCATCGGTGACACTTTCAGCAGGACTTTATCACCAACTTCGAATGCTAGAGGTTTCTTGCGAAGATCGACATACGATTTCTGTCTGTTCTGTGCAGCCTTCATTCTGGCCTGTATTATCTACACCTTATCGACTATGTCCTGAATTAATTTTGGCCCCAAGACCAGTGTATCGCTAATATTATTCCAACATGTAGGACTGCGACATTTCCTACCATACAAGGCTTCATATGGAGCAATTTATATTGGCTTGAAAACTGTTGTTGTATGAGAATTCTATCAGATGCAGTGATTTTACCCAAGTCTGCTGAAACTCCAATGCACAAGCTCTGAGCATGCCCTCCAATATCTGAATGGTCCTTTCTATCTGACCATCTGTCGCTGCATGGAAAGCCGTGCTAAATTTCAATTTCGTACCAAGAGCTTCCTGCAAAGCAGTCCTAAAGTGTGACAGAAATCTTGGATCACGATCGGACACAATATCTTTTGGAACTCCGTGAAGTCAAATGATTTCTTCTGTATATGCTTCAGCTAGCTTCTCCATAGACCATGTATTCTTCATTGGAATGAATTTTGCTACTTTGGTCAACCGATCGACTATCACCCAAACTGCGTTCAAGCCTCTTGTTGTCACCGGAAGCCCTGTAACAAAGTCCATCGATATAGAGTCGAACTTCAAAGTGGGTATCGACAAGGGTTGCAACAGTCCACCAGGTCTTTGATGTTCAATTTTGATCTTCTGACAAGTGAGACACTTTGCCACTAATTCTGCAATCTCCTTTTTCATCCTGGGCCACCAAAAACGCATCTTTAGATCTTTGTACAATTTATCACCTCCCGAGTGTACAGAGTAGGGTGTGTTACGAGCTTCTTCTAAGATCTTCTTCTTTATCGTTTTATCACTCGGTACACACCACCTTCTTCTAAATCTCACACTTCCGTCATCTGCTACGTTGAAACCTCTAGCTTTACCTACTGCTATTGCGGCTCGAATCTTCTCTATCTTTGCATCTACTTTTTGTTTTTCTTTGAGTTCCTGGTACAACTCAGGTTCTGCACTTACATTAGATAAATAAGAATGAACATACCCTTGCGGTACCACCTCGATTTCGAGTTTTTGGAATTCTTCATATAACTTTCTAGGTAGCACCATGATAAAATTCAGGGAATGTTTATTTTTCCTACTCAGGGCATCAACCACCCTATTAGCCTTTCCTTCCTTGTACTCCAAAGTAAAATCATAATCCTCGATCAGCTCTAGCCATCTTCTCTGCCTCATGTTTAATTCTTTTTGAGTGAAAATATATTTGAGGCTTTTATGATCGGTATATAGTTTGCACGAAACCCCGTAAAGTTAGTGGCGCCATATTTTGAGTGCGAATACAAGGGCGGCCAGCTCTAGATCATGTGTGGGATAGTTCCTTTCATGGGTTTTCAGTTGCCTGGATGCGTATGCAATGACTGTCCCTTGCTGCATCAGAACACATCCAAGTCCACTATACGACGTATCGCTGTATATCTCATATTTCACACCTTCCACGGGTAAAGCAAGAACAGGTGCAGTAGTCAACCTCTCTTTCAATTTTTGAAAAGCTGCTTCACACTCTATAGACCACTGTAATCTAACTTCTTTCCTCAACAATTTCGTCATAGGTTGGGCGATCTTCGAGAAATCTTTCACGAACCTTCTATAGTAACCGGTGAGGCCTAATAAACTACGTATTTCAGATATATTCTTAGGGCTCTCCCATTCAACGATCGCTCGAACCTTCGCTGGATCCACCATAACTCCTTCTTTACTGATGACATGTCCGAGGAATGTTATTTCTTTCAGCTAAAAGTCACATTTGGATAGCTTTGCAAACCATTTCTGCTTCCGCAAGATGTCTAAGACTAGCCTTAACTGTTTTTCATGCTCTTCTTCACTCTTTGAGTACACCAGAATATCATCAATAAACACTACCATACATACATCAAGAAGTTCATGGAACGTTCTATTCATCTGATCCATGAAAACTGCAGGTGCATTTGTTAAACCAAATGGCATTACTTCAAATTCATAATGTCCATACCTGATTTTGAAAGCCGTCTTTGGAATATCTTCCTTCTTCACTGGAATCTGATGATACCCGGATCTCAGATCAATATTCGAAAATATTCCTACGCCTTTCAACTGATCAAATAGATCTTCTATTCGGGGCAATGGATATTTGTTCTCGATAGTTACTCGATACAATTCTCGGTAGTCAATGCATAGCCGCATACTACCGTCTTTTTTCTTTACAAAGAGTATTGGAGCACCCCATGGAAACACACTAGGTCTAATGAATCCTTTGTCAATTAACTCCTGTAATTGCGTCTTCATTTCTTGCAATTCTGGAGGTGCCATTCTATATGGTGCTTTAGAAATGGGAGTTGTGCCTGGTATTACATCAATGCTGAATTCTACATCCCATTCTGGGGATATACCTGGTAATTCATCAAGGAAAACATCGGGGTACTCTCTCACTACTGGAATGTCTTCTAATTTCCGTTCCTCTGACACATCCTTAACACTACACAGGAATACCATCTCTCCTTTCCTCTGCATTTTCATCATTTTTATGGCTGACACTATTCTCACTCCTCCCTTTTTACCACTCACTCCTGAATAAGAAATTTATTTTCCCTCATGATCTTTCAATACTATTTTATGGTCATGATAATGAATGATGGCTTGATATCTATACAACCAATCCATCCCTAGTATGACATCAAACTCAGTCATGGGGAAATATTTAAGATCGGTAAGAAAAATAGACTTAGCTATTTTTATGGGCACATTTTTATGTTCTCTACCACTCATAACTTCCTCTCCCGTAGGTAAGGTATATTACTAACAGGAGAAGTAGGTAGCAAACCTACTTTTTTAACAAAAGAACTGGAGATAAAAGACATGGTAGCACCAGAATCAAATAGCACAACAGCTGGTTTACTGAGCACAAGAATGTTACCCGTAACCACATCAGGATTAGCATCTGTTTCTTCTTGTGTCATGCAATACACTCGGCTCTTTTGTGTTGCAGGCGAGGCAAGTCTAGCAGCTCCAGATTCGGTTACTCTGGCTCTCTTTGGGCATTCATATGATTTATGCCCTGGCTCTTAGCATCTGTAACAGACCATCGGTTTACCCTCACAGGTGACTCCTGGATGCGAGTTCTTACTACAACGATTGCATTTTCTGGGGTCAACATTGTTGCGAAGTGCGGGTGCCTGTCGAAAAGTGGGTTTCTTATGAATCACTGGCCTTGGCGGAATTCTAGAACTTCCACCCTTCTCAATGCTGATCCTTCTCAGGAATTACTGTTGTGGTGGTCTAGCATTCCTTCTCTAGGATAGTAGTATGGATACTCGGGGCTATATCATACGCCTCCTGGAACGTTGCAGGCTTCGAACTCATCACCGGAATCTGCACTCTTGGGTCCATACGGTTGATGTACCGTAGAACCTTTTCAGCTTCGGTTGGGCAGGCATGAGGGGCGAACCTAGATAGCTCAATAAATTTATCAATATACTCCTGAATAGTCATGCTCCCCTAGGACAAATTCAAGAATTCTTCCTGTTTACGCCACCTCAGTGCGGCAGGATAGAATCTTTCCTTCAGTTTCTCCAGGAATTGTGGCCATCTAAAGTTTAAATCAGCAGTACATTGTGGGTGCAGCATTGTCCACCAGTTGTCAGCTTCACCCTCCAGATAATAGACGTCGATATTAAGTTTCTCTTCTTCTGGGCATCTGGTCGCCCGGAATACTTTTTCTATGGTCCGGATCCATCCTTCTAATATCACCAGATCAGTAGTGTCATTATATAAAGGAGGTCGCACCTGTAAGACTTTATCAAATGCGATTTATCCCTGCCTCTGGTAGTTATCCCGACTAGCCAGAGCTATTACTGCATCCTCGAGCACTCTCCTTCTGTGCTCGTCTTCTGTTTCTAGCCTCGAAGATCTCGTGGACGTCATTTCTTACCACAAAATTTACAAAACTCGTTAATCCGATTCCTAAAAATGAGCTCACTTAACCCCACTCATGTCCAAAATTATGCAATATAGGCATAATTACATTTTTTTTTTCAAGTTATCTAAGGTAAGCAAGCACCTCAATTACTGCATCCTCGAGCACTCTACTTCTGTGCTCGTCTTCTGTTTCCAGCCTCGAAGATCTCGTGGACGTAACGCACTATTCTGAAAACTTTCCTCTACATACTCAAGCATGAAATCCCTTCAAATCTAGCACAAAAGATCACCAAAAAATACAAGCAAAAAGGCAGCAGCAGCAACACGCCTAGCAGGACGTCCAAAATTACCTAAAAACGAGCTTACTTAACCCCACTCATGTCCAAAATTATGTAATTATGACGTCCACGAGATCTTCGAGGCTAGAAACAGAAGACGAGCATAGAAGGAGAGTGCTCGAGGATATGCAATAATAACTCTGGCTAGTCGGGATAACTGCCACAGGCAGGGACAAACCGCATTTGATAAAGTCTTACAGATGCAACCTTCTTTATATAATGGCACTACTGATCCGGTGATATTAGAAGGATGGATCCGGACCATGGAAAAGGTATTCCGGGCAGCCAGATGCCCAGAAGAAGAAAAACTTGATATCGGCGCTTACTATCTGGAGGGTGAAGCTGACAATTGGTGGACAATGCTGCACCCACAATGTACTGTTGACTCAAACTTTAGATGGCCATAATTCCTGGAAAAACTGAAGCAAAGATTTTATCCTGCTGCACTGAGGTGGCGTAAACAGGAAGAATTCATGAATTCGTCCCAGGGGAGCATGACTATTCAGGAGTATACCAATAAATTTACTGAGCTATCTAGGTTCGCCCCTTATGCCTACCCAACCGAAGCTGAGAAGGTTCTACGGTACATCAACCGTATAGACCCAAGAGTGCAGATTCTGGTGATAAGCTCGAAGCCTGCAACGTTCCAGGAGGCGTATGATATAGCCCTGAGTATCCATACTACTATCCTAGAGAATGAAGCCAGAATGAGGAATGCTAGACCACCACCACAATAGCAATTCCTGAGAAGGATCAACATTGAGAAGGGTAAAAGTCCTAAAATTCCGCCATAACCGATGATTCATAAGAAACCCACATTCCGACAGGCACCACACTTCGCAACAGTATTGACCCTAGAAAATGCAACCGTTGTAGTAAGAACTCGCATCCAGGAGTCACCTGTAAGGGAAAACCGATAGTCTGTTACAGATGCCAAGAGCCAGGGCATAAATCATATGAATGCCCGAAGAGAGCCGGAGTAACCGAATCTGGAGCTGCTAGACTTGCCTTGCCTGCAACACAAAAGTGCCGAGTGTATTGCATGACACAAGAAGAAACAGATGCTAATCCTGATGTGGTTACGGGTAACATTCTTGTGCTCAGTAAACCAGCTGTTGTGCTATTTGATTCTGGTGCTACCATGTCTTTTATCTCCAGTTCTTTTGTTAATAAAGTAGGTTTACTACCTACTTCTCCTGTTAATATCGTTATTACCTTACCTACGTGAGAGGAAGTTATGAGTGGTAGAGAACATAAAAATGTGCCCATAAAAATAGCTGAGTCTATTTTTCTTGCCGATCTTAAATATTTCCCCATGACCGAGTTTGATGTCATACTAGGGATGGATTTATTGTATAGATATCAAGCCATCATTCATTGTCATGACCAAAAAATAGTGATAAAAGATCATAAGGGAAAAGAAATTTCTTATTCAGGAGTGAGTGGTAAAAAGGGAGTGAGAATAGTGTCAGCCCTAAAAATGATGAAAATACAGAGGAAAGGAGAGATGGTATTCCTGTGTAGTGTTAAGGATGTGTCAGAGGAACGGAAATTAGAAGACATTCCAGTAGTGAGAGAGTACCCCGATGTTTTCCCTGATGAATTACCAGGTATACCCCCAGAAAGGGATGTAGAATTCAGCATTGATGTAATACCAGGCACAACTCCCATTTTTAAAGCACCATACAGAATGGCACCTCCAGAATTGCAAGAAATGAAGACGCAATTACAGGAGTTAATTGACAAGGGATTCATTAGACCTAGTGTGTTTCCATGGGGTGCTCCAGTACTCTTTGTAAAGAAAAAAGACGGTAGTATGCGGCTATGCATTGACTACCGAGAATTGTATCGAGTAACTATCGAGAACAAATATCCATTGCCCCGAATAGAAGATCTATTTGATCAGTTGAAAGGCGTAGGAATATTTTCGAATATTGATCTGAGATCCGGGTATCATCAGATTCCAGTGAAGAAGGAAGATATTCCAAAGACGGCTTTCAAAACCAGGTATGGACATTATGAATTTGAAGTAATGCCATTTGGTTTAACAAATGCACCTGCGGTTTTCATGGATCAGATGAATAGAACGTTCCATGAACTTCTTGATGTATGTATGGTAGTGTTTATTGATGATATTCTAGTGTACTCAAAGAGTGAAGAACAGCATGAAAAACAGTTAAGGCTAGTCTTAGACATCTTGAGGCATGAGACTTGGATTAAATCATTTGTACATACTATATATGAAAAATACTAACTTAGAATGGGTGCTAGTTACCTTAATTCATGTTTTAAAATCACCAAAAGGTTGAAGAAACCACTCGCCAAGCACACGTCCTGCTAGGCGTGTTGCTGCTGCCTTTTTGCTTGTGTTTTTTTGGTGATCTTATGTGCAAGATTTGAAGGGATTTCTTGCTTGAGTATGTAGAGAAAAGTTTTCAGAATAGTGGGTAGTCTTTAGCTTCCTTAATTAAGAAGGATGAGAAACTAATTTAAGGGAACAAATGGATGTGTGCCGCCAGCTCAAAGGAAGAAGCAAGGAGATGGCTTTGCTTAGGCTTGAAGTTTTCCCTTATGTTCATGCCACATGGTAGCTTAGGTGGATTGGTGTCACTTATTGACATGCTTGCTAGTATGGAAAGCTAATTAGAACATAAGAAGGTCATTTTGAAGGCTTGAAATATTAGACATGAAGAGTTAGAAATTAAAGGGTCATAGTTGTGTACATTGTTGTACATTGAGGTGCTTGCTTACCTTAGCTAACTTGAAAGAAAAAAAAAAGTAATTATGCCTACATTGCATAATTTTGGACATGAGTGGGGTTAAGTAAGCTCGTTTTTAGGAATCGAATTAAATTTACTCGGAGAAAATTTTCCTTATAAACTTAATCGTTTCTAAGCTTCTTGTTCTAATTAAAATTAGAACGTTAATGCCTTAATTTCCAAGGTTATTAACCTTAATTATGTGGTACTAGTTTCTTGGGTGTTACATTTGTAACCCGCCTCATACACGTAGTATAGTCCTCCTTTCTCAGTACCACGCCCAATGATCGCCCCTGTGTGAGCATCCTGCACAATACAATCAGAAGAGGTCATAAGCACTATACAATTAAGTTCCTTTGTTAACTGACTGATAGAAAGCTATTTATGAGACAAACTAGGAATTAAGAGACAATTTTTCAATCGAATAGAAGGTGAAATATCAACAAGACCGGCTTGGTCAACATTAATACTCTCCCCACTAGCAGTCTGTATGTGAGTACGGGTGGTGGGCCAATGGATAACAAGCCTTGAGGATCGAAGTTTATTGTGTCAGTGGTCCGCAGTCAAAGATCTAATTAGAAGACATTGGTTTGCATAGGAGGCCCATCCCATTTGAATCCCCCCTGTTTGATAAGCCTAATTTTTGTGAGACATTTTGTGGGTCACATGGTGGGTCTGGGTTTTCAATTGGGAGGGGTTTAAAATGGGGCCTAGGGTTTTGGGTATAAAAAGGTAAGTAGGGAAACTGTCCATTTCCCTTTACCCCGTCCTTCTCTCTTTCCTGTACTTGAACCTTCGTTCCCACTCTCTTTTGTCCCTTGTCGTGTCCATGGTTTCCGGTGATAAAGAACACACCTCCATCACCATATTCTTGTTGCTGTTGGTTCTTGAATTCTGAGGATGGTCTAAGGGCGAAAGGAGCCTTACAACCAGTGCGGGTTGCCGTCACTTTGGAGGCAGCCTTCCATTTCTTGTAATCGTCCCACCATTCAGGATACCCAATCAGCTTGTAGCATCCTTCCTTGGTGTGCTTTAATCCACCACAGTGACTACATTTCAGGTAAGTTTTGTCCCCATCATCTCGCCGGAATGAGGTTTCTAACCGGTGTTTGATGACAAGCCCTTTTCCCAATCTCTGAAGGATTTATTCCTAATGATGAGGTGGCACCCATGATGCCACGTCATGCTAATTCACGGCGAATCACAGCATACGCCATATCAAGGGTTGGTAGAGGGTCCTGGTTCAATAGATCTCACCTTTCTTTGTCCCAATTCTTCATTTATTCCAGCCAAAAACTGGTAAAGTCTATGTCTTTGGATGAAGGCATTAAAAATCGGGATATCCTCAGAGTGTTTCATCGGATTCGACATCCGACGATCTATTTTTTTCCAAAGAGTATTGAGTTTACCAAAGTAAACCTCAATTGTGTCACTTTTTTGCTTGAGACTCGTTGTCTTGCTGCTTAGGTCAAATATTTGTAATTCGTCCCTTCAACTACTCAATAGAGTTTCGATCCCTTTCTAAAGATCTCATGCGGTAGTGTAATCAAGAAATTGATTCACTAAGCCCGAATCAATGTTGGCTATAATCCATGATAGGACAACGGAGTCCCGTTGTTTCCACTGAGTCGTTGAATATGTGGGTTTGGGAGGGGCTTCGATGATATGATTGAGACGACCCCTCCCTTCGATTGCAATTTGGATGTGTTTACACCACTTGGTGTAGTTTTGGTATGTTAATTTTTTGATTATTCTTAGGTCGGTTGATGATGGTTCATTTGAGGTGTTTTGTTTGTTTAATTGTTGGAAATATTGGAACATTTGTTCCATTTGTGCAACTGTAACAAGCTGCTGGTTTGGTTTGGTTTGTGGGTTTTCGCCTTCCATTGTAGGTAAGACAGAGATGGTAAATGATGATGCCGAAAAAGTTTCGTCATCCTGGAACTAACCTACCATAAAGAGCGGAAAAACTTAGGTTTAGGGTTGTGTTTAGGGAAAACTTTTTTGTATTAAGTAAAAAGAATTACAGACTTCGCTTATATACACTGACATAGCTCCTAAACTAGGAAAGAAAAATATACTGCATAATTTCTATTCCTAAAATACAATATTTGGTGTATATTAATTTTATTCTACTTTCCTACATAGAAGACGGTCTTACATCAATAGCAATTAGCATCGACTTAACGTTTTTATTATAAATAATCACAACACTTTTGTTTCTGCAACCACTTATTACCATATTTACAAAAATAAAACTTTATGCACGTAGAAAAGTAAAAAAAAAAAATACATATCATCACTATATAAAATATCCATATAAAACAAAAAATAGTACCTTGTGACAACTTGATTTGAGGGTTGGCAATATCACTTTTCCATAATATTCATTGAAATGGCTATTACACAAGACAAATTAATCTTCAGGGTAGCCCAAAGTCTGCAAGGTTGAGCAGTATCACAATACGAATCAATACAAGGCCTAAGTTCAAGAAATCGCAAGAAAGATCTCTAAATCACTACATAACCATAAGGATAAGAATTTTATTATCAACTCATAATAATAATGGTCAGAAGTTTGAGTGAGAACCAAAATACTTTAGTAAGGGGTATTTGACAAATGATTTATAGCCAATAGTTGGTAGCTAATTTGACTAGAACACACTACTATGATGAGAAATAACGTATTCATAACAAGCTACTCAAAAAATCTTTGGAGAAATTTAAAATTCCTGATTAAAGTAATTAAAATGAGAGAGGAAATGAAAAGAGAAGCTGGTGGAGATAGAGAAGAGAAGAAGCAAATGAAAAAGACATACTTGTTGCTACTACTGCAATGCAAATGAAACGGAGCAAGAAGGATAAATGAAGGAAGAAGGTATTGTACTTTAAATTTTTTTTTTCCTTTTTCTCTACTCTCTATTTTCTTTTTTTTTTTACTATTTTTCTTAAGTATGTTGACATTAACTATCAAGAAAGATAAAACACACAGAAGGTCGTGAAATTTGGAATTTGAGGTTTGATGGAGTACTTGAAGTCGAGGACAAAAAGTCACTTCATCATCTTAAACTGTGATAAATAATATAGTGGTAAAGCTAGACCAATAATTACATGATACAACAAGGGCACGAAAAAATCAATCAAGCTGCTTAATGCAAATTTTCAAAAGTTTAAAAAGACATCAATAGAAAAGAGGAATAAATGTAGGAGAATTTTATCAAAAACACAAAAGTGATTAAGAATGAATATCTTTCAAGAGAAATCAAGAGGAAAATAGTGAAAGAAAGATTAAAGAGGATGAAGAGGCTACTCTAAAAGGTGAAGAAAATGTTCATATGATCACACACTTTTCTCCATCATTCTTGCTATACATTGCTATTGGCTCTGTTAGATCTATATCAACTATGGCTATGCCAATTTATAACACCAACTTTCCTGCTAACTCACAACTTGCTTATATATTAACCAAAATCTTACCTTCTGAACAGTTTAGAAAGTTATTGTCCAAGCTTGAGGTAGGGTCTTGAAGCTTGTCACCCAACCTCAAGCTTGAGGGATGTGAAGGACTGTTGTTTTGATACTTAGGGCAATTAGTTTGGTTTTGCTTAACTGACACTTCTGTTAAGTTTGCTAGTTTTAATTAATTCTGTTACATTGCATATCTTAGGAGATATCTTAACAAACCACAACAGTTTGTATCTATTCAATTCACTGGAATAAGATAAGACAAAACACTTTGTTTACTTCTCTAAAAAGCTTTTCTGAATAATCCAAGTCTTGGTTGGTGAATTTGACTGTTTCAATTCTTACACAAACTAAACAATATCTGAGCAAAGCTATAAACCTAATTTATCTCATTCTCAGTTCTCCGAACAACTTAAAATCACATAGATAACCATAATAGAAACAAAAGTGAACAAAAAAGTGAAAAAAACTAAAACTGATCATAAATAAATAAACAAATAAATAAATAAATCTTATCTAATTGCTAAATAAAAAACCAGAGAAATATACTTGACCTAAGAAAAAATTAAGAAAAGAGGGTCGGAGAAGATTCATGGAGTACCTTAAATTTTGAAGTACGGTAGCAAAAAGGTGGTTTCTGAAATAGCAACAAACGAGTGTGTTATGAATGGTAGTATACTAATGTGATTATAAATGATACTATACTAATGTGTGACTTGAGTGCACATTAAAGGGTTGAATTCATGTGTGTGACTCTTGAGTTGTGGAATCCAAAAGGGTGTAATAAGGTGAAGAGTATTCATGGGAATTATTGGTGTTAATGAAGATTAAGGTGAAGAGTCTCATGTGTGTGACTCTTGAGATAATGCCTTTTCAAGTTCTTAGAGTTATTTCATAGTATTCATTACCCTAAATTAACTATGTATTTATGTGAGCCATTCATCTTCAAGTACCTAGCACTATAAATAGGGCTCTCATACCCACACTTCAAGTATGAAAAACACATCAAACACAACCCTTAAGCCAAACACATAGCCTATTGTTGTTATCTCTATCTCAATTGTAATTCTTCATATTGAAGTGTTGTTTGTATTCATTTGATATAATATAAACATAAACTACACACCACGGAGGACGTAGCCATCATTGGGTGAACCTCCTTAAATCTTTGTGTCCTTGTTTGTTACTTTGTCAAACTTAATTTTGCTCATTGTTGTTTGTTCTTAACATCGTAAGTATTTGGCGATCGTTTTCAGAGTGTGCTGGTAGAAACACAAATGAAATTAACATATTATAAAAACAATATAAGAGAAAACAAATTATAAGAAAAAACTAACAAATTTGACAAGAAAACTTTCACAACGAGAGGTCTAAATCCACATATCTAAACACTTGAATAAAAATTGCAATGAACATCCAGTAAGACGGTAAGTGTGAGACTTAACCTTTATCCACAATGGCTAAGGGATGATGATTAAATTTAAACATCTAATCCCAATGAAAGCAATATATTTTGCAATGAACATTCAACAACACAAGTAAGACGGTAAGTGAGATGACAATGAATATCTAAACATATAAATTATTATTAACACTAGCTAAGGGATGATGATTAAATTAAAACCTATCTTTGAATTTACATATAAACACTTGATTTTCTCAACAATTTTGCAGCAACTTACTATAATGACCTTTTGTTACTATTCTATCAAATAATTCTCCACAAGCACAGTTCCATAACATAACGCAGAAAAACTATATCTTCATGAGTCTCTTTAATTCTAACCAAATTTGGATTTTTGATGAATGATGCATTATTTAAATTTCTCTCCAAACATCCATTACTTCTTTACACAAAAGTTTTCTTTTGGGTATTGATTTACAAGCATAAAGATTATTGCTTGATTTCTCAGTACACAAATATGTTGTACCAAATTGACCTTGACCCAACTTTTTTCCTATCAAATAATGATCTCTTAAACAAGGGGATTGATATGGTAATAGAGATGATGTGGGTTTCGTCGCAGATGTGCTATTTAGCTTCTTTAAAGGTGCAGATGGTAACCCTGCTTTCTATTCAGGCATTTTTATGTAATCAAATAGAAAAAGATTTCTTCAATTGCTATTGATTTTGCATATTAAATCAAAAAGTTAAAGAACACTCAAAAATCTCCACTAAACTAAACGCAAATAAATCAAACAACATAACAGTTCTTCAATTTGGAATTCGAATAAATTGCAGTAACATTAACAGTTCTTTAAAGTCCAATAACTTAATCCCAATAGAAGCAATACAACAATATTACAAAGCTAATAATCAATATCAAAGTCGAATAACCAAAATCAGGCGCAAAACATCAGAACTTACGCAAGATTGTCTCTAAATTGGGTTAGAGTTTGCGGTGGAAATGGAAGAAATCTATCAGTGCATGAGGGAGGATTGCAGCCAGCAAGCGACAGGCGTCAGACAACAGCAAGTCTCCGGCGGCGACTGGCAGCGGTGGCTGGCAACTGGTGGAAGTTATAAGGTTTAAAGGAATAAGGAGAGAAGGGAGAATGGGAGAAAAGGGTAGAGTAGTCGGCTTTAGTCATGTTTCCTTCAGAATTAGGCAGACGAGCAGTCGCAGGCAGACGGTAGCAACCAAAACCAGAAAAGGATGCGAGAAAGCAAGGTAAAAAAAAATTGGGAAGGAAAATGTACGTTTGGAGAGATGAGTCTTAGAGACTTGGGTTTTAATAATTTTAATTTTAATAGTTGATCGAATCTACAGTTTAAACGGTTTGGTCTAGTCTTTTCAAAAACATTAAGGTTCACGATTTGGTCTCGATTTTTTTATCAGACCAGACCAAATCGCAAACCATACTATGACCAAAAATTATATTTTTTGAAAAAAAATAAATATATTGCTACCTAGATATTTTGAGATATAGTTATTTTATATAGTAATATATACTTGAATAATATTAATGCAATCAACTAATTACAAAATATTTTATTTGGTGATTGTAGTTGCCACATATTTGTATAAACACATATATTAATTTTAAAAAATAAAAAAATGAAAAACCATAGACCAGACTGTTGTAGAACAGTTTGATCTGGACCGGCTTGGTGATTTAAACGGTTCGTCCGGTCTGGAAAATTTTGAGACCAAAATTTTTTATTTTAGTCTGATTTTAATGTTAGACCGGACCAAACTTGACCGTATGCACCGCTAATCCTACTTGTATAGAGGGTTATTCCATTGTTTTTTCTATCAAGAAATATATCTATTTATATCATAATCATAAATTAGTAAAAAATCTGTGTAATGTATGAAGTTATTAGTATTAATATTATGATAATTAAAGATATATATTTAATTATCGTAATTTTTAATATTTTTAACGCACGGAGTGGTATCAATATATTTCTGTAAATTACTTAATTAATAAACAAATTTTAAAGGCATTATTAAGGTTTTTATTAACTGCAATAAACACAATTTGCAAAAAATATTGTCTAAATAATTTAGGAAATTCTTTTCCAATCAAAAATACTATTGATTAGGCATATTCTTTGCAAAAAGTTTTGAAATAAGTTTACATAATAATAGTAATAGCATCATTCTAATCAAAATTATTTAATTTAGAAAATCTTTTAATCACGAATTATGTCATTTATCAAGTCAAAAATTATGTTTTGGTATTCATTACATGAACAAAATTGACTAATAAAAGAGTTTCAATGATATTGTTGTAATAAATTTTTTAAATAATAAACTACCATTTTCAGATGTAATTTTGATTAAGGATCAACATCAAAATTTAACATCCAATAATTTTTATCAATTTGACATATGGCTATAAAACTATCATTTGTCATTTTACAATAAAATTATTAAATTGTATGATTTTGACTGTTATTAGTCTTAGTTATTCTCATTTTAATAATTTAATAATGTTTATAATCTCCTTATATTTTTCACTAATTATATTTTACTATTTTAAAATTATTTATCGTCTACACATGTTTATGAATAACTTTAATAAAACATTTTTAATAGTTGTGATTTTTATATTAACTAAAAATTAAAAATTTCGACTACAGCAGTTGCGTGGTACAAAGTTTCTTTTGCCTTTTCTTTTCCATTTCATAATTCATCTTTGTTCATTGACAAATTATCAATGGTATTCCTATGTTTTTGCACTTTATTTTTGGTATTCTTGTATTTGATTATCAATAGTACCCCTAGCATTTTCACGCTAATTACAACCGTGACATTTGTAAGTTTATTTCCTTTGGCTCTTCTTTTTCCGTCCTCACTCATGCCTGGTTGCTCTGTCTTTGCCTGGTTGCTCTGTCTTCATCATCAAGCTCATGAGTTAAGTACTCTATTGCTAAAGCTCCAACAAAGCTCTGTCTTCAATCCTTTTAAATACAGAAATCAGTGGGAACTCAAGTCTTCAATACTCCAGGCCCCTTGAAGCTTGGCCGAAATTCTTCATATATACACACATTCCAAAAATATCAATTTTGGAAAACACCTTCATGGGCATCTTATACGCTTTGTTCGACGGGTATCCAACTACGTCAACAATTGTCTACTTAATTTCTATGCAAAAGGTGGGCATATTGATTATGCCCGGAAACTGTTCGACAAAATGCCTCAAAGAAACTTGGTTTCATGGACTGTAATGATTACTGCTTATTCTCAGAATTCTCTATGCGGGAAAACATTACTTGCTTTTTCCGAAATGAGAAAAGCTTGGGAAAGTCCAAATGCTTTTACATTTTCGTGTGTGATTCGAGCTATAACTTTGCTTATGAATGTCGGATTGGTTACACAAATGCATTGTCTTGGTCTGAAATGTGGACTCGGTCATGAACTTTTTGTGGGTAGTAATCTTGCTGATATGTGTTCCAAGTGTGGAGTGATTCTTGATGGTTGTAAGGTGTTTGAGAAGATGTCTTACAAGGATGAAGTCTCTTGGATGTCCATGATTGATGGGTATGCTACAAATGGTGACTTTAGTAAGGCTTTGTTGGGGTTTAAGACAATGTTTCTTGAGGCAGTACTAATCGACAGTTATATATGTGATTTCTGAGTACTTTAAGTGATTATGGTGGAATCAAGGTGGATACATTTGGGAGGTCAAGTCATTCTATGGTAGTGAAATTGGACATGGAGGAGGAAACTATTGTGGGCAATGCACTAGTTCACATGTACCCAAAAGTTGGTGACACAGAAAGTGCTCCGAAAGTGTTTGGAAACAACTTGTGGCGCATGAAGGTAGTGTCGTATACCTCTTTTATTGATGTATATGTTGAAGTTGGTCAATTGGAGAAAGCACTTGAGATGTTTGTTGACCTGAAGAGGGAAGGCGTGTGGCCCAACGAGTTTACGTTTTCAAGCTTGGTGAAGGCCTGTGCTAATGGAGGTGCACTTGAGCAAGGATTGCAGCTTCATTCCCAAGAAATGCAACAATGATGAAGAGAGAGCTTTATTGGAGCTTTAGCAATAGAGTACTTAACTCAAGAGCTTAATGATGAAGTCAAAGCAAGCAGGTATGTGTGAGGAGGGAAAAAGAAGAGCCAAAGAAAATAAATAACAAATTGCCTATGATTTACTTTTAAAAGGATCTAAGGAAAAGATAACAGTAAAAACTTGAAAAATGTCACGGTTGTAATTAGCATGAAATGCTAGGGATACATTGATAATCGAAAAAACACTGAGGTACCAAAAATAAAGTGCAAAAACACAGGAGTACTATTGATAATTTCCATTGTTGATTGTATTTGAAGTGGATTATTATTATTGTACTTGCAATTGTTAATGTTTATCTCTATTAACAGAAAGTAAGTACTGAAAGTTTCTATTAATTTTAATTTGTTGATTGTCAATAGTCAAATCTTATCACGATATAGCTCGAACCTTGAACATGGTTCCTCATAACAACAACCCGTCAATCATTGTCAATCATTGTCATTGGACACCCATAACAAACAATAGTGTCAATCATTGTCAATCATTGTCATTGGACACCCATAACAAACAATAGTATTTCATTCGAGAACCTTGAACATGGTTCCTCATGACAACAACCCGTCAATTAATTATCATCATCGATGCTCTTCGTCGATCATTACCATCATCAATAGTAGTATAACAAAAGTGTCACAAATAGTAGTATAACAAAAGTGTATTGAAAATACAAGGTCCAATGGGTAGGGCTGAATAGAGTTTGGTCTAAACCGTAAACCAAACCGGACCAAACCGTAATTTAAGTATTTGGTCTGGTCTACGGTCTGAATGGTCTGGTCCGGGTTTTTTTTTTTTTTAAAACGGTTTACGGTCCGGTCCCGGTTTTAAAATTTTTAGACCAAACCGGACCAATAAACCGTAATAAACTCAAATATTAGGAATTAGGGCTAGGCTACTACTCCTGCTGCCGTAAATTACGAAAACCTGCCTCCTTCTCTCATTCTCCTCTCTTCCTCGCCTCCTGCCCTCCTCTGAGTCTCTGAAATCAGACCTCTGCACCTCTCTGATTCCTCGCATCCTCTCTATTTCCTCGCCTCCTTCAAGGCTTCAACTCTTCAAGCTTCAACCCAAACGACAAACGCCAGGCGCCAAACGACAAACGGCCTCCTTCAAAGACGACTCTGCTTCTGTGGTTCTTCGAGGCTTCGACGCTTCTCCTCTAATCTTCATTCTCCAATCTCACCAGTCACCACGGAATCAAGTGTAGAATCTCGTAATGTAAGTATATTGGTTGATTTTTTTGATTTTTTAGGGTTTTTTTTATCAGTTTTTGTTTAAATTCGAAGAATCTCAACTTCTCAAGTTTGGTAATTTTCAGTTTTATGTTAATTGGGTATGGACGAATGGATTGCTTAATTTATATATGAGGCATTTGCTTAAACATGGAGTTGTTGCTTAATTCTGTGATTCCATGCTTATTATTACAATTATTTTATTCTTGTTGATTTCTTCATATTTTAACAGCTATGATTGTATCTGTTACTTGAGGTCTTCAACTGCTTGTTGATTTCTATTTTTGCTATGTGTTTTATCATAGACCATTGAAGGCATTTGACCTTGTGAAGGATAGAGACACTGGGAGTTCCAAAGGCTATGGTTTTTGTGTTTATCAGGTTTGTAGATCATCTTTTTATGACGAAGTCGAAGTATAAAGTTCATACATCTGTTGAATTTTTTGGACATTAATTTCCCTTTGCGGTAGTCAATAGATTTTTTAACCAAAATTACACTAGTTTTTCAATCTCATTACCACCGTTTATTGTCACCTACCAAACGAGCGAGAAGGGTATATTGAGTTGTTTGTATCTCGTTATAAATTTCCAAGTTTCAAACCCAAGTATTTTTGTGAGGGAAGTATCGCTATTTATAAAATATTTGACAATATTTGAATAAAAGAGAAATTTTACTCTTAAAAAAATTATTCCTTAAAACAACCAAAGAAGACAACCTATCTTTTAAAAGGTAAGAAAAGACAATTTTCTTTACCAAAAGAAACTTTCTTTACAAAAAAGTAAAATTAAAAATTAAAATTAAAAGACTAAATTTAAAAGGTTTTAAGCAAATTCCAAAGTTACAAAATAAGAGAAAAGAAAAATCGGTACCTCGACGATGTTAGCGAAAGTAAGGGCGACAACATGGCCTAGACAAACGCCGGCGAAAACAAGGTGGTTAGCGGCATGTACATTAGGCAGGCTCAGGCGGCAGCCAAAATTACCAGTGGTGGGTGACCGGAGGGAGTATTGAGCTATTTCAAATAGTTACAAAATACATAATGTCCAAACAGAGAAATTTAAAAATTTAGAGGAAAAAGAAAGAGAGAGAAAGAGGGAAAGTAGACTGTAGAAGCTGGGTAGGTGAAGAGCCAAGAGCATTGTTACCGGAAAGACATTCGGTTTGGAACAGGGAACGGAATGGGAACACGGAACGCAACCTAAATTGACTCGGAAACGATAGTGTATGAGACACATTATGTATAAATTATGTATTTGAATTAAAATGATTATTTTGCTTGAAGAAATTTTTTAAGTGGAATATTTTTAGAATTTTAGGTTTCACCTCATTTTTTTCTCTATATGGTAGGCATGAACTATTGCAAAAGGCCAGTGGTAGCAAATCTAAAAACAACTTCCGTAAAATAGCACTGTACTTTTGAACATTAAGCTACCGTAACATTATGAACCAGAAAACGTTTGTTTTCTGTTAACTTGAGAAATTACCTTTGTACCCTTGTATTATTTCATTAAAACATATTAACCCCTTCTCCTTCATCCATCTTCTTCTTCTTCCATTCATCTTCTTTTATCACATAAAAAGAAGGATGCAACTATGGGTTTGTAGACTGAGTTAGAGATGGGAACAACAACAAGAGGGGGGTGAATTGTTGTTACAAGTTTAAGCGTTTTTGCCCTTTTTTGCGGAATTAAATAAAATAAATAAAACTTAAACTTAGAGCGAAATAATGAAAGAGACAACACGATTTTTACGTGGAAACCTTCTAGGCCTAATTAGAAGGAAAAACCACGACCCCACGAAATTTCTAAACTCTTCACTATGTTTAAGGCAACTCATTACAATTACATTAAACATCTTGCTTCACTCGAAGCGCATCAACTAGGCCAACTTTTCTCTCCAATTGCTTCACTCAAAGCAACTCTTTTAGCTTCACTAAAAGCTAAACACTTCACTAGCTTCACTAAAAGCTATCTAAACCCCCCCCCCCCCCCCTAGACTCACCCAAGTCTAGTTACAATTACTCTCTCAAAAACCCTTACAAAAAGGATAAAATTCTCTAAAATAAAATCAATGAGTAGCACAAGAAAATATTGTAAGTTAATTGGCAGTTTTAAAAAAAAATATTTCTTGTAAATTTCCAAAAATAATGCATGAAAAATCAAAGCTCATACGTTGGCATATTATGAGGAACAGCTGAAAGTCTCTATTTATAGAGTCAAAATCTCTAACAAAAAGGAAGTAACCAACCATTATTCCCTTATCCCAAATAATAAGGAGAATAATGTGGATCTTAAAATCCAAGTACACCCTACGGTTAATATCTAAAAATAGGTATTAATCTTGACAAATTCAAACCCACGGTTATCCTAATAATAACCGCTGTTCCTATATACTAACAATAGGCAAATCAGCTACTGTTCCCTTTTACTAACAATAGTAGCAGTTCCCATATACTAAAATTAGTTGCAGTTCCCTCTTCCAATAATAACCACGGGTACTTAAAACTAATTATAGTCACGGTTATACTTTGCTAATAATAGGGACGGTTACCTATTTACTAATATTAGGGAAGGTTACCTATTTACTAATATTAGGAATGGTTATTCTAATAATAGCTAAGGCTTCCTTAACATCAGCTGTTGTTCTTATATTTAGCCAATTTAATTATTCACTAAATATAAACCCTAAAATAAAGGCTTATAAAGACGTTAGATATTTTTGAAAAATACTTTGCCAATTAACTTTAATAATTTATAAATGCAACAAATTAACTTTATTTAATACATCAACTAAAAATAAAAAAATATAATTAAAAACAGAATTTCAGTGGACGTATATTAAGTTGACTTCAATCCAGGAACAGTGTGCTGTCTCCAATTTCCAGCTTTGTTAGAACATCAAACTTGGGAACAGTAGACCTCCTGTCTACATTGGACATCCTAAGCGATATACTTCTTCTAACATCTTTTGGATCTTTTTGACACATACAATTCCATAGACCAATTCATAGGTACTATCAACGATCATAGTCAAGACCGGATATCGACCTGCACACAATCTCTAAAAACATATTCGTTTAGATAAAGTGTAGTCATCATCAAAACTCAAGAGGTCTAACAGGGTTCTTTAGAGGGTGTTCAATCAGCAATTACTGATTATTATCGTTCAAACAAACCACTAAATCAGGGCAAAGACAACCATGAGTCAGGTTAAAATGAAAAATCTGGGTGTTTGAGAGAAAAGGGCAAGTCATCATCAAGTGCAAGCCTTCCGAAGTGTAATGCCCTGAATTTTCTCTATGGCATAATTTCCATTTTATTCCTCTTTCTAGTTACTTTTCTTTAAGTCTAGTCTTTAATTTAAAATAATTTATTATGATATTATTTGTGATTTATTATAACTATCTCTTTTATGCTTTATAATGTGATTTAAAATGTGCGTAAGTTATTATTATTATTATTATTATTATGATTATTAATATTATTAATATTATTATTATTATTGTTGTTGTTGTTGTTGTTGTTGTTGTTGTTGAGTTAATATATTATTTTAATTAAATTTATGTACTACTATTATATGTCCTAGGTTATTTATTTTTGGACCAACTTGTGGTAACAAGTTTAAATTAGGAGGACTAAATTTTTTTTTAGTGCATTATTATCATGATAGGCATGTAAAATTAGTGTTTAATTAGGTTAATTGATTCTAATTCATGCTTAATTATTTGGTACATTCTAGAATGGAATGAATGCATGAACATCCTTCAAATCTTTTCATTTTCTTTTTCTCAAGTTGATTGAACTCACTAATGCTCATAATTTTCAGCCATTATGAGAAGTCTTTTGGGATGGTTTTTCCCCCTCCTATAAATACTAGCCTATTGTTATGTAATTTTCATTCATTTATAAACTAGCTCATAAACTTTCTTTCTCTCATTCTATTCTCTCAAAAAAAAAAGAACATAACAAAATATTTGCTTTATTTTTCTTCAAGTGCCAAAATATCATCATATTTTTGGGCTACTTTTGAAGACTTATTTTGATTTATTCAAGCTTACTTCAAGAAATTTATTTTGCAAATTATTTTGGAGATTTTCTTGGAGTTTTCTTTAATCTTCTAAAGATTATTACTTTCCTCCATTATCCAGGTAACTAGATTTTCCTCACTTAGTTTCTTAATTAAACATAGAAGTCTTGTTTAGAATAATTAAAATTTAAATTGATTAATTCGGTTTTATATTGTAACTTTTGCTTTAATTATTTTCGTGCATATATTATTGTTATTTTAATTTTCTATGATGTGTTATAACATAGATTTAATTTTGGATTAGTTAAAATTAATTTTTGTGATTTGAATAATTTTATTTTAAATTATTATGAAAATTTGAAAAATCTGCACTTTTTATTAATAGTAATTTGGCTGTAATTTATTAATTTTAATTTATTTCCACATTATTTTAACACTAAAATATGTTATAATCAGTAGGTAATAGTGTAAATTAATTTTGGTTAATTCGGGTCAATTAATCTAATTAAAATGGAATTTCTAGTAATTATTCAACTATTGTGATTAATTGACAGTTTATTTTCAAAATTTATTTTATTATTAGTTAGCCACGTAAATTATTTAAATTTGAGTCTGAAATTAAGTTTTATCATTAATTTAAGTCTAATAATTATTTTAGTAAATTTATTTAATATAATTAGTCTAGTTTCATTTTGGTTAATTAAATTAACTAACTTATGAGTAAAGTGTTATGCGAATTAGCTAAAAGGTTAAAATCTAATTTCATGTGATCTAATTCAGTATCTAATTAGTTGGTAATTATTTAATATTTAATTTAAAGAATTTGGGTTTAAATTTACAAAATTATTACTTAATAATGGCTTAAACTAGTTAATTTGAATTTTATGAATTAATTAAGGTTAAGAGGAATTTAAATCTGATTTAATTTATTAATTCATTAATTTTGATCATGGACCTAATGCTTGGTTATGTGTTAATTTCATGTACTACTTATTTATTTTAATTAGATAGTTTATGACCATTTGTTGTTAAAGTCATGTAAATAGAGAACTTGACTTTGTCATTGACTTTGACCATGACCATTGACTTTTGTTGACTATTATAATGGTTATGTGATTTTATTGTGATGGTTTATAAAACTATTTTATTGCTTGTCGACAAGTTTATACTTAAGAATAAAATAACACTGTCTCTAGTATATTCTTGCCAAGAGTTGTTGTAAGGTGTATTCTTGATTAAGTTCGAATTTTCCTTATTCTAAACTCAGACATTACAACTTAAACTGTATGATCTTGATCTTGATCTTGATTGGTTTTAACTACTCCTTAGGAGTTTTGGTATTTTGGAAATGGTCATTGTGGCTTTTGGGTTCTTACGGGTAAATCCATAGTTGTTCCTTTTGAACATTGGTTTTGTTGTTATTTGGAAATCGTTGAGTAAGTCTATTGTAACCGCCTCGAATTATGAAGGCAAACACTAACTGGAATTTAGTATTAATCAAGCGGAAGCTTACTTTTGCCAACACAATTAAGGGGTTACTTAAAGATCAAACCAATATCCAAGCAATATAACGGAAGTCTTAACTGTCCAAAATATAGGAAAATTACAACCAAATCGAAATAAGTCCAAAGTTCAAATTACATCCTTAAAATAGTCTAAATCTAAACTAATAGTCTCTCAAATACAATAAAGAGATCTAAACAAAAGGGGAGTCATACTCCAACTCGGGTTCAAATTCCGCTCGCATATCCATTCTCCGTCGAGGTGCCATAGGGGTTTACTCTAAAAATAAAACCATTGGAAAAACATACAAAGCATAGTATCAGTAAAAAGGCTGAGTATAAACACACTGGTGTCCGTCAAACAAGGTATTAGAATCTCTTTTTTTTTATGAGTAAATTCATTTTGAAATATGCTTTTTCATTTGATAAATCATATTATGATTCAAATCCAGTTCAATGGCTCTATAGTAATTTCAAATTCTCATTTTTCATCATAAATCATAAGATCTCAATAGATCCAAATCAATTTCAAACTCATATCATAAGTTTACATGGGTACTATGTGAGTCATCCTGTGACTCGTTTGGTAGTCGGTCTACCGTCCGCGACATGTCCGGCAAGTGTAACACAATGGTATTGTGAACAATATGCGCTCAGCATTGGTGAGCCGTTTAATCATGCACACAACATTTGCTGTGGCATATGTACCCGCCATTTAGGCTAAAACATTTTTTTGTACATAATATATATCTTGTAATTTTAATAGCATTTGAAAGTCAAAAGTATCAACTTTTTCAATATGATAAACATCTTTTATTTGCACATAGCAAAACATACTTTATTTGCGACTTAGCAAAATCAAATCATAATATTTCCCACATGGGTAAAACATGCTTAGCATAATCATATCATTAAACATAACCTTTGTATTATATTGGGGCATCACTAGCATGTATGGAAATGCATCGTAACAAAAAGTAATTAAAGTTCAATATTGTCATGGTATTGTTTTTAATTAAATAATTAGCATCATATCCCTAAAATACCCTTTGACCTTTCGGGATTTGACTTTGACTTTTAGTCAATAGGCTTTTTGGCTGGACCTCTTTTCTTCTTTGGCAGGCCCATAGGTTTTTACCTCCCGCATACTTAAATCCTTTGCCATCCCTCTCCTGTGGCTATCCTCCTTTTAAGGAGAATAACCACCCACCGCCTTCCACTCTTCATACATGCTTGGCTCTCCTTGCTTCAGATGAATAACTGTCCATTCTTCCCCTGACCAGTCCACCTCCCATTACTCCCACTACTCCCATGTTAGTCCACTTCTTCTCAGAAATAACTCCCCTTCTTCACCATTATAAATAGAAGCTACCATCAAGGAGGGAGGATCATCTGATATAGCTTTCCTAGTATCCTTGCTTACATTACTTCCTTAGCCTTCCTAAACTCTAGCACTAGCACCAGCAATCCCAATCCCGACCTTCCTTCTTGCATTCATTCTACAATCTGTCATTCATTAATTTCCGATCTACGTTCTAACTTGAGCGTCGGAGGGGTTTTCCGGGAGATCACCCCCCGGACAAGGCTAACGTGTTGTATTGCAGGAATTCAAGTCGCTTTCTCTTATAAACCGTTTCACTTGATCACTCTTCCATCAATCTCCAGGTATTTTAAGTGTCATTTGCACTTCCTCGTTTCATCACCGAAACAGTTTGGCGCCGTCTGTGGGGAATTGAAACAAAAAGTCATGGCTCCTAAAAAGAATCCTACACAAACTGCAACAGTGCATAGCACAGATACAGACACTTCCGCAGGTCACGCTAACAATCAAGCTGTGACCCGTCGTGATCTGGACATGCTAGCACGAAATCTCACGGCCGCGTTCTCTGAACAACTTCGTGCCGTCATAAACAATACCCCTACTCAGCAACGAGTACTGGAAGGTATGGCTGCACAGATAAAAAACCTGGAGGAACGAATCGAGCCCCATCCTGAGATACCAAAATCCCATGAATCTCAAGAAGGGAACTCGAGGACTTCCCACTCCAGCAGACGCAACAAGAACAGGCGGGAAAGGTCCAAGACTTATCCACACCCTGGCACCACAGATACACGAGATGGCGACTCCAAAACCGCCACTCCAGATGCTCGAACTTTCCTAGAGAGCAAAAAACGAAAAACGTCCGAGAGCGTCCAGTCCCTGCTAGATAAAAGAAGGGAGGAAAGAAAGAAGGCGGAACTCGCTGGATCTAGCCGCTCCCTCATTTCCGCCACCATGCCGCGGAATGAGGCCACCAAGAGTGTCCTCCCCGAGGAACCCATATCATTAGTCTCCCCCCTGGCCATGGAGATACTAAATACTCCCAATCCCGGGAAAATAAAGGTACCAAACATGGCTGCTTTCGATGGCACGTCATGCCCACAGGAGCACATGACGGCGTATAAGAATCTTATGCTGTTATACACCACCAACTCCTCGTTATGGTGTAAGTTCTTTCCAACTACTCTTACAGGAGTAGCTTTGACATGGTACACCTCCCTTCCCGGAGGAAGCATCCACAAGTTTGCCCAACTAGAGGACAAGTTCTTGGGCTATTTTGTAGCCTCAAAGAGGCAGGAGAAATCAAACTTCCACCTGCTTAGTGTCACTCAGTTGGAAGGAGAATCCATATCCTCTTATCTCAAGAAATTCCATGAGGCAGTGCTGGAAGTAACTGATTTGGAGGAGTCAGTTGCGCTAAACGCCCTAATCAACGGAATGAAGGCTCAACGGCTGAAGTTCCAGTTGGTTGAAAGTCAAGTAAAAACGTATGCAGAGGCCATGAAACAATGCCAAAGCTACGTCACGGCCTCGGAGATATGTCAGGCTCATGACCCGAAACGGCGTAAATCCGAAAAGAAGGAAGCCGGATCCTCTCTTCAATCCTCACGACGTAGAGAGGAACATTCTCCGAGGGCGAAGAATTACATGCCGCGTCGTCCTGGCCCACCGTCTGATATGGGACCTCCACGAGCCAGACAGGTATATGTAGCAGGAGGGGAGACTAGGACGCGGAATCTGGGGGATGGAGGCAACGACCCAATGTTCAATCGAAACAGGAGGGACATTTTCTTCGCTGTCCGAGATCAATTGCCGGCTCCACCTCCTGTTACCACCCCCTCTGATAGGCGCAACTATAATCTGTGGTGTGACTACCACAAAGAACACGGCCATACTCTGGCACAATGCCGCGAACTAAAGCGCATCTTACATCAGTTGGCTGACGAGGGAAAACTGTCCAGGTTCATCAACAGGAGAGATTATGATGCTGGAAGAGAAGGAGAAAGGAGGCCATGGCAACAAAAACGCCGATCCCCCAAGAGGAACGAAGCCAGACGCGAAAGTTCCGACACCCAAGGAACTATCAACATGATTTTTGGGGGATACACTGAGGAATATCCCACTATCCGCGCGGCAAAAAACAGCGTCCACACTTTGCTGAAAGGACCTCCCATGGCCGCATCTAAAGGACCGGTCATGAAGTTCGATGCCACGACTTCCCAGCCGCTGCAACAACCCCATACCGACCCCCTAGTAGTCACTCTTAAAATCGGGCAAATGAAAGTCAGACGGGTGCTGGTAGATACGGGAAGCACGGCTGATCTTATTACAATGGAATGCTTGAGAAAGATGAAGTTCGAGGAGAAGCACTTGCAACCCCTAGACAAACCACTGATTGGGTTTGGAGGGAGTCAGGTCATTCCGTTGGGAACGATCATTCTCCCCGTACGGGTAGGGGAGAAAAATGAAAGCCGTACCATGCCCATACGGTTCACAGTGGTAGATCTCAACTTTCCCTACAATGCCATCATGGGGCTCCCACTCATTAACAAGATCAAGGCAGCCATCTTTCCCCATCAACTCCTGCTGCAATTCGAAACAGATAACGGGCAAGTTGGCATTCTGAAAGGAGACCAGGTGACGGCTCGCCAATGCCTCGTTAACACCCTGAAGCGCAGGTCTTCCGAGACACCTGCAAAAAGAAAGAGGGAAGACAAGGTCCCCGCTGTCATGAGCGTATACAGGGAAAATCCCAACACGCATGAAAGGCCCCGCCCCATAGAACGATACGAGGAAGTAGATATGTTCAAGGGGAAACAAATCAAGATAGGAAAAGATCTTCCTGACACGGTCAAGCAGGACATAGTGGCCACCATTGCTGAATTCCGCGACGTCTTTGCTTTTTGCACGGAAGAAATGCCTGGCATCCCTACCAGTGTCGCGTGTCATAAACTTGACATCAAACCAGGCCATAAACCCGTGAAACAAAAGCTACGACATCAAGGAAGAGAGCGGACTGAGGCCGCAAAGGAGGAAGTTGATAAGTTATTGAGAGCCGGATTTATCAAAGAATGCCAATACTCAGAGTGGCTATCCAACGTTGTTCTGGTAAAAAAACCAAATGGTAAATGGAGGATGTGTGTCGACTTCACGGACCT
Source organism: Amaranthus tricolor (assembly GCF_026212465.1). NCBI lineage: Eukaryota > Viridiplantae > Streptophyta > Magnoliopsida > Caryophyllales > Amaranthaceae > Amaranthus > Amaranthus tricolor. The sequence goes on along the minus strand of NC_080050.1, from coordinate 22,266,326 downwards.
GAATAAGGCATGCCCCAAAGACGATTATCCACTTCCAAAGATAGATCGTCTGGTCGACTCTACGGCAGGCCATGCATTATTAAGCTTCATGGATGCCAACGCCGGCTATCATCAGATCCCATTAGCCACCGAAGATCAACCTCACACGGCCTTCATTACTAGCACAGGGGTCTATTGCTACAAGGTCATGCCCTTCGGATTAAAAAACGCGGGAGCAACTTATCAGAGGATGGTCAACAAGGTCTTCCAATCTCAGATTGGACGGAATTTAGAAGTATATGTGGATGATATGATCACAAAGAGCAAACAAGCAAGTCAGCACGCCGCGGACTTACGAGAAACCTTCCTTACCCTTCAAAAACACCAAATGAAGCTTAATCCCGACAAGTGCGTGTTTGGAGTTACCGGAGGTAAGTGCCTCGGCTTTCTGGTAGACGAGCGGGGCATTGAAGCAAATCCCGATAAGATCCAGGCCTTACAAAACATGAGATCCCCCACCTCAGTAAAAGAAGTACAAAAACTCACGGGGTGCATAGCCGCTCTCGGAAGATTCCTTTCCAAGTCTGCGGATAAATGTTCCCCCTTCTTTAAAACAATAAAACAACAGAAGTTCGAGTGGACAGCAGAAGCAGAAGAGTCCTTTCGCCAACTCAAAGAACACCTGTCCACATTACCGAAACTAGTTTCTCCCATCAAAGGGGAGAAACTAGTCCTATATGTTTCTGTCTCCGAGTATTCGTTATCCGGAGTACTGGTTGCGGAAAGGGAAAAGAAACAGTTTCCCGTATACTACGTGAGTCATGCATTCCGCGGCTCTGAGGGAAACTACGGCGAAGTCGAAAAAGTCATATTCGCAATCGTTATGGCAAGCAGAAAATTGAAGCCCTACTTTCAATCCCATCAGATCATCATCCGGACTGATCAACCTTTGAAAAAGATACTGGAAGGAAAAAACAAGTCAAGCCGCGTCACAGATTGGGCAAACCAGCTAGCGGATTTCGGTATCGAATACGAGCCTCGAACGGCAATCAAAGCTCAAGCTCTGGCTGATTTCATTGCTGAAAGTACCTTCCCCTGTTATCCTGAACCCAATCAGAAGTGGAAGTTGTATGTAGATGGGTCATCAACACAATCAGCTAGTGGAGCTGGACTCCTCATCATGTCTTCCGCGGGGGTCCGTATGGAAAGAGCAGTCAGGTTCGAGTTCGCAGCATCTAACAACGAGGCAGAATACGAAGCATTATTAATGGGATTGAGAATTTGCTACGAAGCGGGAGCGAAAAACTTGTCCGCTTTCTCTGACTCCCAATTGATCGTGGGACAAGTCAACGGAGAATTCGAAGCAAAGGATGATAGCATGAAGATGTATTTGCAGCAGGTGAAAGAATTTGTTCAAAAATTCGACAAGTTCACATTGGAGCACATTCCAAGATCCCAGAACGCACAAGCTGATTCCCTAGCAAAACTGGCCAGCTCAGCAGAAACATCCGCGGCTCGAGACATTATCTGGGAAGTACTTCCTAATCCCAGCATCAACTTCATGGTCAACACCATCGACAGATCAGATACATGGATAGAACCGTACATCAAATATTTGCGAAATCAGACGCTTCCCCAAGATAAAAGCCAGGCCAATATGCTCCAGAAGAAAGCAAGATGGTTCGAACTCCACGAAGGAACGCTCTACAAGAAGTCGTATACACACCCCTTCCTGAAATGTGTATCCCCTGAAGAAGGAAACTATATCCTTCGCGAAATACATGAAGGAGGATGCGGTATACATCAGGGAGTGCGAACTGTCATCGGGAAAGTCCTGAGAAGTGGATATTATTGGCCCTCACTCCGAGAAGACGCGGAATACTTGATCAAGAGATGTCCTGAATGCCAATACCATTCAAAGATAGGAAGGAAGCCGTCTAATTACTTGACTGCCATACAAGCCGTCTTGCCTTTCGACAAGTGGGGCATGGACCTCCTTGGTCCCTTCCCTCCGGCAAAAGGGCAACGCAAATTCATCATTGTGGCCATTGATTATTTCACAAAATATGTAGAAGCGGAAGCCCTTAGTTCAATCACGGACAAACAAGTCTGTCAGTTTATATGGAGAAATATCATCACAAGGTACGGCATCCCCCGGGTGATCATAACAGATAATGGAAGGCAGTTCGTCAGCAAAAACACTATCGAGTACTGCGACAAATTTAACATCCAAATCAGATTCAGTTCAGTATCCAGGCCGCAAACTAACGGTCAAGTGGAGTCCGCAAACAAAGAGATCCTGAATGGCATTAAGAAGAAGATAGAGGGAGTCAAAGGTAATTGGGATGAAGAACTACCAGGCATCTTATGGGCAAGCCGAACAACCATCAAAGACGCAACGGGGCATACACCTTTCTCTTTAGTATATGGATCTGAAGCCGTGCTCCCAGTTGAAATAGGCATACCCTCTACAAGGGTCACCTACTACTCACACGACGAAAATGAGGAAGGAAAAAGAGCAAACTTAGATCTGCTGCCGGAAACAAGAGGAAACGCGATGCTGAGATCAATAGCACAAAAACAGAAGATGATCCGTAGCTTCAATCGCCACGTAAAAACCAGGCGCATTCAAATGGGTGATTTGGTCCTTCGAAAAATAGAAGCTACGGGAAAGATCGTGGAAAAAGGAAAGCTAGGAGCCAAATGGGACGGCCCTTTCAAAGTCACCCGCATCATCAAACCGGGAACTTTCGAACTAGAAGACATGAAAGAAAAAAAACTACCCCGTCCATGGAATGGAGACCACCTAAAGAAATTCTACATTTAATAAAATTTGCAAGGGGCAATCAGTTACTAGTATCAGTGTTAGCAGCATCAATCCGCGACTACACTCATCCCGCAACGTAGTTGCGTTGTCATTCGAATTCACTTTTGTATTCTTATCAATCCTTTATAACAGAAGTTTCAGTTTCAGATTATCTGGCACCTATGTTCGCAACTATTTGGTAAAAATCTATTGCAAATCTTATTAAATCAGTAATATCCAAAAGTCGGACCCCTTGAGAGAGGTCCCATTATCAAGTTATTCTAAGTCACTAACGAACCTATGACTTCGACAAGTCGGACCCTCAGTTTGGGGTCCCCCTAGTTCAAAACATTCCAAGTTTTTACAATGATGTTTCCCAACCGGGACATCGATAAGTCGGACCCCCAGTTTGGGGTCCCCTAATTCAAAATAATCTAAGTTTTTACAATGATGTTTCCCAACCGGGACATCGATAAGTCGGACCCCCAGTTTGGGGTCCCCTAATTCAAAACATTCTAAGTTTTTACAATGATGTTTCCCAACCGGGACATCGATAAGTCGGACCCCCAGTTTGGGGTCCCCTAGTTCAAAACATTCTAAGTCTTTACAATGATGTTTCCTAACCGGAACATCGATAAGTCGGACCCCCAGTTTGGGGTCCCCTAGTTCAAAATATTCCAAAAGATGTTTCCCAACCGGGACGTCGATAAGTCGGACCCCCAGTTTGGGGTCCCTGAGTTCAAAAGAAAATCCAAGTCTCCCAAAAAGATTACCCGCGACCGGGACATCGACAAGTCGGACCCCCCTACTGGGGTCTGAAGGCTGAAAATATTCTAAGTCCAAATTTCCTTGACGTCGCCTATACGTGACATCGAAAAATCACGTCCTTTAAGTAATATTCCGCGGCCTCAGAAGAAAGAAGCCACGGCTCAACAAATAGAAGCATGGATATCACGAAAAAATCAGGAATATATACATCGAATATTCAAAATATAGTTGAATGTTTACAAAAAATAAGGTTACTAAAATACAAGATTATACATCGTCAAAAAAGGCCTCGACATCTTCACCCGGCGGCGGAGGAGATTCGATCCTTCCCTCTTCAAAACTCGGGGTGAAGCTGACATAATCTTCAACATTGAACGGCTCCACCCCGATCTCAGACAACTCCCGGGACAAGCTCTGGAGGTTCCGGCCTTCGTCAATAATGAGATTCGATAGATCAAGGCATAGAACCTCCAGGTTGGAGAGCGTCAAGTTCTCTGGGACATCTGACGCCGGAGGAGAAGAGAGAGCCAGCTGCTCCAAGTCGAGACTTAAAGCCTCCCTCTCAGCCTCGGCATTTATCTTTTCAGACCAGGCCCTCTTTTCGGCCGCGTCCCAGACCGTGTCGACCAGTACCGCCGACTCCCCGTCCAAGACAGGAGCAAGGTTGGACAAAGCTTCACTCCCCTTTTGTTCAGCAGTTTGCTGAAGGGAAGTAAAATCCATGCCCAACTCTGCGGCAGCCAGACGATACTTCTCGTCACTAATCATGGTTCCGGCCTTCACCATCTCGGCCGTCAGATCTCCGAGAAACTTCGACGCTTCCGGCTCATCCGAGAGAAGCCAATCTCGAGCTATCCGGGCCTTCCTGGTTAGGCACAATTTGTATACTTTAGCCGCGGATAGAATCATTTTGAAATGGGAAGAATCGGCCGACACTTGCTGCATTAGTTGCTGGTTCTGATGAACGAGCTTGGCATGAGTATCCATCAGCAAGTCGACCTCATGGCTGATGCTCGCGGACCTGGTGGAAGCAGCATCCAAGTTCTCAACGATCTGATCCAGCTGCTTCCTCGCCCTTTCCCGCCATTGTTCGGTTCTGACCAAGCGTTCTTTCAGCTCAGAGCACTTGGCCAGTTTTTCTTTGAGGCTCGGCAGGTCCTCCCGCAGTTTTGTTAATTCTTCGTTCAGCTCTTCGCAGCGGGAGGTAAGGGCGGCCATGGTTTCCTGGTCCGCGGCACTTTGACGGTTGGCGTCGAGCTCAAAGGCCAACCGTATGAACGCCTGCAAAGGAACGATTATTAAAGAAATCTGGAAGCAAAAAATAATCATATTACTGAGTTTAAAAGTTATTACCTCCGCCGCCGAAGCTTGTGCTTGACGCACCCTATCACGGGGGGGCATAGATTCTAAAAGGTCGACGTCCACTTTGCTGATTAAGTTGGACGTCGCCCTGTTAAAGCGGACTACTAAGCCCTTATGCCCCAGCTCCGGAAAGGGTGTGTCGCGTCGAAAAGGGGAAACCTCCCGGCGACGGTAAACCTCGGCATATTGAGAGGAGGGAGCCGCGGAAGATTCCCCCATTTTCTCCTTCCCTTTATCTGAAGATGGCCGTGGAGAGTCTTGAAGGGGCGAGGTCTCCTCTTCAACTGGCCTTATTTGGAGGGGACGGGCGGTAGGGACCGCGCCCCCGGAGGGCCTCTTTGCCGACTTCTCCTTGTGGGAAGAAGAATCCCGCTTCCTCTTCTTCTTCCCACTCTTTTTTGTCGCACCCCTCGTCTGAGGAGGAACCACCCTCTCAGATTCATCGGGGATATGAACCTGCTTTCTTTCTTCAAGAAGTCGGAGAGCCTCTTGCTCCGAAGGCACGTCCTCCAGACCCTTCTCCACGGTTGCCGAGTCCTACAAAAGAAGAAGTTAGGAAGAATCAACAAAAATCTTTTTTCAACAGAACTTTGTATAGAGATATACCTTTGGAGGAAGGGGAAGAGGCTTATCCTCGGCCCGCTGGATGGCCCCTGAAGCAAGTCTCAGAACGCTGAATTTCTTCATTAGTTCAGGACTCTTGGCTCGAAGATTTTGCTTGGCTATCCCTGTAGAAGCATGAGTTAGCAACAGTCAAACGTACTATAGAAAAGGAAAGGAAGAAACTCGGCAACTCTTACTCCGATCGATAGCCAAGCTAATGCCGAAGGCTGAGAGGAGGTTCTCATTCTCCAGCTCAGGACGACCAGGTATCCAATTAAGTTGGACGTTCATTGGTTTCCTTCCCAATTGAACGTCCATCTTTGCATATTCTATGATCACCGCATCGTTAAAGGAACATTGCGGGATCCCGTTATTAAAACCCGAGAGATTGGGCTTTATATCAAAAGAGGTCTTGATATTCCATCCCTCTGAGTTGTATAAGTATGCGAATTTTGTCCTATACCCCTTCTGGTTATCGGGGAGGTCTTGGACTATCTTCAGTCCTCGACGGTGGGTGAAAGTAATCCAGCCACAGCCGTATGATTGGGAATTACATAGGCGGGCTCTGAATATATATCTAAAAGCTGTGAGTGTTGGTGGCACGGCCAAAACTTTACACAAGATCAAAAAGGCCACCATACAACCCCAGGCGTTCGGGTATAACTCGGGCACTGAGACGTCCAAAAACTCTAACACCTCTCTAAAAAACGGGTGAAGAGGAAATCTAAGCCCTAATTCAAAAGAAGGAAAGTATACGGCTATACAATGTGGAGGGGGAAACCTAACGGTGTCATAATTCCCCGGGGTAATAATATTTATGTTATCTTTTAAACCCCATTTTCGAGAGATGGCCTCCCGACGGTTGTCTAGATCTCTCTTAGTCTGTACGTCAATAAAGTAATTTAGAGGCCCGCCGTCTGGAATGTAGAATGGAGGAGGAGCTGGCGCCGCACTCTCCCTTCCTGAAGACTCGGCTGATCCTTCAAGGTTTTCCATATCTACATACAATAACCCTTCTAGGTCAGGATTTATTCGCGGCAAGTAATTTGGAAAGAAAGCAATGCTCACTTCCCAAGGAGCAGTTTTCATAATCTCCGGAGGGTATATAGGAGATACGGACGACTCATCCCCAGCTTTTATTGGTTCATAATGGGGGGTAATTCTCACTGAACTACTTTCATCCGAGTCATCCATTGGTAAACCCTTTTTATTAAGACGCCTACGTACTATTAAAGGAGTTTCCGGCAAGTTAGTAGGGTTGGTGTCTGAGTTAGTAGTCGCGACATCCATGATAATAATAAAGTAAAAGCCGAAACTTGTAAAGAATGGAGACTAGATTCATAAACAAATTCAAAGTTCTAGGCTAGCATTCATGAACAGATTGAAGATATTCAAGAAATTCGAGAACAGTTTGAAGAATAACTTGAAGAAATTCGAAAAATCTGGGAAAAGTTTGAATACCTTAGAGAAATATGAAGATTCGTCAGAAATTTGATGAAGATCTGTCAGAAACCTTGAAGATCTTCGAAGGATTTGTCAGAAGTTTGAAGGAGGGATGAGGATTGTCTGAGCGTTTCTCTCTACTTTCTCTCTTGCAATTTGAAGATTTGAAAAGAGTTAATGAAGATTAGGTAAGATGGAACTATTCCAACTACCCTATTTATAACAGCAATAAATGCTTCACTTTGGGTTTGAACAGTTGAAAGAAAAGTTGAAATTCCAAATGAAAGCTGGGAAGTCGATAAGTCGGACTCCCGATGAGGGGAAGCCAACAGATTTCTTCTCAAGTGTTTAAAAATGTCCGTGAGGTCTATTAGTCGGACCCTAGTTGAAGGGGTGATTTTGCAAATTTTTTCTAAGTGTTAAATCCTTGAATTTAGCTGGGAGGTCGAAAAGTCGGACCCTCAATTAAAGAACAAACATCATCAATTTGTTTAAGTATCAAACCATCCAGCCGATGAGTCGATAAGTCGGACTCCCAGGGAAGGGTAGAATATGTATAATTATTCTAAGTCCTTCAGACAATGTCCGGAGGATCGATAAGTCTGACCCTAAATTGAATCTCCTGAAAGGGAAATCATTTGAAGAATGAAGGTCACACGTTCAGCTGTCCGACTTATGGACACGACAAATGAAATGTGATGGAAGGAAACATGAAAATTTCTTAAGAGGATTTCCGTATGGTCGATAAGTCGGACCCCCAAATGACCCTAATCCAAGTAAAAAAAAAATAAAAAAAATAAAAAAAAAAAAAAAAATTCTAAGTATAGAACCTCTCATGTGTGTCCGTGGGATCGAAGATGCGAGTTCTGGGGCTCATTCCGTATCATGCTGGAATAAAGAGGGCTGCTTGGACCAAGTACTGAATATTTTTAAAGATATCCGTGTGGTCGATAAGTCGGACCCCCAGGTGGTCCTTCTCTTTCTCAAAATATTCTAAGTATTGGAGGAGGATTCCCGTGCTGAACTTACGAATGAAGACGCAAACTATTAGTTCGCGGCATAGTTCAACCATAGGGGTATAGGGGTAAAAATGTTGAGAAGAATGAAATGCCGCGTCGTTACCAAGAATTTGATTCGCAAATACCCTTGACGTTACGCGGTATCAGTTCAAAACAGACAGTTGATTTAATCCGCACAGTCGATAAGTCGGACCCTCCTTGGGTGTTTTGTTGAAAACCTGATTTCTGCAATATCAGTGAAAGCAAGGGCCGAAATATGATGTCGCGGAATCTAGATCCCGCATTCACCATTTCGCTGATGTATTAACACGTCTGGGGCTACTTCGCGGCATACTTCAAGCCGCGGCTTCATATGTCCGTTTGACCCGTATTCAATGTGTTCTTGCCTGACAAGTTTAAAAGGTCATATCTTTTTCGTTACAATTCGGAATTTGGCATATGAACAGTCGATTCAAAGCTTTCAAGCTCAACTTTCATGATTCATCAGAAAATTCGCCAGATTGGGCATGTGTTCATCCTCATGGGGCTTTCGCATGTTCTCTATGATCGTGTCCCTTCACTAAATCAATTACGATGGGTGCATATTTATCCGCATGAAGGAAGATATTTCAGGGCGTCGGGACTCTCCCCTCATATTGTCCTTCATGCGTGGGGCTAAATGTCATGGTATTGTTTTTAATTAAATAATTAGCATCATATCCCTAAAATACCCTTTGACCTTTCGGGATTTGACTTTGACTTTTAGTCAATAGGCTTTTTGGCTGGACCTCTTTTCTTCTTTGGCAGGCCCATAGGTTTTTACCTCCCGCATACTTAAATCCTTTGCCATCCCTCTCCTGTGGCTATCCTCCTTTTAAGGAGAATAACCACCCACCGCCTTCCACTCTTCATACATGCTTGGCTCTCCTTGCTTCAGATGAATAACTGTCCATTCTTCCCCTGACCAGTCCACCTCCCATTACTCCCACTACTCCCATGTTAGTCCACTTCTTCTCAGAAATAACTCCCCTTCTTCACCATTATAAATAGAAGCTACCATCAAGGAGGGAGGATCATCTGATATAGCTTTCCTAGTATCCTTGCTTACATTACTTCCTTAGCCTTCCTAAACTCTAGCACTAGCACCAGCAATCCCAATCCCGACCTTCCTTCTTGCATTCATTCTACAATCTGTCATTCATTAATTTCCGATCTACGTTCTAACTTGAGCGTCGGAGGGGTTTTCCGGGAGATCACCCCCCGGACAAGGCTAACGTGTTGTATTGCAGGAATTCAAGTCGCTTTCTCTTATAAACCGTTTCACTTGATCACTCTTCCATCAATCTCCAGGTATTTTAAGTGTCATTTGCACTTCCTCGTTTCATCACCGAAACAAATATAATTTTTTTTTAAGGAAACCACTAAAATGTTTCGTTTCAATCCTTCTTAAAGTAAATATAACTTAAAAGGGTTTTAACTTAAAAGGGTTTTGAAATTCATTCAAAACAACTAGAATATGATTCATAAGTCTATAAAATCATTACGACAGAAGATTTCATAAAACACTATTTTCTTAAATATGAGATAGTTTTGTCGGCAATAAAATCGATAATTGATTTACAAAGTACATATTAATTCTCCAACAAGGCCCAAATTAATCAAGTCACTATAATACCTTATTTAAAATGAATTTAAGGTTGTCCCATCAGATTATAATTGGTTATGCGAATTTATAACGATCTTACAATTATTTTCGACAATTTGGATATTTACCGTTATTTAAATGGTGTCTTAAATCCATAAAATTTATAAACCATCTAATTTAAACTTAATTTATACTATGAGGTAGTAGGTTATTAATATAATTATAAATTTTTTTATATAGGTCTATTTTTACCAAAATTTAATCAATAATATTACACTTTTTAATAAATAAATATTGTCTATTAATTTGATAAATTAGTAAATAATTAATAATTTATTTTATAAAATTATACCAAATTTCCAGAAGTCATATAACATATTTATTAGGCTATTTGAACTTATAAAACTCATGTATGATGTTTTATTATTTTGTATAGATATTTTATCGATAAATAGAATAAAATAGGTTTAAAATTATTTGAGTCCGAATAAAATATTATAAAAATTATATGATATTCCAGAAGCTATTTTAAGGGGTAAAAAATTTTAAATAACCATTAAAAATCATGTGGGCTATTTTTAATAATTAATATCGTTATTTTACCAATAAACCGAATAAAATTTATTTAAGTCCATATATGGTCACGAAAATCCATATAAATTTTTGAACATGTATCTACTGTTTATATAAGTGTCTCATAAAATTTTCATGTCCAAAATACGTCATTTAGTATTTAGTTTATATTTTACCGTTTTCAAACTTACCGATTACTAATAACCGAGTAAAACTTATTAAGGTCCTTAAATGTCAACGAAACCTTCCCAAACTTTTACCAATTTTACATAATGTCCATATGAGTATGTGATAAAAATTTCAAGTCCATATGTCTTTGTTTGGTAATTATTTTATATTTTACCATTTTAAGATTTACCGATAAACAATTTAACGATTATTCAAAAATAATAAAAAAAATTCCAAACTAAATATATTCTGGACAAATCTTGTTGGAGACATTATAATATGTTTTTATTAATTATTTTTGATGATGAAGGGTTCATCTAATACCATGTTTTATTATAAGAGTATTTAAGACCTTAAAATCCATTAAAATATCACTTTAACGAATAATCTGAACAAAAAGTATCCAAGAAATTTTCTTAACATATAGCTAATGGAAATTTCTTTTAAAATGAATTTCAAATATTTTCAAATTCATATAATCATTTCCATCACAATAACTTTCACAAAGTTGTGTTAAACATGCCTTTAAACATACAATAATTTATAAAATCAACATGCATGATGCCCACAATAATAATACATGTAATAAAATATTTCATACTCATATTTATCATTTTGACATCATTTTTCAAGATTTAAGAACTTCTCTTTGGGAATTTATTTATTTTTTTTTTAAAAAAAAAAGTTTATACATAAACTTTCCCAACTTGTTCTTAAATCCTTTTAAAAAAAATCACCCCATGTGACATACCTCGACTCCAAGCCTATATAATTATTCCATAAGCTCCTACGCGTTCTTAGAAGCGGTTCTAACTTCGGGTCCTTGCCCTTCAAGTCTCAACTCCAACTCTTCAACTAAACATATTGCATTCATCCAAAAATCAATAATAATTTTGGATTTCTAACATGCACTTAGTTTTTCCAAGTTAGAGTTGTTAGACTAATACTTGTGATGATTTTAATATATTTGGAGTATACTTATTATGTTGAGCAACATACTTAGTTAAGTCCCATAATTTTATTTGAATCCTTTAAGTAACAAAATTTATATGTTTGTGGAAATACATCTTCTTACTTTCTATTATGGCCTATTTTTATAGATTTATAAGTGATGATTTTCTTAGTTTAGAGATAAAATACTCATTTTATAATGATCTTAGTTTATAGAAAGATTCATGTAAAAAAATGTTTTACATGAACAAGTTTTAACAAAACTAGTGGAATAAGGAAATGAACATAACTTACTCTATACTTGGTGGATTTCTTCAAGTTTGGTGTCTATGGAAAGCTCTTAAGATGAAGATTATTTTTATGGGAGATTTGAGTTTATAAACATAAATTTTAAGAAGTTTTAGATGGGTTTTTGAAGGAGATTTGATGAGAAAAGAAGGTGTTCTAGTTATTGAAAGTTTGAAGGATTCTAGTGTTTGTTCATGTATGAACTTGGGAGCAATGTGTTGGGGTTTATGGCTGAATAATTATTCAAAAAATGGAGTGTTTTTGCTTCAAATATTTGCCTCTTGCATGCTTGTAATGATGCACAAGCTTTGGGTAGAACAAAAGGGGTTTTGGGTAGTGTGATTGGCTTGAGTGTGTAAGTGAACAAGGAGCTACTAAGGGGATTTGGGACAGCCATATTAGCTGCTGTTTGGGGCTGATTTGGAGTGCTTTTTGTCCTCAATTTGGTCTATTATGGTATAAGAAAGGTTTATCTAAGATAGTTTAAAGTTTGGGTAAAAGTTGTTGTACATGTAACAAGTTATGTAACTTGTACTTCATGTTTAAAAATCACTTGTATATGTGAGAAATATTTAATTTACTCCCATCATGGTTATATAATATGCTTGGGTAATAATTAAAATTTTTTTCGAACTGTTATGGGTAGTTGCTCAACTTTAAGTTTTACCTCCAAAGTTTACGTTACTTGTTACGATTCATAATCGTGTTACGAATTAACAAGTTTCTAATCATTGTAGAGAATTTTCAAATTACTACCATCACTAATTAAATTATAATTAGAAACGAACAAATATATAAGAAAAATTAGGCACTAAAAACGACTAATGAAATCTCCTAATAATACGACTGTTTCATCTATAGTGGTTCCTTCGATTGGACAACACGTCTATAGTAGATTAGTTTTAGATTTAGTTGTCGTTCTCGTTATGCTGGATCCTCGGAAAACGAGAAAGATTGGCCATTCTTAGACAGAGTTATATCATTGTGATTGACCTGAGCTTCGCCCTGACTTTATCTAGGCTTAGTGGGCCGCGAATTTGTGCACTGTGTCTGTTCCAAGTACGACTTGAAAATATTGTTAACTTGATTTTGTTAAATTGTTTTGGAAAAGTTATCCTTGGTTTTAATTGATTTGGTTATCCTACTTTGGTATTAATTGAATTGGTCAACATTATTTGACTCTATCGGTTTGGCTTGTATGGTTGGATCGTTGTTAATTGATTAGAATTTTAATTAAGCCTCGCATTAGTCCTTTGTTTAAATTTGAACCTTGGTGTTAAGGACAGTCTAGTTGCTGGCCACTAAGTGGTAATTTGCTGTTTAGTTGATGTAGGTGATGATTGAATTCACTCAGAGCGACTGCGAATAAGACTGAGAGAGTGTAGGGTTACCTAGAACATTAAGTTGAAGTTTAGATGTTTTATTTTTTTATTTTTTTTATTTTTGGGAGTGTTTTACTCCCTGGATTATTATGTAATGACTTTTGATTTAGTTTATTCGAAGTTATAAAAAAAATTTTTTCCGAAAGTTTAGTGACCCAACTTAGTGTATTGTTTCCGCCAATACACCCTATGTTAAGACGGGTCATTACACGAAGTCTACAAGACGTCAGCTTTTATTTAGTTGAAGCTCCTTTTGGAAAACATGCGGACTTGAATTTGTGCAAGCCTTCCAAATTATCTCGCATGAAATATTTGGGCTTTTCTAACTTGTATAGAAACTTTTACATAATACATTTTATCTTTTGTAAGTCCCTCGCTATCCTCTTGGTTTATTTTAAAGCTTTTCAATGTGATATTATGATTGGGTTTTGAGCTTCTATGATGAGAGGCATGGAGCTATTTACTATCTCAGATCCCCCTGTTTACTCTGAGTCTTATGTTGTGACTAACATTTCTCAAGTAATGAAATTCTGATCCAAGCAAGTGACTAATTGTTATCTTCTGATTAGTTTCTAAATAGATTGATAGTAGAAGTGGATGGAGAGAAGAAGAAAGGAGGATTGATGGCGGTTTACATGCCTGCTGCAAAATGTTTGCTAGGTAGAGGAACCTTAATATGATTACTCCGTCCCTCTATCTAGTATGCTCTCTGCAGCTACTACAAGATCCTGTTAGTTTGGTTAACACAACATTTAATTACACATTTTATCATTTCTTTGGTTTAGATCAAACAAGTTCAATTCAATTTAGATCAGTAGTCTTCAGTTGTTAGTAGTCCTAGAAAACTAAGACTAATATCTTTTCTTCAACTAAGTTACCTATCAGACATTACCTATGTGCTACATGTGTGCATAGATCAAAACAGTTGAACACAGTTTATTTCAGATGGGGTTATTGTAAAGAAACCAGTTCCAGTTACAGTATCTGCCCATGTTTCAGTTGCAACATCAGACAACTATTTGATTTTCTAGTGACTGGATTCTCCAATAATTCGACAGGTTTAGTGATGTGCTCGTTTTTAGAGCACATTTATCTTTTCATTGTAGTGTCGAGTCTCGCGTTTCAGAATGCTTTTTACACACTTTACAGATGATTTTACCTTGCTCTTGTCTCCATGGTGTTTTGAGGTAATTTCAGGTATTTTCGGAGATTTCAAGGTATTTTACGTTGCGTACGAGACTTAGACACTTTGATCGAAGATTAGAGGCGCGTATCGGAGCCATGACATGCTTTCCAAGCCCTACTCAAGGTCCTCGCAAAGCCGAAAGCCATCTAAAGCTTCAAAGATTTGATTAGGCCAAGGAGAACAAGGATTCGACCGAATCCAAATACCATTCGGTCGAATGGAGCTAGATTCGGGCGAACCAAGAAGCAATTCGGGCGAATGGCTTCAAAACTCCAATGAAACGAGCTCAAAACGTCTGGAAAGCCCGAATGTACCTCCATTCGGTCGAATGAGGTACCATTCGGGCGAATCATGGTCCCATTCGGCCGAATGGAGGCCCCAGACTGCACGATTTCTTTTCTTCGCAAACCGAACTCCGAGGGCTTTTAGGGCTTTTTACCCCTTTTGTTCCCTTAGCTTATAAATACCCCCTTGTATCTGAATAAACCCCATGCCTAGTTTGAGTGCCTTTTTGCCTCATTTTAGAACATTAACCCCTTTAATGCTTTCTCTAGTTTTTGCCCTAATATGGATTTGTAGTTCTTCATTCATGCTTTCATCTACTTTCATGTCACTTCATTTATGTAAGTTTATTTCTGTCTTTATTGCTTTCCTCTATCGCTTTCTTCTATTGGTTTCCTTTAATGCCTTCGTTTAATGCTTTCTTAGTTTAGATTTAATGCTTTCATGTTCTTCAATTCCTTTAATGCTTTTCTTGTTTATTGCTTTTACCTCTAGTATGTTAGAATAGTTTCTTTAGGGGTTTTAGGTTAGAGAAATCCTAGGTTTGGTCTTGTCTTCAATGTTTAGAAATAAGGTTGAGATTGATGATGGTTGTTGATAGATATTCGATTTGAATCTTGTCCTGCCACTCCTAGAGAGACGTAGGGCGATTATAGGTCATTCGTGTGGGTTATAGGGTCACCAACTTCCTCTCGATATCTAGAGTGTCTTGATTGATTATCATTCGAACTCCCTTAAACTAGCTTATCTTTATTTCCAATAGACCATCCTAGGGTGGACGTAGTCTACTCCCCGCTTGTCTTTCATTGTTGAGTTTCGCTTCTTATTCTTGTTATTAGTTAAGTTCACCCACCAGCCAACCTTCCATATAACCTTCCCACACCAAGTCTTTAGTCTAGCATCCCTTGTCCTTGTGGTTCGACCCCCGACTTACCATTACACTCGTTGTAGTAGTATCAAGGTGATTATAAATATTGTTTGTATAACTTGGTTCTTAGTATTAACGACGTGCTAGAAACCCGGTTATCAAAATGGTGTCGTTGCCGGGGACAAGGCGTTTGTTTAGATTTTAGTTTTGGTGTGCTTTGTGAATAGCTTTTTTTTTGAAATTTTTGTTTCTCTTCATGATTTGCTATCCCTTGCATCAATACGAGCATGAATATTTTTTGGAGATTCTTTGTTAGATATGGGGATTCTCTCCCTCATGAGCATAATGTTGAACAATGGAAAATTTGCCTTGACCTTTATGAGGGTTTGAGTAGTGAGACTAGGAAATTTGTGGATGATGTTTACTCAAGTGCACTCCTTGACCAAACCCCGATTCTATGTCTAAACTTCTTTAGATTGTTGGCCAAGGACAACTTTAAGAAAGAATATCCTGGTTTCCCTCCCCTTGAGGTTCCACTAGCGTACCCTTTTATCGAGTACACATATGGTGATACACCAATGGAGGATGAGTTAGGGAGAACGTTGAGTGTTAACCAATTAAAAAGGGCTTTTGAGGAAAGCCTAGGTACCTATGACCACCTTGTGCCCTTGGCGCTAGACCATGACCTAGAATCCCCTTGCTCTATTGCTTACTCCCCTTCATCTCTTGATGATCAACTTATGGATGAGTTTTATGATGATATGTACAATTGGGAGGAGTTTACATTCCCCACATTCTTGCATCATGACTCTCCCGTTCCTTGTGTTGATGCACCACCTACCGGTGAGGTTCTTGTTGAGGTGCCTTGTATACTTCACCATGATGAACCCCTCACATATGTGCATGATCATCTAGCTAGTGAACCCAATGACTTAGAGGTAGATATGCCCTTGATTGAGGAGTCTCAAGTGCATACCCTTAGTGTGCCTTTTGATGAGTCTTACCCTACACCTCTTAGTCATTGTGAGATGCTTCCCTTCGCCCTCCATCATGCTCCACTTGATGCTTGTGATGCCTTGCCGCATGTTTCCCTCCCCCCTCCCTTTGTTCGCTCTTCCTTCGGCTTTTCATCTCGTTATGGAAAGTCGATCTTTGTTTTGTTTCTTCTTTTCTTCTTTCTTCTCTCTCTCTCCCACTCCCCAACTTCTGCTGTTGTGGGGAGTGAGTTTGACAAACTCCTCCGAAGTTTGACTCACTATATAGTGAGTCAGGTCTAGCTAAAGACCTTAAAGAAGGGCTTATTGGGAGGCAACCCAACTGTAAATATTAGTTTTTGTTTCATTTTTTTTCTCTTTCGCTGCATTGCATTTTTGCTAGTCAGTGCTCACGTTTGGTTTGTAGTGTTGTTTGTTAGAACTTGCAGATCCAAACGACCATTAGCATTGAACCTCGAAAAGGTTTGTTTGTGATTGATTTGATGATGTTGAGAGGGTCAATGCTAGCGGTCCCGAATGGGCGAGGAAGAGGAGAAAGGAGGCTCAAAAGAGCAATGCATCAAAAATGAAGTATATAGCTTCACCTTGGCTTGGGGGAGGCAATCACTCTAGCCTCGCGCTTCTTGCCTCCACTTCTTCCAAGGAGCAGAGAGTTCTTAGACCACTTTGATGGTGGTGATGGTAATGCTAGGAGTGAAAGCCCTCCTAGCCTAAGTATGACCTTCTTTCCTCTTTATTATTGACTAGTATGTGTTTGTGTTGGGTATTGTGACAATCCTGTTGACCCCTGTTTCAAACGTTTCATCTTTTCCTTCTCTCTCCTTCTTTGCTAGGGACTAGCAAAGGCTTGGCTTGGGGGAGAATTGGTCAACATCATAGTCACTATTACCCGTTTGTTTGTGCATTTAGTTTCACGTAGTTCTAAGTTAGTGCATTGTATATATTATTTTGTATATATTTCGCATATTCACCTTGCATTCATGACATGCTGTATATATTGCATATTCATGCTTTGTTTTTCTGTTTTCAATAAAAATGTTTTGAGTTGTGAAACTAGCATGCAAGCTTTTGGTGTGTACATCTGTGGCCTTATGCATACTCATATTTTCTTAGCCATGTGCCTGTTTTGGGACCAAGTAACAGACCGTTTTCCGCCTGACTTGGGGGATCTGGGTTTGCTTGGTTGGTGGCTTTGATGACTACCTTTTGAGGCACACTTCGACTAGCCTGTGAGGATTGAGCCTTTTTGAACTCCTTGCGAGTTCCATTCATTTTGAGTGCTAGTTAGGGGGTCTAAGTATAGTGTATGTTCTCCTCCAGCATAGTCTGCTTTTCGTAGGGCCAGGGATGATAACACGTTTTTTAGATTTGAACTAAATAGCCAAATAGCCTACCATGGACGTAAATTGACTTTTAGGTTAAGCCAAGTTCTTGCCTTTACCTTTTCTTTTGTAGCCATGCTATTTAAACTCCACATGAGCCAAATATCCCCTCTTTTGACCTAGAGGATAGCGTAGTGATGGTGGGGTTGGTGTGAGTTACATTGTGTTGTGGGCTTTTTGGTTAGTCTAGTGGTTGTTGGTTTATCATGACTCTATTCATTCATTTGTTGGTCATATTATTTCTCCCTTTTCCTCTTGTGCTTCACTTAGTGATTATCACATTTATATACGTACACACTCATCGAGTAAGGAGACCTTCCTCTTGTTTTTCATATATATAACGGGTAATATTTGAGTAAGGAAATCTATACTTTCATTTAAGAGATGAGCTTGAAAACACAAATTGTGATAAAATTCAAAATTTTTCATGGTGTTTTATGATAGAGTTCATTCGTGCTTATTTGTTATTTTTGGGTTGATATCATTATTGGATACGGTGTTTATTGGTTTTTCATGAGGTGTTTGTGGTATCTTTAGTCTTGGGTCACTTGCTATCCTCTACTTTAGCGCCACATTCCCAAATGTATCCCACCTTAACCCAAAGTCAACGTAACAACCCTTCATAAACCTGTTCGACTTGGTCTGATTAGTATGTTCTGTGCTGGAGTGTAGATATGAGACGATCCCCAAGATTTGCCCCTATTAGGTGTTTGATTCCCGACTCATCTTTAGTCGGATGATTATGAGCGTAACACGAACCATATTCAAACACATGAGCGTTATTGCACATTTCTCACATCTTTTGAGAAATAACCCGGGGAGCGTAGACTTGTGACCTCTCTAGGTAGTGGGTGGCATAGCCTGTGTTGTAGCTTACCTAGTGATCCCGAGTCCGTGGAACTGGTCATTCTTCTTGGTATTGCGCTCTTTTGAGACCATTGTACTTGCACACCTATGGCTAGGGAAGAATATTGCTCGTGCACAGCTTGCGTTGCTTTGATTTCCACTCACCATGTATGTTCGTATTGGATTTGTGGGTTTCTTCCTGAAAACCCTCACAAGACCTTACTCGTCCTCTACGGGAGACCTAGGGGTTTAAAGGGCTTGTCGCACATGCTAAGTGCGACCATGATTCCTACGAAAGTGAGTCTAGGTTTTATTGCATTCCGTAGTTTAGTTTTCTTTTTGCCTCGTACTTTCATGTTGCCCTGCTAGTTCTTTTGCTAAGGACTAGCAAAGGTTTGGCTTAGGGGAGTTGATGTGCTCGTTTTTAGAGCACATTTATCTCCTCATTGTAGTGTCGAGTCTTGTGTTTCAGAATGCTTTTACACACTTTACGCATGATTTTAACTTGCTCTTGTCTCCATGGTGTTTTGAGGTAATTTCAAGTATTTTCGGAGATTTCAAGGTATTTTACGTTGTGTACGAGACTTAGACACTTTGATCAAAGATTAGAGGCGCGTATCGAAGCCATGACATGCTTTCCAAGCCCTACTCAAGGTCCTCGCAAAGTCCGGAAGCCATCTAAGGCTTCAAAGATTCGATTGGGCCAAGGAGAACAAGGATTCGACCGAATCCAAATACCATTCGGTCGAATGGAGCTAGATTCGGGCGAACCAAGAAGCAATTCGGGCGAATGGCTTCAAAACTCCAATGAAACGAGCTCAAAACGTCTGGAAAGCCCGAATGTACCTCCATTCGGTCGAATGAGGTACCATTCGGGCGAATCATGGTCCCATTCGGCCAAATGGAGGCCCCAGACTGCGCGATTTCTTTTCTTCGCAAACCGAACTCCGAGGGCTTTTAGGGCGTTTTACCCCTTTTGTTCCTTAGCTTATAAATACCCCCTTGTATCTGAATAAACCCCATGCCTAGTTTGAATGCCCTTGTGCGTCATTTGAGAACATCAACCCCTTTAATGCTTTCTCTAGTTTTTGCCCTAATATGGATTTGTAGTTCTTCATTCATGCTTTCATCTACTTTCATGTCACTTCATTTATGTAAGTTTATTTCTTTAATGCTTTGATGTCTTTATTGCTTTCCTCTATTGCTTTCTTCTATTGGTTTTCTTTAATGCCTTCGTTTAATGCTTTTTTAGTCTAGATTTAATGCTTTCATGTTCTTTTATTTCTTTAATACTTTGATGTCTTTATTGTTTGAGGATATAAAAGTTACATTTTAATCAACCCCTACTTGAGAATTTGAGGCTAAGTTATTCTAAGTACTTGTAATTTATTCAAGAAAAATCAAGATCAGACTCAATATTGAATTTGGGGCTACATTTTCACCATCCAATTTTCATTGGGCTTTCACCTAACATGTGTTAATCACGGCAAAAACTTTTAAATTGTCTTATTTGGACCTAATTGTATGGTTTTCTTTCCGAACATTTGATTGGTTTGCATCTTCAGTATGGATATTTTCCGCATAAAGAACGAGGTCTAGGCTACAGTAAATTCCCTCCTCTATTACTCTTTACGCATGCGGTTAATATCATGAGCTCAATAAATCCAAGTCAACGTTCATTATAGTCAACAAAAAAGGTCAAAAAGCCTTAACCTAACAAGATGTTTCAAAATTTTAAAAGCAGTCAAAACCCTAATCCCCCAGTAACACCATTCCTCCATTTTCTCAACTACAATCCTAACTACCTCCCATGATTCTCCCCATATTCTCGACTATAAATACCCCTCCCTAGGAGGGAGTGTGTGATGTTTTATACATAATCTCCATTAATTTTACATCAAACAACACATTCATCATTATTGTCATTATTCTATATTCCGAACTTTCTAACTAACTTGAGTGTTGAAAGGGCTTTATGTAAAATCTTTCCAAGATTAGTCTTTCCTTGTGGTTGCAAGTCTTAGACATCCTTTGCACATCCAAGATATTGGATTATACATCTCAAACTTTAAAGTTTATATTTCGAAAGTCATATATCACATTATTTTCCCGCCTTTTTATTCATCTTCTAAATTTCGTACAGAAATGATATAAATGTTAAAAGTACAATAGACTTGCAAAAATGTACAATATCAAATGATACCATCAAAACCCACATGCCATCTGGCTCTCCATATTTCGGGCTCTTAGGCAGCTACTTGATAGTCGATAGAAACATCAGACATGAGTCTCATAATAGATTTATCATTCAAAAATAGTTCACAAGCTTTAATTTAGGACGAGAGGAATTTAAAAACTAAACTCTTTACATGCTGCTTTGTCTGCTGTTGAATGGTTTGGCCATTGTAGTATTTCCTGCGCTCTACAAAATTAAACAATGGTGTTGCTAGAATTAGCATATCATCATCAAGTAGTAAATGTACAACTGAAAAAATTCACATATTATCAACATATTATTCGAAAGGACAAATTCCACAAGAACATATGTAAAAGATATTCTAACATGTAGACTCCAAATTATGGGTAGCAAGTAAATAATTAAAAAAATTATAAAAAATTTGATAGAGTTTTGTTTGTAAAATGAACAACCCTGAAAAATTTATTACTCCAAATTGACCTATACAAGCAAAATAATACAATAATAATAATCCCAAGGCGTTAAAAAGGAAGGAAAAAACCTAATTCATGAAATGTTAAAACTAATTTAGTTTTATAAAAATTCATGGGTGGCACGTGCTACCAAATGTTTAAGTGTAGATCTGATGTAGAAAAAAAAAAATCGAGCATAGCGATGAATTTGCAAATTTTGTATGGAACGACTTACAATAGCTTATTATAAAACAGGGGTAACTTTTTATGGAATGTTAAGTATTTGCAATTAATTAATGAGCCTTTCATGAAAACTTGTTCTAAGCACAAATTGGTCGAGTTTCTCGTCTGACTAGAGAGAACGGCCAAGTGTTCGTTTTCATCTATAACATCTAGCTTTTGGACATTACGCTTAAATTTTTGGAAAAATAAACAAAACAATAGAGTAAATTCATCTTTTCACCCTTCAATAATTTTCGAGCTTTGTTCCTCTATGGGTATGCAGTATGCACGATCATGAACTCGTTAATTTACTTTCTTTCAGGCTTAACTCTGAAATCGTTACGAATAAGTTATCCAGTGAAAACAAAAAACGAGAATAAAGTTGATACTAACCTTAAGGCAAAGGTTTCTACGCGTATCACAAATAGGATAATCATGTGGACAACAATGGACACGATCCTTACAGCATACTGCAGAATCTAACTCACAGCATTTCCAAGACATGCATATACCTAAGAAGCTCCGCGCACAACAGCAAGTTTCACCTGCTGGACAGGTCGAGAACAGACTACATTTGGTAGGTCCTGGAGGTGGACCGGGTGGTGGATTAGGGCTTGATTTAGTTGGATATGATGGCATCATGTTGATTCCACAGATACCACTAGCATCTCCAGTGTTCCGCTGCATGAACATGTAGCCATTCATACCCCATTTGGTTCCCCATGAATTCTTAATGATCCAATAATCCACTCCATTCTCTGAACCATAACCAACTATTAGAACAGCATGATCTAAAGAAGTGGAACAAGGGCCATTAAAGATTCCCTGCACGGAATAACATTAAACTAGTAAATCTTTATATAACTCGCAATTGCAACAAACTTGTTCTTACCAGAATATACGATGACATACGTTTTTTGGGATGTCAGTAAATTGTTCTCGCCATTTTTTACAAGGCTAATAATTAATCTCAAGTATGAATCTCCTTAAAACTATGTAAAAAGGGGACACGACTGGAATAGCACAATTATTATGAAGGATTTGTAATACGCTGTCATATGTCATATATCATATATGGGTAAGAGTTAAGACAATGAGACATCTGATTTTAGGCAGTGCCGTTCTTGGCCTTTTATGGGCCCTAGACAAATTGAAAGAAATGGGTCATCTCTATAGAAGATTGATTTTGAACTTTAATAGATGTTTGGAAAAATAACAGGAAGGGACCCTATTTATTATAATTATCATTATAAATATAGACGTATCATATACTTCTTAATTGATAAAAGAATAAATCATAAATTGTAAATTTTTAAGTGTCTTACTCCATTAACTAGAATTTTCAAATATTAGGGTCTTTTTAACTATGGACCCTAGGAAAATACCTACCTTGTCTAGGTCAGAAACGACCCTGATTTTAGGAGGGATTATAAACTTTTTAGATTGAAAGATAAAACAGTAAGAAAATAACCTTAGAATACAGTTGGAAAGCTTTCTCACTGCCGCATATACCAACACTAACTGGTTGAGCAGCAACTGCTTTCAGGAGCTCTTTCTCGTTATTAGGAGGGACATCAGCATAACCGTCAATAGTCACCACACGTCTTGCAAGCTGCAAAAGTCAAGATATATGTTATAGTACCAAGATCAGTAAACAATGTCAACAAAACAGAGAAACCAGTACTCATAAGAAAAATGTTGAGACAGATTAAGAGAATGAAAAGGCACTTGAACAATCTTATACTCGGTATGCTGTCTAATACCGACAATTCTTTTGCCCCGTGTTTTGAAGTGTGATAGCATCAAACACTATAGTTGGATAGTTTAAATTGGATGGTAGAGTATAACATATATGACCTGATTTAAAGGAACTATGAACCGACAGAAAGATATCTTACCTTGTTCTTATTGCAGTTTCTTTGTCTACCTTCATAAGGATAATCTTTCTCGGTGTCAATTCCATGGTTATCTATAACAAACTGAAAAGCATAATCCATGAGTCCTCCATCACAACCTTCATTGTAGCCTCTATCGCAATCAATCAACTCCTGCTCGGAAAGGCTCACAAGAGACCCGGTAACAATCTTGTTTACTCCTTCAATTGCCCCTGTGGCCGAAAAAGACCAGCAAGCACCTGACAACAAAGCAGCCTGTTTCTGAGACTAAAAGAGGAGAAAAACAATCCACATTTGCTTTAAAGTACATTTCAATTTTCCCAAGAAGTTGAATAAATTTATCTAAAGAGAGAAATAAATTATTCTGACATGATGAGAAATTTAAGCAAGCATCAATATTATATCAATATCATCCTAATACTTCTACTGCCTATTTGGTTCGGTTGCTGCCTTTGTGGCACTAAACGATGGGGTTGGTAAAGAAAATTTAATGTAATTTAGCTAAAAAATTTGATAAGGTTTATGATCATGCTTGTCCTACTCTAATCAATTTTCTTCACAAAATTCCAAAAATGTAGTATTAAGTGGTAATAAAAAAATTATGTAGAAAACAAGTTTGAGGGGAATAACATAACACGTACTATGACAATTAGAGCTAAAATTCATTCCCATAATCATTATTTAATATTGACAACCAAACGCCCTGCTAGTGTTATGTAAACATTCTAGGATAATGGGAAAATTAGGATGATCTAATATATGCAGCATTAAGCTTGCAATCAGAAGAAGGCCTTCCGCATCAGCAAGTTTGATTCATAATTTATCCATAATATCCAATAGAAAAATCCAGAAATTCTTTCAAATCTATTATGAATGGAACTAGCCATTTTGTTGTTTTTATTTAAGATCGCAAGATTTGAACAAAATTACTCTAGTCTCCGACAAATGCTCTCAAATCTCAACTGCAGTTTTAACATCTCAATCTTAAAGCTAGACATAGTCCTCAAGCAATGAAAAGGCAACCAATTTCTAACTGAAACCTTATACCAATTGACTACTCTAAATTTCAACAGAATAGCAAATTTGCAAGAAGATTACTAAGGGGATGTTTAGTTTCAGAGCTTCAATTGCCCATATATTTTATCCTTTCCATTTAAAACAAGGATGTTTAGCCTTACAACCCAAAGCGTTTAAATTAATTATAACGTAATTCAATAGGAGCAAAAGATGATTCAAGTAAATTGTTGCCAAACGTGACTAGAGGCAATGTTGGACTAATTTGGTTTTAGAATCCTGATCATGGGTGTTTCCCATAAAGTTGTATGGATATGAAATAAACTTTGGACTAAGCCATTTGTTGATTACTTGAACATCTGCTTTATGGTCAAGCACTTTAATACTATGTCTTATTTGATCAATGTAGCATCGTGTTTGATGAGGTTAAGAAGAGTGCCCAAGACTTTAGAAATGTAGGCGTCAAGCTTTGGTAACAAAGATGCAAAACCTTTGTCTTGGTGCACTTCAAAGCATAATGGATGCATCAGTGGATTGGGGATTGGGCATTTGAAGAAGTGCACCACGTGAATCATATAGGCAGAAGCAAAGCTGCTCCAACAAACCTTGATGGAGCTCGAACGAGCAGACCAACCAAATGCACACAGAAGCTTTTTTCACATGGCCGCTAAAACAAGCACATATACCGCTCGAAATAGCGACCATGCAGTGCCCCTCTATGCACTTTTCTAGCAACTTTTGTACGTCTTTGTTTTTAACGCCTTGCCTATATGTATTGGGTTTTGTTGTTGATGTAATTAAGCTAAGCTCCTCGCTTGAGCTTCATACATCCCTCTCTAGTCTCCATGCTTATTCTCAACTAATACCTTCATTGTGTTGTTTAATATAGTAGCTCTTTAATCCTCTACACTATGTTTGGATAGAAAATTAGGAGAGAAAAGAAAGGAAGGGAAAGGGAAAGGGAACGGAAGGGATAAGGAGAGAGTGCATCTTGTTTGTTTAAAAGGGAAGGGAAAGGAAAAGGAAAGAAAATAGTCAATCTTTCCACCTTAGCAGAGATTATATTCTTAACAAAATTTATCCATGTTTTCCATGCAAACCCCTCCCCCTCCAAATCCCTCTCCTCTCTTTTTATAATCCAAACAACATATTCTCCTTCTGTTAAATACAAAATACAAAACACAAGCCTAGGAAGAGGATGTAGCCAAGTTGATGAATCTCATTTATTTATTTCTTGCACATTCCATCTTATCACTTGGTAATTGTCTAGTACATGTCAAACACCTTCAAACCACAATTTCAACACAATTTTGGCCTTAGGTCCAATCTTTTCATACTTTGCTAAATTTAGAACAGATACAAATTTAGTACTTGTCAACCAAAAATCAAGAAACAACTCCTGCACAAATAAATGGATCATCCCAAAGCTCAACCAGATAATCAATAAAACAATAAACTGATTTGAAGTTTGACATCCAAAAATTAAAAATTCTGTAAAAGCAACAGATTTTCAAATTATCTACCAATAACACCAGCTCAACAGTTCCAATCATAAGTAAGCACAAAAAATCCATCAAAAATCAAATTCCAAGTTCTTACAGATCCTATCTTTTAATAGAAATACACAAATTATAATAAAAATTTAAAAGAAATGAATTAGAAAAACATACCACAATTCCCTTGATCCTTGACATTAGTGACAGCACCTTGTGTCCTCCAATCAAGAGAATCAGGAACACTCACATCAGGTATTTGAACAGGATTACTCTTCTTCAACCTGATCAAATCATTAGCATAAAAAGAAGATAACCCAAGTTTAGAAGCTCTAAACTCATGGTGGGTTAAATCAGCATAGACATTGAGTTCAAGGGTATAAGTTGAATTTCCTAAACTATTATGGTAATTCACAAATTCCAGATTATCCTCGAAAATCTTAAGCCTATGTTGTCTTTCTTCCTCAGATGGGTATGTTTTGCCATGTTTTTTGCACCAGGAATCAAAAAGATCAGAACTTGATGAAGAAGAATAAGAATTATGGAGTAAGATGAAGAAATGAAGGGTGAAAAATATTAATATCCAAATTTTATGACCCATTTTAGGTGGTAGAAGATGAGAAATCACGGAACAAAAAGAGGAATCAATAAAAAAAACTTGATATCCTAATTCCGAAGGATCCGGAAAGTAAAAGTAAATATGAATACGAATGAATAGTACTATTATAAACAAAATGTAAATAATCAATAAAAAATCAAGATGTTGATTGGTTAAGTTCTAACAAGGATTTGGCTATTTGGGTGTTGCAATTTCAACCATAAAGTTGGAGTAGTTTTGCTCACACTTTACTATAGTGAATTAAGAAACATGCCTGATGTTGATTGGTTTGATATTATGCTTTTGTTTTTTGGTTTGCACTTTTTTGCAACACATGCAATTTGTGAACAATTAAGGATAAGGGTGAAGCAAGACAAATCTGTCGTCAAAAAATAAGTTAAATTTATAGATATGAATTTTAAAATTATGGGTTATAGCTAAAAAGAATATAACAAAATTTAAGATGACTAAAAAGAAAAATCTAACAAATCATATGGGACAGAGGTAAAAAATTTAAATTGAGTTTCATTTTTATAAAAGTACGTTTCATTTTCAATCTATATTTATTATCTGGTCTTTTATTCCCAAAAATTGAGTTATATTGATTTATACAATATGAATTTGAATAAAATTAGATCCTTTTAACTTTAACATGAATTAGAATTATTTACTAGTTGAATAGTAAATAACTTTGAATATTTTTTTTCAAAATGGAAACTTGTGTTTCACTTTGCACTAGCGATGATAATTATTCGAATTAAATACACAAATTAAATTATACCAATTATGATAGTAAATATGATTTCGGGATTTTTAAATTAGGTTTGGATTTGGTTTGAAAACCAAAAACAGAAAATTAGGTTTGGATGCGGTTTTATTAAAGGAAAAATCAAAAATCGAATGCTTAAGCCAAATTATTAAAGGCTGTATAGATATACACTCATTTGGTGAAAGATAAGCCCATACCCGTAGTAAACCCTAGCTATACTCTTTCATTACTTATTCAGTTATTCTTATACACAAATTCTCATGAAAGACAGTCTCTTTGTCTCTCAAAGAAACCATCTTTTATGGGCCAGCCCATTTAATTTTTACTTTTAAAAAAGAAATTGGATTTTTTTATTAAAAACTGAAATTGTGTATTTCAAAAAATACACTCATTATATGTGCATTATTTATGTCAATTTTAATTTTCTTTCATTAGCCTCAAAAAAATTTACTCTTGTATGATTTGAAGGTTTTTGAAGTTGGCTAATAAGCATTTAGATAATCAGCATATTATTAATTTTCATCAACATAGTTATTAATTATGAAAACTTTCATATTTTTTTCATTTTTGAGGGTGAAACTTGAAGTGGTTTCTGTGCAAATTTTATTTAATTGCAAGCGCACGATGTATGTGTAGTCGCGGGTTGAACACAAGGAAGCTGGGATAATGAACTTGCTAATTTCGATTAACTAAATTGCTTGAGAAGAAAATGTTTGATTGATTTTATCTAACAAACTAAAAATGCAATAAGAAAATTAGGTTGAAACTATATGATAGAAAGATCTAGGGTGTTAGAAATCCCCTAAATTATTGTATGATCAAACTCTTATTAGTATCTGTTTCGATAATGAAACGTTGAAGTGCAAGACACTTGGAATACTGGAAGTGGAAGCGTTGTCGGGAACAGTAATTCGAGGGGTGAAAGAGACCTGAATTCCTGCAACACAACACGTTAGCCTTGCCCGGGGGTGATCTCCCGGAAAACCCCTCCGACGCTCAAGTTAGAACGGAAATCAGGGATTAATGAATAAATGATAAGATGGAGAATGCAGGAATGCGAGTGTAGGGGCGGAAGTTGCTTGTATTTTTGGAAGGCTAGTGAAGAGGGTCGTAAGTATTTTAGAAGGGCTATTATCAGATGATCTTTCCCTTGATGTTGGTTGTCTCTATTTATAATGGTGGAGAGGGAGTTACTTCTGGGAGAAGGTTGGTTATCATGGATAGTGGTAGGTGGTTATCAGCACTAAAGAAGGGGAATCATAATGATGAGGAGTAGTATTCAGTTACATAAGAGAAGTTAGGGTTCTAGGAAGTTATTAGCTTATGGGCCAAGCAAGGTAGTTGGGGATTACAGAAAGAGGCCCTTGACCGAAAGTCAAGGTCAACCAAAAAGGTCAAAGGGTATTAAAGTAATATGACATTAATAGTTTAAATAAATAAAAGAGTAAATAAGTGTTACCATGACAGTATCTATCAAATGTCGAATTAATTACGTGATTAAATATGATTTTATTAATCTCAAACTCTCGCTCTATTGATTAACTATTGGATTTACACCCTATTAATTCGACTCTCACATGCTAGTTTTATTGAACGAATTAATAAGAATTTAACCAAAATTTACCCTAAAGCAACGTTGATCCTAATCTCACAGGCTAGTTCTATTGACTAGTCCAACAAAGCATATTTTTATTGGCACAATTCAATCACTTTAATTCTAATTTCATAGACACATTCAATGGTCAAATTATACTTGAATTATAGGTTCAAACTCTAACCGTAGAAAATGAAAACTACTCATGAATCATGCTAATAAACAAAATCAACATTTAACATGATGACCATTAGTAATAAAAAGGCAAAGTAGAATAACTTACTAATTGGAGCATAAATAACCACGAATTGCGTCGAATTAAATAGAAAGTAGCAATGGAAAACAATGAAACTCCGTTTGATAACTAAGGATTTCTAATCTAAGAGACAGAGTATCAAAATTAAAGCATAAAAACTAAAATTCATGAAAAAACTTACAACTTCTATCTTTTCTAATTCTTCTAATGACTATCTCTACAGCCCATTATCAAAAGTAACTTTTTTTCTAATACAAATTAATATTAAACATTAAAATTCTGGAGGAAACCGCCAGCACATAACTGTCAGCAACAGGTGACAAGTAGTTGTTCCTGAGGGGCAATTCATCGCATACTCTCTGCCTGCGAAAAAATCGATTTCAGAAACAAAGCGGCAATCTGTAGCTTTTAGGCGACGACTCGTCGCTTTTCTACTAACTTGCAAACTTTAAAGAACCACCATTTCGTGCTCGGTTGTCAGAATTGAACATATGATATACCATTGGAAAGATCTTGAAGTCTACTTTCCAATGCCGCAAGCCTTAC
This sequence comes from Amaranthus tricolor, assembly GCF_026212465.1. Lineage (NCBI taxonomy): Eukaryota > Viridiplantae > Streptophyta > Magnoliopsida > Caryophyllales > Amaranthaceae > Amaranthus > Amaranthus tricolor. The sequence continues at coordinate 22,236,765 of NC_080050.1, read as the reverse complement.
ATAAGTAAGATGTTTTTATCAAAAGTTATGATCAAAAGAGTGAGCATATATCAAATTTCACCTCAAAACTTTTGCATTTTAAACACTTTTTTTCTTTTTGCCCGTCTTCATTGTAAAACATCTTCAACCGAGCAATAATCTTCTTAGTAAACTCCATTATCATTAAAACCATAAGAATTATGCTTAAAACAATCAAAACCGCTCAAAATCAGCATGAATAACCAAAATGGATAAAATAGCATAAATCTTCAAAATCAGCACAAAATTACTAATAATAACCATCATTAAGGAGTATAAAATGATAAAAGTAAGTGCAAATAATTGCAATTATCAGTTTCTCTTGATTTGGTTAACTTTTATAACCTTCCAATCTATGGCTACTTTTCTTAGAATTTAATATCCTTGCATTAAAGACATTTTAATTTACCAGCATAAATGTAACTCATATTAAAGATGATTTGCTTAGTGACGAAAATTGCACATCTATCTTGATAATGTTAGTTTTAATTCATTAGTTACTGAAAGAATTTATCTATGTTCTTCATCATTCTCATGTAAGTTTTCGTTTCCACAGATTGAAAATTTGATATCTATCAATAATTTTAGTTTGAAAATTTGACATCTATCTTGGGCCCCTCTATTGATTTTGGTTCGTTTTGCTTTTGTTTTTGTCGTAGCTCACTTCTTTTTTTTCATCCTTCACGTTTTGCTTGTGATTTTTCAGTTGTGATATTATTTCTATTTAAGATTCTTTCATCATTCTTAGCTAAGTTTTCGTTTCCACTTTTCTCTTGGTTTATCTCTTGATCTTGACTCATTTCTTTCTGAGATTTTTTCTTTGCTGTTATTTTATTTCTTTGTCTATAAATGTGTAATTGGTAAACCAATTTGGGAGCAGAACAACTGATTTTTCTTTTCTTTTTAAACCTTGGATTTGATGGTTTAATCTTTATTTTTTCACTAATTATTTGATTTTTGGTACGTTTTTTTGTTACTTGAACTTAATGATAAGAAAGTGTGATGATTTCAGACAATTTTTAAGCTAAAACTGTTTTAATATCTCATCTTCTATAAACTACCAAGAACAATAGACTTGCTTCTTAATCACGCTAGGCATCCAATATTGCAAGCAACCCATTTGTCTCGAACAACCCCAATAGCTGCAATAGCAAGGGATGATCAAGTGCAAGAACAAAAGACCAACATCAAAGCAGCAGCAGCACAAAAAAAAATAATAAAAAAAAAAAATAAATAAATAAATAAAAACTATTAGGAGCATATCCGCACCATGCCTAGCGCACTCAGGCACAAGTATCCTCACGCTACGACGTTGATGGCATGGTAGTTTCTTTACATTCATTACATTGTTCATTCTTATTATTTCGAATAGAATCCTAGGTTCCTTTCATTCAATGTGTTATCCTCATAAAGTTATTAATTGAGGTTATGTTTGAGGTTTATATAATTTTGTATTGCATTAGGATCACTGGGCATTCCATGATTGATGATTTAACCAAGGACGGTAGTCTGATATAGCAGTGGAAATATTTCTTCGACACTTCAAATAATAACCAAGTTTGTAAATACGAGCAACTACTCTCACAAAAAGATCAAATTAGCTTTGTCAAGAGTTGTGTGTACTAAAGAAATATTTGCTCAATTATCTTTGCCTCTTAAAAAATTTAAAGTATATATCCTTTATTAATGTATAAATATAACAAGGACACTTCAATGCTACAATATAAATTTTCTTTCAAAAAATTAATTGTTACAATAAAAATTAGTTTACTAGTTGATATTTTTACAGCTTTCAAAAAGTTCCTTAAATGCCGGGAATAAAAATGCCAAAAAAGCAAAAGAAAATACATTGCAATTAGTCTATACTATTGGGTATGGCGAAAGTACAATAAAATCTACAAAAAAATCCAATAACTCCTGCTATAGTAAACCTTCAATTATGGTAAAGTTACTTTTCACCAAGTTAATGGGCATGATTTTGACCATATGATGCAACTTCTGTTGAAAAAACTTGTACTATTTTGTTCAAAGTAATTATCAAGATAAAAATATATAATACTGTTGCACATGCAAATGTATACAATTTAGCTTACACTATATGTTTGCAAATAATGTTTCTGGTTTATTTTCTCCACATAACACTCATATCTATTTGTTGAGTTTTGAAACTCAGATTTTAGAAAGAGATATCACGCACTTACAGGTATCATTATTTTTCCTATGTTTTATTGTTATTAATAATACAACATATTCACGATTTGCTGAAAATAAGCCCACCTATTATTTTTTTAATAAATCTAATTGTTGGGGTTTAATGCTCTTAACATCATTCACAGGTGACCAATCGGTTACATTGAAGTTCATTTTTATTTTTCCTTTTCTTCAAAAGGTAAATGCTACCTTTCTTCATCCCTCCATAGTTACTTCTCCATTCTTCCACCATTATTATCTTCTACCATTATAAAAGCTGTAAATGAATTCTTTCTCATCTTCTCATTCAACATCTTCCACCATTGTAAGAATTACCTGTCACCATGGTATTTTAGCAAAATTACAAACAACCAAAAAAGGTTCTAGGGCTGGAGAAAGATTTTATGGGTGTGGTTGTTGGCTAGTAATAAGTATTAAATTGGTTTTTTTTTTTTTTTTTTTTTTTGTAGAATTCATACTTACCCTAAAATAATTGGTGTATTTTGTAGGATTCAGATTGCAAATTCTTCAAATGGGAGAGTGAAGTATTGAAGACAACAAACCAGTTTTCAGAAGTTGAAAAGCTACAGGCAATCAATGAAAAACAAAAAGAAAAAATACTAAAATTGAAGAAAAAATTCAGACTTGAGAAGACAATAATGGTGGTTTGAAGATTGAAATAACTAATTAAACATACCACTACTGAAAAGGCTTTACTATTTGTCCTTTGTATTGTCTTGGATAATGTTTGGTATTTTTTAGCTATTTTCAAGAACTAGATTTATGGTGTTTAATAGCTTTATTGTTATTTATGGTTGTATATTTAGCTATTTTTAGCTATGTTGATGAAATAGTTAAACAAACAATAATGGGTTTAATATAAGATGATTAATTCTATTGTTATGCATGGTTTTTTTTAGCTATGTTGATCAAATCTGGACATAAATTTATCAACATTGTTTCCATTACATTCATTCGCCCAAAAATTTACCCATTATTGTTTACATTGCATTCTTACGACAAAAGATGTGTCATCAAAAAAGAAGAGGTAAAAGATGATGCATTAAATTACATAGGGCCAAAAGATGAGGCATTACATTACGCCATTAAATTACTTTGTACTACCCTAATACTTTATACTAATTAGGGTAGTTAGAACATGAAGCTTGTGTTGACCATAGGTCTTGAGTTGGTTGCAACAATTTCCTTGGCCTTCCTCCACCCCTTGTAGAAAAAGTTCCCCCTACCACGACCTCTACTTCCTTGTCCACCTCTTATACTCCTCCCTCCACTACCAATTGAAGTTGTTTGGGCAGACACATCAAAATAGGATGGATGAGATGTATTGGTGGCTACCTTCAAATTGTTCTTAGGATGTCCTCTACTTCTCTTAAGGGGTGGTTGAACATTGAGAACTTTATCTTTTTTCGGGCATGTTCTTTTGTTGTGAGATATGGATTTACACAAAGTGCATGTCATTTGAAGCCCATGTCTGGTCAATTCGAGGTCGATCTGGACCTATTTTAACAAGAGGAGGATCAAGTGGTTTCTCCACTTTTGGCCAACGTCTTTCACTAGTGAGTGTAGGATTACTTCCATTATAAGCTACTAGGTAAGAGGCTTTTGTATAACACCTTTCAACATAATCTTCAGCTTCTTTGCGAATGTAGAAACTGGCAGCAACTACGCGCGTGACAACATGCAATACTCCTTAAATTCCACTTCTTGCAAGTACAAAACTTATTAACCAAATCTACCTTCATAGTATCAACAAAATGCGTAACCTGAAATTGGGATGTGGTTGATGGCATGACTATGCATTCACTAGCCCCCTTTTTTTCCTTGTCTAACTAAACCAGAACTTTTGGACAAAGTAATCCATTCTATTTGGTAGATGCTTCTTCTTTCTTAAGCGCTAACCTCTTCATCAATTTAGTTCTAATTTCTTCAAGTATATCAATCAAATGCTTTGATCTTGCATGGATTATGTAGTTGTTAAAAGTCTCGGCCATATTACTAAAAATAGCATCACATATTGTGTTTGCCTTCACATAGGCCCTACAAAATACCCTTGAATCACAGTTCTTCAAAGATTCTACAGCAAGTGGGTTCAACTAAGTCATGTCTTTGATGGCATCGTAAAAATCAGCTTCAGTATATGCTTTTACGCATCTCTAGAATAGTAGCTTCATTTCTTCATCTTTGAATACCTTGCTCCAATTTGCATAAATATGCCTTCCACAATGCCTGTGTTCAGCTTGTGGCAATTTCATTTGAACTGCCCTAAGAGTACTCTACATTCAATAAAGCAATAATATCAGTTATATAAGGCAATAATATCTGAAAAAGTGAATTATTAAGTTCATTGTATACCTAGTGTTCATCAGAAATGACGGTCCACCCACCACCATCAGTTTTAGGTACACACTTCTTCAGTTCAAAAACGACCCGTTGCCATGATTCGTTGTTTTCACCTTATACTATTGACCAAGCCAATGGGTACATCTGCTCGTTAGGATCTCTACCAACAGCTGAAAGTAACATGCCACCTAAGAATGTCTTTATGAAGCATCCATCCAAACATAAACCTTACTACAACCATATACCCAACCATCTCTAACACCCTCAAAACATACAAAAAACCTTTGAAACACAGGTGGATTAGTATTTAGGACAATGACAATTGTAAAATGAGTGTTTGGACTACTTTGCTTCAATGCTTTAAAGTAGTTCATCACTTTGCTATAATGTTCTTTCATTGATCCATGGAGCTTTTTATGTGCATTAAACTTCACCTTGTATGCAAAATCCCGACTAATTATCATTTTGAATATCTCCCTTACAAGATCCACAATCTCAACTAAAGGTACATGTGGTCTGGACTTAAATGTGGTTATCAGTTGTTCAGCACACCATGAAGATTTCAACTGTCTATTTTTATTCATGTTTCTTTGGTACTTATGTGTTGGAACTACACTCTTCACAATGTAACTAGCAACACCGTGTTCCCAACTGCCATACATCCTAAATGAACATCCTTCAACACATCTAACTCCTACCCTTTGACATTTCTTCTTGTCACTAATATCAATTTTAAGTTCCTATCTTGAGCAATGGCATATTTTTTGACAGCCTCTCTAAATGCAACACAATTTAGAAAAACAATACCAACACTCCACTCAAACCTTTCATACTCAGATAAACTATACCCTATTTGTAACACCCCGAGATTTTATGATGTCATTATTTAATATATTTTAATAACTTTCGGTGATTTTATAATTAAACTAAATTATTTTTGAATTAGTTTTAATAAATTTCTTTCATACACGAATTTAAATATTAACACAATTATATTAGAAAAAATAAATATCGAATTGCGATTATTAAAATAAGAGATTCGAATTATAATTATCATTTATTACATTTGTGAGCATACGAAGGTCCATACGAAGGTCCATCGTAAGAAGACGAATCTAGAAAAATAAATAAATAAATGAATAAACAAAATAAAAAGAGGCGTTAGGGTTTTAAGTAGTAACACTCATTACCTCACTAGCCGTCACTCCCTCTTCCCTCCTTCTCCTCCTTATTTCTCTCCCCTCTTCCTCACTCCTGAGCAGCCACAACCCTCGGGAGCAGCAGCCGGTAGCCTCCCACAACCACCACAAGTAGCACCGACCTTCCTCCTCACTCCCACGTGAAGCCCCTAACAGGAGGCGGCTGCGATTGCACATCACAGCAGCATTAGGCTGCGGGTTTGCTTCCCCACCGGCTCCACGCAGCCCTCCTCCACCATCAACACCTTGGATCACGCCACCACCACAAGAACCACCAACCGCTTGACCCATTTCGTAGTTTCACCTATTATAAGCCATCTCTCACTTTCTAAATTAATTAATTTATTGTTTCTAATTAGAATCTACCATGTTTATGAGTTATGTGTTGAATGTGTATTAGTTTCATTGAATTTTAGTATGGGTAATAGTTAAAAGTATTATCTTTGAACATGAAATGATTAGGGTGTTATTTAGAGATGTGAATATTAGTAGTGTGTGTGTGTGTTTGTATGCTACTTTGGTGGTGTGGTGATTAATTCAATAATCTTATAAGTTGTTTTAAGTCTTGGTTAATTATTGTTGTGGTAATTAGTAATGATTTTGATTATAGTTCACTATAAAAATGGTTTTGGTTGTTAATTGGTAGTATTAGTTGCTAATTGTTAGTGATTTAATTGTTGAGAGTTACTATTACCTTAAGTTGTTATTGAAGTCATAAATACATAATTTTAATAAGTCATGAGCATAGTGTCTAACTTATTGTTGAAAGTTGCTAAAGTTACTTCTTGTGATGTTTGATTGTAGTTTTTCTAACTTCGGATAATATAATAAATGATATTGCGATGTGGTAACTTTGAGATTTGTCATTGTCATCATATTAGCACTATATTAACATCATAAGATTTAAGTGTGATTTGTTATATTTTTAAGGAACGTGAACCATTATAATTGAAATTTGGTCGATGTAAAGGAACGATTCACATAATCCTTTTATTCTTAAACTGATCGAAAAGACTTATGTTATTGTTGAGTCAATGATTATGATTGGTGTGAATTAGATGTGTGTTGTGTGTGCTAGAGCAATTGGAAACTTATCCCGAGCGGATGATAGTGGTTACTTGGGCATTTAGTTGGTATGACAAAGTAGTTAAGGGAACTTATTAGTTCTATTCCTAACTTGTATAGGTTCCCAGTTTCACTAGTGGAAAAAAATGTATTTACTGCTCATCATTTGCTGCGATTTTTGTGTATTGGCAGCAAAAAATAGGAAAATGTATCAGAAAAAAAAATATATATATTCTAATTGCTGCGGTTTTCCAGTTGACCGCAGCAAATAACCTTTCACATTGCATTAATTGCTCCGATTTTTCCACAACCGCAACAAATAACTCTTCAAAATTAGATTAATTGCTCCAGTTTTGATTAAACCGCAGCAAATATATCTTCATGAAAATGCTAATTGCTCCGGTTATGCTTGAACCGCAGCAAATAACCCTTCAAAAAATTTCTTATTGCTCCGGTTTTGTTTTGAACCGCAGCAAATGACCGTTGGACAAAATTTTTTTAAAACCCGCCAGTTTCTTTTTTATTCACATATCCCTTCTCAAATACGTTTATACAGTTTGCTTTGTTCCTCATTGAAAAAACGCTTCATCTTCATCTTCATTTGCTTCGTTCCTCTTCTTCATCTTCACAAACGTATAAGATTAAGCATCAAGATTTGTGTTCGTTTCTTGTGTTCATCTTCATTTTCACAAACGGTCATTTGCTGTTATTCATCATTCTTGTTGCTGTTCATCTTCACAAACGGTCATTTGCTGTTGTTCATCATTCTTAGCTTGTTGCTGTTCATCTTCACAAACGGTTTCTGAAGGTAAATCCTTGCTGCTGTTCTTGTTCATCATCAAACTTCGAATTTTCATAAATCCCTACTATTCTTCTACTGTGTTCTTGTTCATCATCATCATCATCATTCTTCAATCATACTTAATGTGAATGGGATGTACGGGGCATAATGATAATAATAACATACATGATGCCTTAAAAATCACCTCTTTGTTCTATTTTTTTTACCGTCATTAACCCATAAAAATCAATTAATATCACAAAAATAAAAGACAAAAATTCATCTTCAAAACTCACGAATTTAGTAATTTAGTTAAAAATGTGGTTTGTTAATTAATTATTTGCATATTTAGTAATTATTTGTGAATGTGGTTTGTGTGTGGTTTGTAAATTAGGTTTAAATTTGTCATACTTTATGAATGTGTATGTTGTTGTTTTTAAGTTTTAAATTTATCATATATATCATATTTTGTTATATTTTTAAGTAATTTCTTCATTTTATTTATGAATATGTGTGGTTTTTAATTTTTAAATTTATAATAATTTTTTTTCTAGTTTGTAAATTAGGTTTAATTAGGGTTGTTTATGGTTAAATGAATGAGTTGTTGATATGAATGTTAATTAGTTGTCCAAGTTTATGAATGTGATTTTATTTTTATTGTTTTTATATGAATATTAATTATGGTTACTACAATAAACATCATTTGGACAGTTTAAAAAACATTGTGCTATTATTTGGGTTAATTAGTGTTAAATGAATGATTATTTTTTTATTTTGTGGTTAGTTGGAGTTCGTTAAGTATATATGTTTAAAAGTTGTGTATTAATTTTGTTTTGAATCAATTAATCACACTAATTAGGATGACAAACGATCGTTCTTGGATGTATGGAAGCATTGAATCGTCGGAATTTATTGATGGCGTATTAGAATTTTGTAGTATTGCGGTTGAACATCAAGTTAGGACGGGGGGAGTTGGTTTATATTGCCCATGTGTCAGTTGTGGCAATGTATCAAAGGTAGATAGTGTTGATATCCTTAGGGAGCACATACTTCGACGTGGGTTTAGGCCTCAATATCATGTTTGGGTTTGGCATGGTGAGGAGGGAGTTTACAAAGAGAAAAGTGGTGTTGAGGACGTCAATAATGTGGTCGATGTCAATGAGGATGTAGTAGATCATGTTGATGGGTATGAGACAGATGAAGAGAATGTCGATGAGGATGTGGATCGTGTTGATGAAATGATGGAGGGAGTCGAGGATGAGTTAGGAAAACGTCCTCGTGTTTTTGACTTGTTGACAGAGGCTTCTCAAAAGCCTTTGTACCCTGGATGTACAAAGTTCACCAAACTAACAGCAGTGTTGACAATTTTCAACATTAAGTCAAAGTTCAATTGGAGTGACGCTAGTTTCACAATGTTATTAGAAGCGTTAGGTGAGATGCTTCCTGAGGGAAATGAACTTCCAAAGTCGACATATTATGCCAAAAAGCTCATGTGTCCTTTCGGCTTAGAGTACCAGAAGATTCATGCGTGTCCGAATGATTGTGTGTTGTATCGGAATGAAAACGAGAACTTAGAAGAGTGTCCTAGGTGTGGGTTATCGCGCTACAAGCGTAAAGGGGCTCGGGATGCTAAAAGGCCCCAGTCTAAGGTATTGTGGTATCTTCCAATAATACCTAGATTCAAGCGCTTGTTTTCTATAAAGAAAGATGCGTTAAATTTGAGGTGGCATGCAGATAGGGTGCAGAAAGGTCACTTGCTCACACATCCATCTGATTCTCCAGAGTGGAAGAGTATTGATAGGTTGCATAAGACTTTTGGGGATGAGGTTCGTAATTTAAGGCTCGGACTGTGTACGGATGGAATGAACCCATTCGGCAATCTTAGTTCTCAACATAGTACTTGGCCGGTACTTTTAGTGATCTATAATTTGCCACCTTGGTTGTGTATGAAGCGTAAGTACATAATGCTTTCGCTTCTTATCTTGGGTCCTAAACAACCTGGCAATGACATAGATGTGTATCTTACACCTCTCGTTGAGGATTTGAGAAAGATGTGGGATGAAGGCGTTTCAGTGTTTGATGCATATGCTAATGAGGAGTTCACCTTGCGTGCAATGCTTTTATGCACCGTTAATGATTTTTCGGCATATGGCAACTTATCGGGGTATAAGAACAAAGGGAAGAACGCATGCCCAGTATGTATCAATGACATGGAATCCACGTGGATTCCTAAGTGCAAACACGTATTCATGCACCATCGAAAGTTCCTCCCACGAGACCACCAATATCGTAAGAAGAAGAAGTTGTTCAACGGGGAGGTTGAGGACCGTGTAGCTCGTCGACCGTTGACCGGTTATGAGGTTTATGAACAGGTTAAGGGAGTTGAGACTGTATTTGGTAAAACGGGGCAAGTGCAAGGGGGTGAAGACCGATTATGGAAAAAAGAATCAATCTTTTGGAAGCTTCCATATTGCAGAGATCTACAGGTTAGGCATTGTCTTGACGTTATGCAATATAGAGAAAAATGTATGCGATGCCATACTCGGGACTCTCATGAACATTCCGGGTAAGACAAAGGATGTTAGGGCCGTGCGAGATTGGTTTGAATGTAAGGGTCTTCGTCCGGAGTTGTGGGCACATGTTAAGGTGATTAAGAAAAGAAATAAAGCTGATGAAGTTGGTGGCATTAAGAAGAAGATGAATAATGACAAAGTTTATTTGCCTCCAGCTTGCTACACATTGTCCAAAGCAGAGAAGCGGACATTTTGTGAGTGTTTGTATGGCATTAAGGTTACGTCTGGGTACTCATCCAACATGAAGAGATTTGTTAGCCTAAATGGTGAGCTAAAGTTGGGAAGCATGAAATCTCACGATTGCCATGTAATGATGCAAGTGTTCTTACCAATTGCAATCTGTGGAATACTGCAAAACATGTGAGATATGCTATTACCGAGCTATGTTCGTTCTTCAACACAATTTGTAGTAAAGTTCTTGATCCCATTAAACTTGATGCACTTCAACTCGACGTGATTGTAACTTTATGCAAGTTTGAGATGTATTTTCCACCTTCTTTCTTTGACATAATGGTTCATCTTATTGTCCATCTCGTTCGTGAGATCAAGCTTTTGGGTCCAGTTTTTTTAAGGTGGTGTTATCCTTTTGAAAGACACATGGGTGTTTTACAAAACAAGGTGAGGAATCCAGCACAACCCGAGGGGAGTATGATTCAAGGCACTGTGAGCGATGAGATTAGTAACTTTATAGCCGAGTATTTGGCTCCAAATCGGTCACACCTCCTCGAGAAAGCCTTCTACAAGCACACTTGTATGTGTTGCATCATATTCCGAAAGTTCATCCTTTTTTGAGTGAGCATTTTGATATATTGCGCGCAAAACATCCTTCTAAAGGGGATAGGGCATTGATGCAGTTGCATAACAAGACGTTTATTAATTGGTTTCATAACCGAGTAATATGCGAAGAACTCAAGGGTGTATCCGAAATTGTTAAGTGGTTAGCTTTTGGTCCTCGTGATGATGTCAACAAATATGAGGGTTACGATGTCAATGGCTTCACATTTTGGACTGAGGGTCAAGACAAGAAGTCATCGTATCTACAGAATAGTGGGGTTTCTATTTTGGCGTCATCTACATTTTACGCAAGTGCGAAGGATCAAGCGCCGGTTGATGCTAAATTGGTATACTACGGGCGGGTACATGAAATATGGGAGCTTGACTACTCTACTTTCAATATTGGTCTTTTCAAATGTAAGTGGGTAGATAATAATCGACGATGCATAAAAAATGACGACCCTTGTGGATTCACTCTTGTAGACTTAGCTCGTTTGCGTGATAGTGAGGAGCCATTCATACGAGCCACACAAGCCAAGCAAGTTCTACATTGTAGACCCGTCTGATAAAAAATGGTCTATTGTTGTAGCGGGAAAAAGAAGCATCTTTGGTATAGGTGATGTTGAGGATGAGGAAGAATATGAAGCTTTTGAAGATTCCCCTCCCTTTATCAATCCAAAATCAGTGGATCAAGATGATGTAGATGTTGGTTATATGCGTGTAGATCACACGGAAGGAATACATTTGAATTAAGTGATTCACAAGGTATGAATTTAAAGCTTTTTAAAGTTTTTTTGGCACTTGGTTTGTTTTGCATGAAACTTTGCACATAACACTATTTGTTATATATTATTGTGTTGAACGTATTAGAATTGTAAATCATAGTCATATTCTTAATACTACTTAGCTTATGTTCTTATATATTTCTATTCATACTCTTTCAGGTACTGATATACAATGCATCTATTCAGAGACGAAATTGTTCCCGAGATTGAGACCTCGGATAATGAGCATCGTAGTTATGACAGCGAAGAGGACCAAATTGTGAGATACGAGCGTATGGCTGAAGATGTTCCACCGATTGACAATGATTTTGAGACTGAAGACGCCCCACCAATGGATGCTCCCACTACCAGTAAGAAAAGAAAAGGGCGAGGTCCTACGAAAAACCTCAAAGTCACAGAACCCATGCATTTGGAATACAATGCATTGGGTCAACGCTGCGGAAAATGGCGTAGGCAATATGGAAAACAAGTGGGTCTATGTATCCGCAAGCTTTCCATATTGCACGCATGGAACGAGGTTCCAGATGGTTTGAAGAACTCTCTATGGAATGATACTGTGGTAAGCAACTTTACTATTTTTACTCATTTAGTTTCATTTTAAAATTAATTTGATTGACAGTAATAAATATAAATTTTTTTGTAGAATCTTTTCCACATCGAGAGCGATGAGGACAAGAAGAATGTGTTTCTTTTAGCTGTTGCTGAAAGATTCAGAGATTTCAAATCCAAGCTAGTAACTGGCTGGATTACGAAGAGGCGTGCCCGTACGACCAAAAAGGTCAAAACGGGAAACGAAGGTGGAGAGCAATCACTTTCGAAGATGCCCTACGAAATATGGGGTCAAATATCAAAGAGGGATTAGGAGGCCTTTGTTGCCAAAAGAACAACTCCCATAGAAGTTGTAAGTATTTCATATTATATTATAGTTTACCAATTTAAATTTACTTCTTTTGATTCAGTCATTAAACTAATACATGACATTCGATTTCTATTGATTAATTAGGAAAAGCGTGGTAAATCTTCTGATTCTGCAAGCAAAAGGAAGTTTTACCATCGCTTGGGCCAGAAAACGTACGATGAGGTCCGAAAAGAGTGGGTGGATGCGGGTTTATACCCCAATCAAAGTTCATCCACGCCCTCATCTACGACTACCTCTGCATCCGTGAATACTCCTACTGGAGATCAGGTGCGTGATTGGTATTGCGGGCTTCATTCCCGAGATGCAAGTGGTAAATTTACCATTAATGACCGGGAACGAAGAAGGTTGCTGATGCTGTGGTGAGTTTTGAAATTATTAAGTATATTCTTGATTTGTTTTGTATTCTTTGGCTTTTATGTACTTATACTCATTGCTATATATGTCACTTTTTATTTGAACAGATGTCTGGAAGGAAAAAGAAGCTACGGGGGAGTTCACCCCAAGAGGCAATGTTGACGCATTGCATATGGTCTTAGGGAAAGACCACAGTGGGCGGATAGTCGGAAAAGGAGGCGTCCACGTGGGGTTACAGAAGGCATTCGGCAAAGAGTGTGTTGCTACTAAATCCCTAACGGCGCTGCGGGATGAATTACCAACCCTCCGAGCGGAGATTACGAAGGACGTTCTCGCCAAGCTGGCCGCCGTGTTGCAGAAGATGGGAGCACCCATTGTTGACTTGGCAAACCTGATTGTCGAGGATCAGGAAAGTCAACATGGGGATCCTAACGCTTCGGTCGAGCCAACACCCGAGCCGATTACCCCCGTAGCACCCCAGCTCATTACTAATACCCCTGAAGGGGAAAACCCCACACCAGAGAACATAAACTCCGTTGCTCAAAATCCGGAGCCAACTCCAGAGCCAGTGCTACAGGTACATAGTTTTTAAATATATAAGCACTTATTAATTTAAACTGCAACGCGTTTTAATATTTTATTATGATGCTTATTATACAAAACGACACAATTTTCAGGAGGCGACTCCTTGTTCTCTTTTGCTACCTCAGTTTGGTGTTGCTAGTGATGGCAACTTAACTGTGGTTGCATATGGTGTGGCCCAGCCAAACAAAAAGGGCCAAACAGTGCATTCAATGCCAGTTACAAGTGGCCACATCAGTGTGGCCGTGGAAACTATTGTAAAGGGGTTTGAAGATTTCTCACTCCCGGTTCCAATGCCAACATGGAGCCTTGAGAAACTCTCACACGCTCTAGGTTGTTTCATCACATGGCCATATGCTTGGGTCCGATTCACTAACATGGTAAGAATCATTTGTACCTTATTTTTTTTATTTTTTTAATTGCATGCTCACACTAATTTAATTATATAAATTGAAATAGCAAAAGAGTCCAAAGGGATCTTGGAGAAAGGTCGGTTCCTCAGCAAAGGTGTCGACTGGGTCAAAGTCGATGCCAAGCACTCCAATTTTGACTGATGAGGAGCTAAAAGATCTCTCTCAAGATTGCAAATGGCTGCATTATTGTGCATCTCGCATAAGTGAGGAGGACCCACTCATTCTGAACCTGCTGAAGGAGCAATACTGCTTTTTAGAGAGCCCGTTTGTAATTATTGGTCCTAGTGACATCGGGCAATTTTTGAGAGGAGAGATGCTGAACGTAGCTCTTTTCCATGTCTACATGAGGTGATGTTCATTATCTTACAAGTTAGGCATTGTTGTTTAATTGTTTTAATAACCGAATTACTAACAAAAGTTTTTTATTTGTGAGTTTAGTGCGGCTTACGAGGAGCTAAATTCTTGCGAACCTCCGATTAAAATTAGATGGTTTTGTCCTGAGTCGATTTTGGGTAGTAAAAGTGTAAATGATCCAGATGACGTCAGAGCATACATTCAGACTGCTTTGACTAATTCCATTGCATCTAAACACACGTTCATTCTGGCTCCATATATGGAAGAATAAGTTTTATTTTTGAAATTGAACTTATCTTTTGATTTTTAAAGTCACCTAATCTCTAATTTGTTGATTTTAAATTTGCGTTTGTAGTTTGCATTGGATACTTTTGGTCATATGTCCTTTAACGAACACTGTGCACGTCTTCGACTCATTACAAAAACCTCAAAAGCCCGCCTCGTAACACAAAATTCAAAGCGTTGTTGAATGCGTACGTAATATTAATTATTTTACCAAGTTGATTAAATTAAGGGTTATATAGATATATAATTAGTATTACTTTTCCCATGCGTTTCAGCACAATGAAAAAAGTGTGTGGACAAATGGGATCTACATCCAGAGCCACATTTCCAAAATGGACAGCAATAAAGGTACACAAATTCGATTTTATGCATTTTAAACCGTTTTTGGCACTTTCGCGCGTAAAGTAGCTCAAACTTGGTTTGTTTTGCACGAAACTTGGCACACAACACTATTTGGTATATATTATTGTGTTGAAGTGGATAGAATTGAAAATCATAGTCATATGCTAGAAATTACGTGTTAAGTTGCGATTTTATGCGTTTTTAAGCGTTTTTGTCAATTTCGCGCGTAAAGTAGCTCAAACTTGGTTTGTTATGCACGAAACTTGGCACACAACAGTATTTGGTATATATTATTGTGTTGAAGTGGTTAGAATTGAAAATCATATTCATATGCTAGAAATTACGTGTTAAGTTGCGATTTTATGCGTTTTTAACCGTTTTTGGCACTTTCGCGCGTAAAGTAGCTCAAACTTGGTTTGTTTTGCACGAAACATGGCACACAACACTATTTGGTATATATTATTGTGTTGAAGTTGTTAGAATTGAAAATCGTATTCATATGCTAGAAATTACGTGTTAAGTTGCCATTTTATGCGTTTTTAACCGTTTTTGGCACTTTCGCGCGTAAAGTAGCTCAAACTTGGTTTTGATGCGAAACCGGGGCTGATTAAGGCCTTGGTTATGCAAGGATTAATGTTGTGCGGAAGCTTTGATTAATGACACAGACAAAAACTACAAATGATCATGAAAAGAACACGAAACAACCACAAACACTTAGACAATTCTGATCTAGCAAACTGTCGAGCAGCCCTCCTTCAGCTCAGCTTCTAGGAGTCCACGGGGATTGTTAAAATGGTTTAAGGACCTTGATAGCTAGATCTAAGTACTGAGATCCCATTTCCACTTTAGCCTAGGTCCTGGATGCATAGGTTTAGTCTCCACGTGTCGTGCAAGGTGGTCTGGTCACTAGTTTGCTGCTGTGTCGTGAGGTCTGTATGCAGCCTTGTGTGGGCTCCTTTGGTATCTTCATTTCATACAACCACATTTGTATCAGATTTGCTAGAAATTATTGGTATATATTATTGTGTTGAAGTGGATAGAATTGAAAATCATAGTCATATGCTAGAAATTACGTGTTAAGTTGCGATTTTATGCGTTTTTGTCAATTTCGCGCGTAAAGTAGCTCAAACTTGGTTTGTTATGCACGAAACTTGGCACACAACACTATTTGGTATATATTATTGTGTTGAAGTGGTTAGAATTCAAAATCATAGTCATATGCTAGAAATTACGTGTTAAGTTGCGATTTTATGCGTTTTTAAGCGTTTTGGTCACTTTCGCGCGTAAAGTAGCTCAAACTTGGTTTGTTATGCACGAAACTTGGCACACAACACTATTTGGTATATATTACTGTGTTGAAGTGGTTAGAATTTAAAATCATAGTCATATGCTAGAAATTACGTGTTAAGTTGCCATTTTATGCGTTTTTAACCGTTTTTGACACTAACATCTATTTTCTCTTAGTGCTTTCAACAACCTTCTTCTTCCGTTGAATGCGGGTTCTACGCGCTAAAGTATATGGACGGTATTATAAAATCCGTGAAGGAGTAAGGAGTCGAAAATATAGATGCCGTAAGTATTTGTTGCGTTCTTAATTAAATAATTATTGGTAAAATCTAATGTTTATATATTAATCTTTTATTTGTATATTATATTATAGGTTTTAAACGACATTCCGAGGGAAACACGCCCTTTGAGAAGTGGAGAGATGCGCGAATTAAAAGACAAGATTGCCGCGTATCTTGCTAATATTTGTCCTTGATAAATTGTAATTAGTATAGATTATTTTTTATACTTTAATGTATATTATATATATATATATATATATATATATATATATATATATATATATATATATATATATGTATATATATATATGTATATATATATATATATATGTATATATATATATATATATATGTATATATATATATATATGTATATATATATATATATGTATATATATATATATATATGTATATATATATATATATATATATATATATATATATATATATATATATATATGTATATATATATATATATGTATATATATATATGTATATATATATATATATATATATATATATATATATATATATATATATATATATATATATATATATATATATATATATATGTACGTACATAATATTATATTATATATACGAGCGAGAGTTTATTGTTACAAAGAGATTATTGTTGATTATCTGTGATTATCATTGGATTAATCACTGTTATTACATTGTATTATTATTGGATTATTATAAGGATAAAACGGAAAAAGAAAAAAAGAAAGAAGTATTTGCTGCGGTCAGAAAACCGCAGCAAATAATGCCCCACTTATTTGCTGCGGTTTTGCCTCTGACCGCAGCAAATACCCCTCCTTATTTGCTGCGGTTTTGTGTTGACCGCAGCAAATAATGCCCTTATTTGTTGCGGTTTTTAACCGCAGCAATTAAAGTAGGACATTTGCTGCTATCACTATTGCTGGGGGCCAAAATCGCAGCAAAAAATGGCCAAAAAACCGCAGCAAACGAGGTTTTTTCCACTAGTGTTTATAAGAGGAAAGTAGACCCTTAATTGGGTCCTTTTGTAACTTTTGGTCGTGCAGTGACGCTTACAGATACGTACACGTAGTAATTAATTATCATAGTCATCGTTTCAATGTATTATCAATATTCCATGAATATATGCATCGTATTAGAATTATAGAGCGCCAGAAAATAAACTATGCTATCGAATAGTCATAATAGTGATATAGGAAAGTAGAATGAAAGCATTGAGAGACTATGAGAACAAATTTCTAAATAGTAGAGAATGCACTACGGTTGTGTGTGGTATCGAAGTGATTCCCTAGTTATTGAACCTTGATTATGATTAGTTAGCGTGACTCAACTAGATTATGTCCGGTTGATTTAGTAGTCCCCTAGGTGAAATCCAACGAGATCACCGTAAGGGGGTATGAGTATACTTTTGTCATTGGGTGCCGGGTGACCGATACCGCCCCTTGACCGAGTTGTTACCATGCGAGCCTTGCAAACCCCAATATGGTGGCCTCTTCACTGGATTGATACCCCAGTGTGTTAGTATTCCCGAAGGTAGGACCCGAAAGGATCAGCTGGAGGGGGTATGAGCTCATACTTTACCATGGGCGCTGGGTGGCCGATAACGCCCTTGGCCGTGTCACTATGCCATGAATAGAGAAAAGATCCACAACTTTTGAATATACTTCGAGGGGTTAGTAGTTTGAAAGAGAAATCATGAGTAAATAAAAGTGTTTAGACAAATGAGTAGATTCGCTATTGCTATGCTATGTCGTCGCCTATCCCTTTTGTTCTATCATTCTAATTGTTATAAGTTCATTGATTATTGACGTGTATATGTTTGTTGTTGTTTGTTCATGACATGCTATGATGTTCCTACTATGATACATTTGACTATGGTCATTATGTTGAGCAGCAGGAGGATTATAGAAAATACTATACGATTAGCCTGACGTTGTTGCTCTTATATCATTTGTTAAGTTTTGGGTTGTATAATTACTTTTTTGGAGCCATATGATTCCTTGTAAAGTTATGTTCCGCTGCGTAGTTTTTGGATGTATGATCGTCAGAATAGTTCTTTTGTATCCGTTAAAACCGATGCGTTAACACTGGAACAACGATCTGTGTTGGAATCGGTGAATTGATGAGCCGATGATGATTCATTCCGTCGCGACATATTTTTGGAGGGCTTTGTTACCTTCTATTAGTTTAGTTGAATTACTCTATATATCGATCTACATTATATTTTCAATTTCAGTAGAGATGCTGCCGAAATTTCCACTCACTCACCTCTTTAAATTTAATCTTTAACATTTATTTAAATTCTTTTCCTTTTCTTTTTATGTAACTCCCGAATTTCCTCCCGTCCTTCACGATTTTGGTTTTGTTTAAGGGGGTGGAAATTCAAGGGTGTTACACTATTGTTATTGGATTTTCATCTTCACTATTGTCATAGTCAGATTCAACATGGTTAGAAATATTTAACTCACTTTGAACAACAAGAGGATGTTGTGAACTAACCTCTGCATCTTCATCATCATCATGTAAATTTGCATTCAGCAAGTCCTTCAGTAAGAAAATTTTCCTCATCTCCGTCCTCAGACATAACATAGTCCTGTGAATCATCATCTTCAGAGTCATTCCCTTCACCTTCTTCATTTGGAGAAATCTCTTTCAAAGCATTTTTACCAGCCCAAGTGTCATAAAAATCAAATTCAAAATGAAGGTCTTCATCTACTGTAGTGTTTATCTCATTCTCTAGAACAGATTATTGTTGAGGAGTATTTTGAGATCCAAAAGGTAGGTTGGTGTTGTTGTTTAGTGAAGTATCATTACTAGTTACACATGTGTCATTTAGGGAGTACAGTAGGTTGCCTTTATTTATTGACCTTCTAATAGGTAGTTTTTTCCTTGTACCATCATCAAATATTTTTACCTCATCTCCAAAAGCACTTTTATACAACTACTTCATTAAGTCGGCTTCTTTACCAACTTTCACAATGTATAAGTCCATAGCTCTATACTCTCCAAATTTTAGCCATCTCCATTACACATTTGTCATCAGTAATCTTCCTCAATCCCTCTCTAAAAGTCATATAGTTAGGAAGCAAATAGTAGATGGCATGCTCAAATTTTATACCCAAGCTATTTTAAAAAATGTCCTCTAAATCAAACCATGAAATCTTATCGGAATCAACAATCAAAGTCTTACAATGTCCACCTATATACTCCAACCCAACCCATGTTCTTTTGAACACCCCCTCAAACCACCATTTCAATGTAAACCCATCAAATGTATTAACCTAATCACAAGAAAATAAACAATTCTTTAAAAAATTTCATTATTTTGCCTAACAATTTCACAATTCATTGGTGTAGGATCTTAATAAAACACCTAAAATTTCATAATTTCAACAGGATCAAAATCAAAAATTTTATGAGTTAAAACCATCAATTATGAAAACTAAACCATTATCAAAATCAAAATACTTACCATTTTTTGAGAATGGAAAGAAGTTGTAATCTTTATTTGTGGTTGTTAAGCTCTAGCAATAACAATTGAGTAGCCTCAATGGAGTGAAAACTGTGGGTGGAAGACAAAGAGTTTAAGAGAAAAAGAAGAGTCGAGCATTTACTGTATCAAGTGCAAAGAATAAGTAGTAAGTGTAGAGATTTACCATAAATGTAGAGTAATATTCAAAGAAAAATTAGTAAAACACCTATACTACCGATTGCAAGTAAATTTGAGAGTCTTAGAGCATTAAACCCCAATAGATATAATTTTCCCTAATTTAAAAGTTATAATCTAAGTGTTAGCTTTGATCTGCCATTTTTTAATATTCTTTGATATATTGTTTTAGACATTATAAATGCAAATCTTGAGAATTAAAATTTCATTCACTTATTTTGGATAGCCTAGATCAGCTATGAAGCAGCGAAGTCCTACCTTTGATTAGATTAGTGACAAATCCAAAAATACACAAAATTCTAGTTAAGGTGATTGAAAAATCACGGCCGTTTTAAAATCCTGGCAAAAAGAAATTCCAAATGCTTTTACTCCAACATGTTAAAGTAAGCTTCTTTTTTTTTAAAAAAAAAAAGTCAAAAATATATGAATTATTACAATTTAGTTACTTCTTATTTTGTGAGTGCAACAGGGGGATGTAATGAAATTGAAGAGTGCATTGTTTGATGATGGTATTGGAGCCTATATGATTTGATTCAACAAAATAGAGAATATATCATCACTAATCTAATTTCGCAACCTGTTAATCAAATATATCAAAAACCTGCATGAAAGGATCTAGCAAGTTTCTTTGAAGGAAAAGATATTTTAAATCGGATAGTCGAGTTTACATCTCTCAAAGTCACAACCCTTAGAGGTAATATCAAATTTCTATACACCTTTATACTTTCATTTTTAGCATAATTAGTCCATTTACCCTATATCCTTTGAAAATTGGTTATTCTATAGGTTTTAGCCTTTCTACTACCATGGCTTCTTTTATCATAGTTGAACCAATAGACCTAAAGTTGAATCTCTAACTCAGTGGTATAGTTCAAATTCCTTTGCATATAATAGATTCATTAATTTACCTAAAGGTCCAGAGCTCTAATGAGAGGCAACTCTACACACAACTCATTGTCATGGTCGAATCAACTTTGCTCTTGCGCAAAGTAAAATCACGTGTGAGTATGTGACTTTGCTTATGCACAAGAAAGAGCAAATCTTGAAGGCCCAAACAACAGCTAATGAACGAGAATTTGCAATAATTGTTGCCATAAAAGCAAAAATGGTAATATTAAATTTAAAATAATAGTTTTTGTTTATAATAAAGCAGTATGCATTGAATGCATCTATTAAATGTAGATTCAAACTGAGTTTCAACTTTCACTTCATAAAATAGTTGCATTAAGATTTTGTTTCTTGTTAGATACAAAGGGTAGTAAAACAACTTAAAATTCCATTCTTTTCCAATAAATTGAATAAATGTTTGATTATTATTTAAAATTTTTATAACTTTGATTCATCACAAATTTTATCACATTTTCTGTTTTATTTTTCCCTATTTTTGGGTGACAAATTAAAATAAAAGAAGTGTAGAACTTAGAATTTAAATGGTGAGTTATCTGAATGCATCAAGTGCGAAAACTAGCAAAACATGCATTGGGTTGTTTTATGTCTAGGGTATAGTTTTTATTTATACTAAAACAACGCATTGATTGCATCTATCGACTGTAGAGGTTCTGACACAATTCAAGAACAACGCTATTGGATTAAAGCTTCAATATGCTTTTTCAGCTATACAGACATTTGTAAGTTTTTAGCCTACGATGGGTGCAACCAAAAAGTTTACAAAACAAAATACCAAACTTTTGAATGTCCTTACTGCACCAAAAGAGAATCAATTTCTATGCCAAGGTAAGCATAGAATTAATATGTATTCAACTAAAGTTTACAATTGTTATAGCCATGCTTTCTAAGCATATGTTTAAACTATTTAGGATCGCCTTGTCCTTTATAGCAGATGACAGCGCCGGAGAAATACAACTAACAGCGTTTAGTGACACAATAGCTAAGTTGCTTGGCAAAACAATAGATGAAATCTATAAACCTAATAATGATGTAAGACAATATTGCCCTAATTCCTTTTAGTTGTTCGTACAAAAGAAAATAGAAACGTATACGAATTGTGATATGTTATGATTTTTAATAGGAGGACTTAGCAACATTAGAATAAATGATTAAGGCACTTGATCTAAAGCCTCTTTTCATTTACCTTGTTTTGACATCAGCACTGTCTAAAAATGGTGTGTTGAAGTGGACATTTAAATCCATCTCAGTAGAAACAAATAACGTGAACACTGAGCCACAACAGACAAGTTCTACATCATAGCATACTCACACAAAACCAACACAACTAAAATTGTAATCAGTTTCTACTGACAATGAAGCTCCAAAAAATGTTTACACACCAACCAAATATACAGCACCATCTGATGCTATCACGTCGTCTCAGTCTACACTAGTATCACCTTTGAAAAGTGATGCTACACCAGCTGTCACACCATAGATAAAAAAAAAAAGAAGGTGCTTCTAAAACTACTTCCAAGGTGCTTTTTTTTAGAATCCAAGGTGCCTTTGATAGATACATCAGACACTAAATTGTTGCAAGATGGTCACACACCATCTAATTCTACAACTACATCACCAATGGTTGTTGCTGCGGACAGTGAAATACCACAAGAAGTTGTCACAACATCTCGGCCTGCTCTTATATCACCTTTGCTCAAGTGTATTATACTCATTCTTGCATTTTGTTTGGATGTCTTACATCTAATAGGGTAGCTGTGATGACTTTCGATGATCTATAGTTCATGTTTGTGAACCAAATGGGTGACTTACACCTAGATGCCTACCTGGTTTTAGAGATTTATAAAAAATATATTTAGACTAAAGTTTATTTGTTTTTCTTGTAACGTCACGTGCCTAGCACGCACGGGGACAACTAGTTACTTAGAAAAAAAAAATGACTCTTGCATTTAGACCATCTCACTTAGGTACGATCTTTTATAAAAGTTACTATTTGTTAATAAGATAAAATCTAAGCGCTGTCGTATTTCCAAATAACTCTTGAATAAGACCGTACAATGAGACCTATTCATAAAGTGACACTTTTAAAAAACTAAAGTGAGTTTTAATATCTAAAGTGTCAATTTTAATTTTTAACGTCTAGAATTAAACAATTAAAAATAAAATATTCAAGTATCATTATAAATTCCCCTCAAAAAAAAGTATCATTATAAATTTTTTAATTAATTTAGTGATATTATTTAGGATAATTTAATACTGTCTTACGATCGGACCGCGTTAAAGCAGAATTTGGACTTATTTCTTGTCTACGCTACGAATATTAGGCTTTTGTTTTAAAGTTTTACGCAAAGAAGCGTAAATAAGGACACGCATAGGCACAGCACAAAACGAAAAAAGCAGAGAAGAACCGCAACCCCACAATTTCACAGCTTGAGAAGAGTTAAAGAAGAGAAAATCAAATGGCGAGTGGAGCAGGAGGAGCTGCAGGAGGAGGCAAAGTGTCCTTCAAGATCATACTGACATCCGATCCAAAGCTTCCTTTCAAAGTGTAAGTTTTCTGTTCCACAATTGCTGGTTTCTTAATTCGATTTGACCAACAAATTGAGTTGTTGAATGATTAATTCTCCAATTATAAACAGATTTAGCGTGCCGGAGGCTGCACCTTTCACGGCGGTCCTCAAATTCGCCGCCGAGGAATTCAAGGTTCCTCCTCAAACCAGCGCTATCATCACCAATGGTAATTTATCGATTTACATCTTTCGTTTTACTGATATTGGATTGCATAATTTTGTAGATGGGAATTCAATTCATTCAAAACTATGTTCTTTGATCTTTCTGTTCAGAATTTTGATCGATACCCACAATTTTGGTTATAGAGGTTGCTATTTGAATTTTTATTGATGAACTAGTTGATAACATTTGTCTGAGCTTCTATCTTCCTTGATTTTCCTTTCTTTGACAATCTGGAATACACTTTGTATCAACCAACTATAGATCAAATTCTGAAATGAGAGGCACTCTCACTCACCAAAGATCACAACATAGAGTTTAAGTGGGTGTTTTGATGTGTATTAGTTGTAGGAAGTAGGAACTAAGTATGCAAGTAACTAATGAATAACAACAATGAACAATCAAATAAAGAGACAAAACAAGATTTTAGGTGTATCACCAATCTTGAGCTACATTCCAGCCTATGATTATATTATTGTGTTTTAAGGACAAATACAAAACTTAAATGAATTACAAATGGAGGTTAAATGTAGGAAGATAGGAGCTAATGAGGGAGAATACTAAGCAATGATAGTCTCTTTACAAACAAGACTTTGGCACACTAAACAAAGATCTAGAACTAGTGTATAGGCAAAAGTAGGACATAGAAGTTTCAAGGGAATAGGCCAACATCACAAGCAAAAAACGGAGGCATAATGTGTACTCCTGCTTGTGCTCGTTCGAGCACATAGCCGCTCGGGCTGCCAGCTCCTGTTTTCTCCTTTGTTGTGTGCAACGTGTCTCATGGTCCCCATTTGGTCCCCTTACACGTTTTGAACTTATCCTATGTTTGATGGGGATATACTCCTTGCTCTCAAAGCCTTCACCCATACGAAGAGTACAATGTAGTAACGTAATATCTTGGTACTCCTTCAACCAATCCCAAAGGTGTACTTTGGTACTCTTCTTTCCAACACTAACATGTTTGATTAATACTCTTAATCTTGTCCTAATTACTAGGTGAACCAAGTCACCTATAATCTTCACAAACTCTTTTATATTTGTTTTAAAATAAGACTTTACTCCATGATCAAGCTGAGTTATGCAATAAATTGCATCCTTTAAAGGTTATTTAGCAGGACAAATCATTTAGGCAATTGGTAATGTAATGCTATTGTGCTCTTGCAATACTACTCGCTATAACTCAAAAAGAGGAAGGAATGCAATATGTCAATTAGACGTCTAATCCTTTAAAAGATCACACTGTGTATATGGACATGTGGTGTGTTCTTTTCTTTCTTAGTATCTCCGAAACAAATTAATGGTGTTTAATATAACTTAAAAGCCCCTATTCATGTTTTATTTACATCCAGTCCGATAGTGCATCTCAGCAAATTTTATAGTCATTTATCTTGCAAAATCAGTTGAACTGGCATGAATATACT
The DNA here is from genome assembly GCF_026212465.1 of Amaranthus tricolor. Taxonomy (NCBI): domain Eukaryota; kingdom Viridiplantae; phylum Streptophyta; class Magnoliopsida; order Caryophyllales; family Amaranthaceae; genus Amaranthus; species Amaranthus tricolor. Next base: position 22,211,475 of record NC_080050.1, on the reverse strand, counting down.
TTTTATTGATAAAACAATAGATTATTATGCAATAATGACCATGAATGCTGATACAGAATATTCAACATTTACTTATCAATTAGTAGTATGATCGCTAACGCTGTGTTACAATATAATATTATAGATTTTCCACTGAATGCTTATCACAAATTCTAATTCCAAAGGATTAGAACTTTTTCTTCCTTGTGCCTAGCTGTCAATTATTGAGAATGCATTTCCCCCCTTAGCAAATGTGTTGATCTTCCCCGTCAAGTTATATTTGAAGGAGTTTTGGAGTTCAAGGAACACCAATGTTATTCTGAGGAGGCTTTCAAAACATAAGAAATTTTTGGACAAATTTAAATCCATGTTTGGACAAATAATTTTTCATTTATGTTCCTTTATTAGAAATATAATTTTCTATTCTATTATCTGAACTAGTGGAGCTTCATAATTTTTGAATTGGAATTCATAATTTGTATTTTGTTCTATCTCCGTCCCATTTGCTACATTTATCATTTTTGGATGCCTAATGATTTTGCTAAATTTTCTTTTTTGGATTTATCTTCACCCAATTCATTGTCCACATATATCTTCTCCCTTTTATCATTCAAACAAATTTTCTTTTTCAGTTAATCTTTCAATTCATAAAACATAGGAGTACTCTTTTATCAGGGATTTCCTATAATAAATTAAATTTTAAGGAGGAATTAGTAAGATGAAAAAAGTACTTTTACGTTGGTTTGGCATTTTTATTCTAGAAAAAAGTTTATCTCACTTCTAATCCATATCACTGTCTAAACTTTGTCATTTTTAACTCCATGCTAACTCGCAAACCTATGCAAGTTTTGTCTTGCTCAAAAAATCTCAAAATCTTGCTAAAATGTTCTTGGATTACCTTTAAAATCAAATAACCCACACTATACGTTTTCTTTTTATGATCCCGAAACAAAAAAAAAAAATAATCATGGTGGTGGTGTTAGTTGAAGCCCTTAAATTCATTTGTTTGCTAAAAAATCAAAGCAAAGACAAAGGTTTTTGATTAATTTTGTTGATTTTTTTACTAAATTTATAAATCTATTTTTCATATCTGAAAATCGAAAAAATTAATAGGAAAGAGAAGTAATGTTATTGGCAATGGCAAGTACAATTTAATTGATGGTTAATTTATAAGATGGTTATGGACGTGAGTGTAACCGCCTTGAATTATGAAGGCAAACACTAACTGGAATTTATTATTAATCAAGCGGAAGCTTACTTTTGCCAACACAATTAAGGGGTTACTTAAAGGTCAAACCAATATCCGAGCAATATAACGGAAGTCTTAACTGTCCAAAATATAGGAAAATTGCAACCAAATCGAAATAAGTCAAAAGTTCAAATTACATCCTTAAATTAGTCTAAATCTAAACTAATAGTCTCTCAAATAAAATAACGAGATCTAAACAAAAGGGGAGTCATACTCCAACTCAGGTTCATCTTCCGCTCGCATATCCATTCTCCGTCGAGGTGCCATAGGGTTTTACTCTAAAAGCAAAACCATTGGAAAAACATACAGAGCATAGTATCAGTAAAAAGGCTGAGTATAAACACACTGGTGTCCGTCAAACAAGTTATTAGAATCTCTTTTTTTTTATGAGTAAATTCATTTTGAAATATGCTTTTTCATTTGATAAATCATATTATGATTCAAATCCAGTTCAATGGCTCTATAGTCATTTCAAATTCTCATTTTTCATCATAAATGATAAGATCTCAATAGATCCAAATCAATTTCAAACTCATATCATAAGTTTACATGGGTACTCTGTGAGTCATCCTGTGACTCGTTTGGTAGTCGGTCTACCGTCCGCGACATGTCCGGCAAGTGTAACACAATGGTATTGTGAACAATAAGCGCTCAACATTGGTGAGCCGTTTAATCATGCACACAACATTTGCTGTGGCATATGTACCCGCCATTTAGGCTAAAACATTTTTTTGTACATAATATATATCTTGTAATTTTAATAGCATTTGAAAGTCAAAAGTATCAACTTTTTCAATATGATAAACATCTTTTATTTGCACATAGCAAAACATACTTTATTTGCGACTTAGCAAAATCAAATCATAATATTTCCCACATGGGTAAAACATGCTTAGCATAATCATATCATTAAACATAACCTTTGTATTATATTGGGGCATCACTAGCATGTATGGAAATGCATTGTAACAAAAAGTAATTAAAGTTCAATACAATGTTTTTTTTTTTTAAGGAAACCACTAAAATGTTTCGTTTTAATCCTTCTTAAAGTAAATATAACTTTAAAGGGTTTTGAAATTCATTTAAAACAACTAGAATATGATTCATAAGTCTATAAAATCATTACAACAGAAGATTTCATAAAACATTATTTTCTTAAATACGAGATAGTTTTGCCGGTAATAAAATCGATAATTGATTTACAAAGTAAATATTAATTCTCCAACAAGGCCCAAATTAATCAAGTCATTATAATACCTTATTTAAAATGAATTTAAGGTTGTCCCATCAGATTATAATTGGTTATGCGAATTTATAACGATCTTACAATTACTTTCGACAATTTGGATATTTTTCTAGTTATTTAAATGGTGTCTTAAATCCGTAAAATTTATAAACCATCTAATTTAAACTTAATTTATACTATGAGGCAGTAGGTTATTAATATAATTATAAATTTTTTATATAGGTCTATTTTTACCCAAATTTAATTAACAATATTACACTTTTTAATAAATAAACATTGTCTATTAATTTGATAAATTAGTAAATAATTAATAATTTATTATATAAAATTATACCAAAGTTCCAGAAGTCATATAATATGTTTATTAGGCTATTTGAACTTATAAAACTCATGTATGATGTTTTATTATTTTGTATAGACATTTTATCGATAAATAGGATAAAATATGTTTAAAATTATTTGAGTCCAAATAAAATATTATAAAAAATTATATGATATTCCAGAAGCTATTTTAAGGGGTATAAAATTTTAAATAACCATTAAAAATCATGTGGGGTATTTTTAATAATTAATATCGTTATTTTACCGATAAATCGAATAAAATTTATTTAAGTCCATATATGGTCACGAAAATCCATATAAATTTTTGAACATGTATCTACTGTTTATATAAGTGTCTCATAAAATTTTCATGTCCAAAAGACGTCATTTAGTTTTTATTTTATATTTTACCGTTTTCAAACTTACCGATTATTAATAACCGAGTAAAAATTATTAAGGTCCTTAAATGTCAACGAAACCTTCCCAAACTTTTACCAATTTTACCTACTGTCCATATGAGTATGTGATAAAAATTTCAAGTCCATATGTCTTTGTTTGGTAATTATTTTATATTTTACCATTTTACAATTTACCGTTAAACAATTTAACGATTATTCAAAAATAATAAAAAAAAAATTCCAAACTAAATATATTCTGGCCAAATCTTGTTGGAGACATTATAATATGTTTTTATTAATTATTTTTGATGATGAAAAGTTCATCTAATACCATGTTTTATAGTAAGAGTATTTAACACTTTAAAATCCATTAAAATATCAATTTAACGAATAATCTCAACAAAAAGTAGCTACTGAAAATTTCTTTTAAAATGAATTTCAAATATTTTCAAATTCATATAATCATTTCCATCACAATAACTTTCACAAAGTAGTGTTAAACATGCCTTTAAACATACAATAATTTATAAAATCAACATGCATGATGCCCACAATAATAATACATGTAATAAATTATTCCATACTCAAATTTATCATTTTGACATCATTTTTCAAGATTTAAGAACTTCTCTTTGGGAATTTTTTTTTTTTTTTTTTTAAAAAAAAAGTTTATACACAAACTTTCCCAACTTGTTCTTAAATCCTTTAAAAATCACCCCATGTGACATACCTCGACTCCAAGCCTATATAATTATTCCGTAAGCTCCCACGTAAGCTCCTACGCGTTCTTAGATGTGGTTCTAACTTCGGGTCCTTGCCCTTCAAGTCTCAACTCCAACTCTTCAACTAAACCTATTGCATTCATCCAAAAATCAATAATAATTTTGGATTTCTAACATGCACTTAACTTCCCTAGTTAGAGTTGTCAAACTAATACTTGTGATGATTTTAACATATTTGGAGTATACTTATTATGTTGAGCAACATACTTAATTAAGTCCATAATTTTACTTGAATCCTTTAAGTAACAAAATTTATATGTTTGTGGAAAAACATCTTCTTACTTTCTATTGTGGAAAAACATCTTCTTACTTTCTATTGTGGCCGATTTTTATAGATTTATAAGTGATGATTTTCTTAGTTTAGAGATAAAATACTCATTTTATAATGATCTTAGTTTATTGAAAGATTCATGTAAAAAAAATGTTTTACATGAACAAGTTTTAACAAAACTAGTGGAATAAAGAAATGAACATAACTTACTCTATACTTGATGGATTTCTTCAAGTTTGGTGTCTATGGAAAGCTCTTAAGATGAAGATTATTTTTATGGGAGATTTGAGTTTATAAACATAAATTTTCAGAAGTTTTAGATGGGTTTTTGAAGAAGATTTGATGAGAAAATAAGGTGTTTTTGCTAGGAATTGTAAGATTGAACTTTAACTTTGCTTATGAATGAAATAAGGAGTAAAATGAAGAGTGAAAGAAGGTTGATGGAGCTGAAAATATGGACAGCAAATATGTATTGATTTATTATGTTTGCATGCTTGTTATGATGGTGTTTTTGGGTAAGAACAATAGGGGCTTTGGGTAGAGAGTTTGGTGGAGTGTGCAAGTGAGTTTTGGGGCTAAAAGAGGGCTAGTATGACAGCTAGGGGCTGCTGTTTTGGGGCTGGTTTGAGGTGATTTATGTCCCCAATTTGGTCTAATATGGTGTAAGAAAGGTTTATCTAAGATAGTTTAAGGTTTGGGTAAAAATTGTTGTACATGTAACAAGTTATGTAACTTGTACTTCATGTTTAAAAATCACTGCATATGTGTGAAATATTTAATTTACTCCCATCATGGTTACATAATATGCTTGGGTAATAAAATTTTTTTTTATTTTTCGAACTGTTATGGGTAGTTGCTCAACTTTAAGTTTAACCTCCAAAGTTCACGTTACTTGTCACGATTCATAATCATGTTACGAATTAACAAGTTTCTAATCATCGTAGAGATTTTTCAAATTACTACCATCACTAATTAAATTATAATTAGTAACGAACAAATATATAAGAAAAATTAGGCGCTAAAAACGACTAATGTGAGTAATTCTCACAACTTTCTATGGATGTTGAAAAAAGGATGAGGTGAAAATTTTATTCTAGGGTGCCTAGCTAAAATATTTACACCTTAATTGGGAGTATATAATACTTTTGGATTTTATTCTTTGAATTTTTTTTCTCTTTATTAGGACTCTTAATCAACCTGTAAAATATTACAAATAATACAAATAAAACAATATAAGTTACAAGTTATATTTGTATTTGCATTTTATGGATGATAATGGACTCCTTGCTTTGTTGATCACCAAATAGACATAATTTGAAGGTTGGTTTGCAACACTTAAGTCACTCGAAAATGTGATAACTAATTGTAGGCTATAATCTTTTTGTGATATTTCACCACAACGGTACTTGGAAAAATGAAGTGACATGCACAATGAGATACAAACAATCTCATTACATACTTAGTACAAAGTATGCCATGAAATGATTATGTGTGTAAGAAGATGATAAATACAAAAACATTATAAAGATTTAAGTAAGTTCTTTATTTTTTTCATTGGTAGAGAGAATAGGAACAAAACTTGTGTATGAAAGCATATGTCTAGTACTCTAGTTGTTTTTAATACCACATGCATGTCCTCTATTTATAGGAATGTTGCATGATTTCATCCCTTACCTTCATGAAACAACACAACCTTAATTAATGTCTTGATAACTGATGAAAACATCAATAAAAAATGAACGAACACATGCTTACGAAGAATGCACTTATCCAGGAAAATAGATAATTCGTTCACGAAATATTGTGTCTATACAGGTGTGCTCGAATGAGCACATGCCAAAATCCAAAGAACATAAAATTTCTAAAATTTTGTCTCACCAAAACCGAAGTGCTCATTCGAGCCCATCATGCTTTTGCACTTGTTTTGCTTCGTTCGTTGTGTTCTTGCTTCGTATGTTATATACTTGGACCTAATGCCAAAAGCTTTATATTTCTCATTGAATTCATAGTACTCTAGGGATATCCTAACATGCTCTAAATGTTCCAACATAAAAATCGCTCCCTCACTATTTATCTCTTAGTACCTCCATTCGAAGGGACCCCTTTACAGTCATATACGGTGATAAAATGGTGTTCTGGCATAATTTTCTAATATTGTATTCTATGTTTGAATTTTTTGCTTGTTAGTGGTCAGTAGTACATACTTCTCTTTGGACTTGTAACTTATAGATATATAGTGGGTTCAAAGGCACTTAAAGTGTTAACTAGTATTTGGCTTGCTGTGGAAGTTCAAGTATTAATTTACAGTTTATGCATTCTGGAACATGTTGCCTGCTAGACTTCTTGATCTCAATATCTTATTATGCTATAATTTAATACGTTCTTGATATTTTTTGAGTATTATGCCTTTCTTGTTTTCTTATTGGTTTCAACTAAATATAATATAATTTTTTTCTCTCTTTTATACAGATGGTGTTGGTATTAATCCTCAACAAAGTGCAGGTAATAAAAGTTTGTCTTTTTTCTTGTTGTATTTCGCTCCTCCTTTCCATTGGCAATTAATAGGTTTTTAATGCCTTATAAGTTGATATTATGCTCACTCACTACATGTTCAATTAGACATTTTAAGATCTAAATTGTCGGTAGTAAACTAGTAATGTAGGCAATTGTATGTGAATCGTGAACTTGAAGTTTGAACACAGAATTAAGTAGACCGTATCTGTAATTATGTTCTTGGGAGGATGATCTGTTATCTTGTCGTTAATATGTGAATCTTGTTGCTTTGTCCTCCTACATATTTCCTTTCTTGTGCAGTGTAGCTGCTTTTCTTGAAGTTGGTACGAATAGTTAAAAGTTCTTTTCATCCTTATTTAAAGACAAACGATGTATGTTAGCTAAGTTTGCCATATCTTTACTTATAATAGGTTGACTGCTTAAACATTTTGAACTGTAAGAGCTAAGCGTGAGTGATTGACTCCAGATTTCCTTTGTTTACATTATCAAACATGGGCTACACGGTTAATCTGAAATATTAGTGCATAAGCACAATGGTCAATATGATTGATCATATGTCCAAAAAAATATGATTAATCTAGAATTTAACATTCATTGCGAGTCATGAATGTTAAAGCTGCCAAAAGAATAATTTTTTTTTGTTGTTGTATGGCCTCTTAAAAGGGTATTATTTACTGTCAGTTGAGTGATCAGGAATTTCAGAGGTTTTTAAGACAATTGTAATTTTTTAGCCCACAATTAAATCTTGGCACAACTATCCCACCTCTTTTTAGAGATATTATGTCCAGACAGGAAGGGTAATATTTATATGCCCTGTCTGGGAATAGTCTAGGTTTGTAGTTGTCCTGAGTCATATATTTGTGTCTCCGGATGTGTGACTGTATGTAGCATGACTGGCAAACTGGTTTTTGGCTGAATTATCACAGTTTATCAACATTCAACATATTTTGCTCCTTGGGATAAGTTAGTACCCTTGATCATTAGGGAGAAAAAGCATTTGATTGGGTTTCTAGTGATTGTGAAACTTTAGGCATTAATAATGATGAGAACGTAAAAGAAAAGGGTGCTTTGTTTATTGAGCATCTCTTTTGTTATAAAACCATAGTGCATTAATTCGTGGGTTTCAGTTGAAGTTCAGGTTCCCATGTAAATCCTTGGCCTTCAGTTTGATTGGTTTCTTGTGATCATGAAACATTGTTACTTGTGCTTGTCCTTGTGTTTACACTGCAAAGTGATATTTATTTGTTTTAATTTTTTTTTTCGCATTTTGAATGCACCATTATTTGCAGTCTTGGCTGTGTTGTATTGTGTAAGATTACATTTGCAGCGTTTTTAGCTTTTACTGCTAGGTTCTCGCTATATCCCTCTTTTGGCCAACTGCTGAGTGCTTGTGCAACTTAGTTTTAGTGATCAAAAGCATGTCTGTTAACCAAGGCATTCACTATTTGTTTACTTATCATGACATTTGGATATATATAGGGAATGTGTTCCTGAAGCATGGATCTGAATTGAGGCTGATTCCCCGTGATAGAGTTGGTAGTCTGCAGATCTCCTTCTAGATGATATCATCATAAGAATTCGCAATGTTCTCTTTGTATTCATATTCTAGACTTTCTGCTCTATAGTTTGCAGCATCTAACAGACTTCTCATTGCTCAAAATCTACGTCAATAATAATAATGTTATAAATAATAAGATTCACCTATGGCTTTGGGATAATTAAATGGATTAGAAGTTGTACATGTAGCTAATTGTTTTAATATTCAACTTGCTTAACCGAGAGAAATATAGAGACCTTAACATCCTGAGAATAGGAAATGGTTTAATCAGAAACAGCAATTCAGGAACGACTTTGAGATGCTAAATTGGTTGATACTGTATCGACAAGTACTACTATGCATTTTGTCCTGTCACTCATTTGCCCACCGTTTAATTATGACTCTCCTATTAATTTTTTTTTTATATTTCTATTTATATTAGGAACTCGCATTTTCTTTTTTTTTTTTTATTTTCAAAATTAATTTTTTTTTTATCTCATCAACTTAGTTTTATGTGTTTTTTTATAAATTTTATTCTGGCCCTAACAAAAATCAAAATCTCTCAAAAATAATCATATAGCAAGTAGCAACAGTGTTAATAGATGGTATTCAAGCAAGGAAGAATTTAGAGGAATGAAACTAAGCTAGTTGATACAGATTTTGTTGTAACAAATTGATAACATGTAAATGGTGCACTTACAACTTTTCATTCTTTATAGTTCATAACAATTTGTGTTGATCTATAATGACTTAGTTAGAGTTGTTGAGTCATCAGAGGGTATGCCAATATTCCCCTCAAGCTTGGGGTGATGTCAATTATGCCGAACTTGGATAATGAAGGTTGAAATTGAGTAAAGGGAAGAATTTTGGTGAGTGTATCAGCAAGTTTAAGTTTTGTTGTTGGATAACCAAGTTGAAAGCGACCTTCTATAACATTTGAACGTGTTTAGTAAATTTGTGAAAGTAAAATAACGGGACAATATAATATACATTGCCTGATATTCAGCCTCATATAAGGATTTGGAGACGATATATTGCTTCTTACAATGTCAACTCTTAGCTTATAAGGGAAATGATATATTTAATGTCTATGACTAAACACATATTTTTGTGAGACGGACTCTTTGACAAATCATCCCTAATTTAGTCAGCTTATTATTATCTTTTAGTTTAATAAAGCTTTAATGGGCTGGACTTGAGAGACGGTCTCTCAAGAGACCGACTTTATGATGTGATATTCCTGTGTGAATTAATCTGAGTATTGGTTGAATGATCATGATAATAAGGTAATATTGAACTATGGATCGACATGTTAATTTCCGACACCCGTGTTAGCCGGCACGTAAAATACAGTGTTACGACATGGGTCCGTAACCTTTGGAGGCCAGCATCAGATGTGCGAATATATATATATATATATATATATATATATATATATATATATATATATATATATATATATATATATATATATATATATATATATATATATATATATATATATATATATATTAATTATTGGATAATTTTAGTTTAATTTCTTACAGGAAAATAATGGGTGGAACTCCAAAACAAAACTAAATTTAAAACATTAACCAAATCACTTGCAATCAGGTGAAAATAGTAGCTCATCGATAAGCTCATTTTCAATCATAATATTTATTGGAAGATGATTCAATAATTTTTATTTGATTTTTTAATTTTATTTTAGACTGGATTAAAAAATAAGAAAAACTATCAAAAATAAACCATGTTTACTTGATTTGCTGAAAAAAAAACTAAAATAATATTTATTTTTAAATAAATTCACCTTTTGGTATAATTGTTGAAAATAAACTTAGTTATTGTTTATTTCTAATTTTTTTTTTATTTACAACGAAGCTTTAAAAATGAGTATCAAGAATTAGTGGGTATATTTTTAGCAAATATACCTAATAGTTGGGATTATTCATGGTTAATCAATAGGTGAGATTATTGTAGGAAAATCATGAAAAGGTTGGATTATTAATTTAAATGTATCTACTCCATTACATACGTTGGAGTAGTTGTAGTCTATTCAATTTTTGATAAAATAAATTTTTGTATATCGTGTTTAACACGGGTATTCAACTATTATTACATACATACATTTAACATATAGTGATTATTAAATAGCTTGTGCTTAGCACGAGTAATCAACACTTATGTTCTAATGATGTGTAAATATTGTTATTTATTTTTCAATTTTCTTTGTTGTAATTTTTTCTAAAATTATTATTCATAGTTTTCTTTCTTAACTTTTATTTAATCTGTTTGTAACGATTATATTATTCATGCATAATAGTTTCTAAATGTCTCGTGCTTTAGCACGGGTTATCACCTAGTTTAATATAACAAAGCATTAAGTTGATAGTTTTGATATATATGAAACTGTATATTTATAAAAAATTATTTATGAAAATATGTTTTACTTCATTAGACAAACAATAAGATAATATAATATAATAATTAATCAATTATACTTCAAAGTTCAATCGATCTATTAAAGTATGTTTTTATAATTGATAAATTCAACAAAAAAAAAAAATCAATGTGTACTTTACAAGAAATAAAAAACTACAATTCTTCTTTTATGAATTTATAACTTTGTTCCACATTTATAACTGATGAGTGGTAACCTGTTTTATAGAATTATAAAAGTATACTCATATTATATATATATTGTCTATCATATTTATAAGCATCATTTATATTTAGCTGGAATTATATAAATATAATATTTAATTAAAAATTTTAATATGAGAATCTAGCTATAAGAAGCCAAAATTACTTCTCTTTTTTATTATAATTTAATTTAATAATTATATCTCAGATTGATAAATGGAGGTGGTAAACTCTTTCATTGAGTTATAAAAACAATTTTCACAAGGCATCATTTATCTTTGGGATAAAGCTCCCTTATAAAACAAACGAAAATGAACAATAGCAAAACATATTTTGTCCTACATGGCTTGTGGAACAAAGCTTGCTTAGAATTTACCTCTTCTTGGCATTCTAATTCCTAATCCCATCCCTCCTCGTAAGCCCTCAGATCTATCTCAACATACACATCTTTCTTATATTCATCTTTTGTTTTAAAATTTTTTAAGGGGTTAATATTTCGTTTCATATAAAAAGACGGTTTGATTGTAACTCTATAAATTTACCTTTTAGTTTAGTGGAAAACTTTCATTCACACAACACACCAAAAGCCGCGATGCACTTAAATTAATTTGCTCAAATCTGATGGGTTACATCTTCGCTGATCTCTGCATTGCTTTGTATTATAGATACCAGATATTTAAACTTGGTCTTACAAACGATTACATCTTGTCTAATGGTTACCTCGTGGTCACTTTCCGCTCTATCCCACTAAAATTGCATTTTAAAGATGTATATATTTTTTGTTATTTGATTACATTGAATCTTTAAACTCACTAATAAATGAAATTATTAAATCATCTAATAATTCATTATACACTACATTGTAATTATAAATGATTAAAAATAGAGTTATTTAAAACAAATAATAATTAAATTAATATTATATGTAGTCGTAGATGATGAAATGTAAATAGTATACTCAAACTTTGTCAATATAAAAACAACAAGAGCAATAACAAAATCAAAAAAAAGAAAAGAGTACCACTACAAAACAAATTTTTCACATCACTTGAAGTACAGTACAAGTATAAGGGTGTTACTAAATATCGCCACCCCTTTTTATTTTATCGCCATCCCCTCAAAATTACGTATTTGCTCCTAGAGTTTAAAAAATTACAAAATTGCCACTGCACTTAAAACTTAATTAATAAATGTAAATCACACTTAATAACACTATTAACAATTTAATACGGAAGATTTGTCTATATATATCGAATTCTGAGATGCGTATGAAGAACGAATTCAAACACGGTACTATCTCTCTAAAAACTCTTAAAGAAGTTGTCACCCGTAATTGGTTAAATATGGCTAACGAAAGCGACTATGAATCGGATGCGGTACGTAAATTTTTCGATTTGAATCGTTGGAAATTAAAAAATAAATAATAATAAATCACACAAAACTGGGCAATTGAACCATGGTTCAATTGTACAAAACTGGGCGACTGGACCATGGTTCAATCGCACAAAACTGGGCGGCTGAACCATGGTCCAATCGCCCAGTTTTGTGCGACTGAACCATGGTTCAGTCACTCATTTTTGTGCGATTTTTTTTTTTAATTTACGTATTTTTATTTTAATTATTATTATGATTGTTGTTGTTGTTTTAGTTATTGTTATTTTTTTATTATTGTTATTATTATTATTATTATTGTTGTTGTTGTTGTTGTTGTTGTTGTTGTTGTTGTTGTCATTATTATTATTATTATTGTAGTCTTTATTATTATTATAATTATTTTTATTAATTTTTTTAGTATTAGTATTGTTATTAATTTTTATTATAATTATTATTTATATTTACGTCATTAGTGTAATTAATTTATATTATTTATATTTTAAATTTGCAGGAGTTTGAAAACTTTGGAGACAACGTAGACTACTCCGGTAGCAAGAGAAAATTCCCGATGCAACCAACTTTTCTAGAATTTCATCATTCATACTTCATATCTCCATAATGACTACTTATAATACAACTCATGAGTTGAACCAAATACTCGAAAATTTCATTATTTCTTGATAATACATAATTCAAATCTACTAATTTGTTAAATCATGTCATCATTCAAACCACCATCATAATTTTTATTTATAATAACAACACACATGAGAATAAGTCTCATAACAAGCTAAACAAACTATATATTTATCTATGCACATGCAATGATAATCATTATACATGAATATGTAATATGCACCTATCCCGTATCTACCCAAACTCTCACGAATAACTTCTAACTTCAAGCAATTTCTCAACGAATTTGAGGACACAAAGCGTCGAAAATAGGGATCATTGGCTCTGGTAACCACCTGTAACACCCCTGGGTTTCCGACCCCTTAACGAAACCAAAACCGTAAAGGACGGGAGGAAATTCAGGTGTTACATAAAAGAAAAGGAAAGAAAATCTAGGTAAACGTTAAATATTAACTTTTAAAAAGGTGAGTGGAAATTTCGGCAGCATCTCTTCTAAAAATCAAACATGTGGTAGGGCAATTAGCACAATAAAACATTAAACTAATCTAAGGCATCATTGCCTTTTAAAATCTCACACCACGGCGGAATGATTCGTCACCGGCTTCTCAAATCAACATGCCAAGCATGGATCGTGGTTCCAGTGTCGACGTTTGCGTTTTAGAAAGACTTAACTCCTTAAAACCATACAGAGTTATAAACTACGCAGCGGAAATACAAATATACGAGGGAAGACACAAGGCCTCATAAAAAACATATACAACCAAGGTTTACAAAAGATAACCAAAGCTACAAAATCGAAAGATAGCGATACGACACAGGTTATGCTCCACCCTCATCACTCTCCCCCAATGCAATGCAATGCAAAAGAAGCTCCAGTACCTGCTACGCCTGTCTATGATCCTCCTGCTGTTCAACATTAAACCAAAGGCCAATGTGTCATAGCAGGACAATCATAGAAGGTCATCAACAATCAAACATAAACACAAACACGTACACGTCAGTAACTAGCATCAAATATAATAAGGCCAACTACTAGATAACATTATATTATAAAACAAAATAAGATGATTTCATAAGACGCAAGCACAGATAGTAACCGTTTATCGGCCACTTATACTTCTTAATTTCATTACGTGCTTTCCAACCCGGACCATGTGTTCTTGGGTAGAATGCAGGTCTTCACGCTCCTCTTTTCAAACATAAACTCTTGCAACCCACGTATAGTTCGACTCGACCAAGGCATTAACAGAATACCTAACACATGACCTTATAGAGCTTGTCTATCTTAAGGTAAGTGTGATCATAGTCTGTAATACCCTTGAGATAACTTAACTTAGGCACACTTCTCACTAGTATAAACTATTCTATCAATAAGTAGATGTTCTATCAATGAGTAAATATTCTATCAAAGAGTAAACATTCTATCAATGTAAGCTTTCTATCAAAGAATGAACCTTCTATCATTAAATAACTTTCGATCAACGAATAAACTTTCTGTCACTGAATAACTTTATATCAGTGGATCTTTTCTCTACTTCCTGGCATAGTGACACGGCCAAGGGCGTTATCGGCCTCCCGGCGCCCATTGGCAAAGTATGAGCTCATGCCCCCTCCAGCTGACCCTCTCGGGTCCTACCTTCGGGAAAAACTAACACACTGGGGTACTAAACCAGTGAAGAGGCCACCATATTGGGGTTTACAAGGCCCGCATGGTAACACCTCGGTCAAGGGGAGTTATCGGCCTCCCGGCGCCCAATGACCCAAGCATGCTCATACCCCCCTTACGGTGGTCCCGTCGAACCTCACCTAGGGGACTAATAAAACAACCGGACATAATCCAGTTGACTCACGCCAGCTAATCGTAATCTAGTACCTTATCAGATGGGAATAACTTCCACTCTCAACTATTAATAAGCGCCCTGGGATAGCAGCGCGCCAAAACCCACTGAGCCACTCAATAGAATAGGAAATTCACCTATAACGGAGTCATTCTAACTCCAATTAAGGCATAATCTAATTCTTAAATAAATAAGGGGGTGGTTCCCGCCTTCTATTAACACTCTCATTCTCTAAACTATTCTAAGCGCAAGGATTTCATAGTCGATAGCTCTTCATATAAAGTGTACTCACTAGTACTTCATAGTTTCGATACAATGCATACTATCAAAATAAACAATAATGTCTTAAAGAAAATTGCATATAAGGGTTAGTTACTGCGTATACGTACCTGTAAGCGTCACTGCACGATCAAAAGTCACAAAATCACCCGACTAAGGCTCTACTTTTCTCTTACAAAATGGGCACCTATATAAGTTATGAGTAGAACTAATAAGTTCCCGTAACTACTTTGCCATACCAAACTAAATACCAAAGTAAGCGCTATCACCCATTCGACATGAGTTTCCAATTACTCTAGCACGCACACAACTCATTCAATACAAGTCAAAACCATTAACTCAACACAACATAAGTCTTTCCATCAATTTAAAGTAGAAGGATTGTGTGAATCATTCCTTTACATCAACCAATTTGAGTTATATCGATCCACGTTACTTAAGATAACATATCAATTCACACTTAAATCTTGTAATGTTAATGTAGTGCTAATATGACGACAATGACGAATCTTAAGTTTATCACATCGCAATATCATCTATAATATTCTTCAAGGTTAGGAAGAATTATAATCAAGACTTTATAACAAGTAACTTCAATAATTCTCAACAAGTTGACACTATGTTCATAGCCTTACTAATATTATTTACTTATAATTTCGATACCCTAACAAGAGTACTTGTAATCAACATTAAGGCTTCCTTTTACTTATTTGGTGAGGGAGTTGGTAAAAAAAAAATAGTTGCAATTCATTTTAGGTGTTTATTTTGAATTATTTCCTTGATTTTTTGGGTGCTATCTAATTTCATTGATATCCAAAAATTGAATGTAATGAAAATGTTTGAATGATGTAGGAAATTGAGTTGATTGTGACAATGAAAGAATTGGTGAAAAAATTAAGCATTTGAGATGACATAGAAAAAGGTAAGAGTATTAAGTTGAATTTAATTTTTGTGATGAATAAATTGAATAGGGATTTTGGTTGATTTAGATTTGCTCTTGGCCATTTGAATGCATTGTTTTTGATAACTGTGATTGTTCAACGAAAGATTTGTATGATATTTTCCTTAAACCTCGCCATTCTCATTAATGGACAATATATAATCAGAAGACCCTATAATTACGCCTAATACTAAGCAGAATATAAACAGTAGCCTATGACTAGCCTAAAGAATAGGAAACCAAGTTGACTATCCTAAAATAGTACAAGATACAAATAAAATCATTTACATATATTTAACACACCCCCGCAGTCGAAGCGGGAGGTTCTCGGACACTGAGACTGTCCCGAAAATCTTGAAACAAAAGACGGGGTAAGCCTTTGGTGAAAATATCCGCGATTTGATATCGGGAAGGAACATGTAAAACACGAACTTGACCACGAGCAACCTTTTCACGTACAAAATGAATATCCATTTCAATATGCTTAGTACGTTGGTGTTGAACCGGATTACCTGATAAATATATGGCACTGATATTGTCACAATAAACAAGAGTAGCCTTTTTAATCGGACAATGCAATTCTAACAACAAATTTTCGTAACCAACATGATTCGGATACTACATTTGCCACACCACGATACTCGGCTTCAGAACTTGATCGGGACAAAGTAGGTTGTCTCTTGGAAGACCATGACACCAAATTATCACCCAAAAATACACAATACCCCGAAGTAGAACATCGTGTATCCGGACAACCACCCCAATCAGCATCAATATAAGAAACTATTGAAGAAACAGAAGATGCATAAAGGTGGAGGCCATGATTAAGTGCACCTTGAATATACCGGATAATTCTCTTAAGAGCTTGCATATGATCTTGCCTTGGATCATGCATATGTAAACACACTTGTTGAACCGCATAAGAAATATCCGGAAGGGTAAAAGTAAGATACTGAAGAGCCCTGGCAAGACTTCTATATAAAGTAGGATCCTTAAAAGGAGCACTAGAATTAGCACTAACCTTTTCTTTTGTGTCTACCGGGGTAGGAGATGACTTGCAAGAAGACATTCCGGCCCTCTCAATGATTTGCTCGGCATACTTACGTTGAGAAAGGAACATACCACCCTTATTCCGAGAAACAGCAATGCCTAGAAAATAGTTCAAAGGACCAAGGTCTTTCATAGCAAATTCCGTTCTAAGAAGACGCATAATAGACAAACGGAGAGCATTAGAAGAAGCAGTGAGAATGATATCATCAACATACAATAAGATATAAGCAACATCCGAACCCTTGCGATATATGAATAATGAGTTATCACAAGTACTATTAGTGAAACCAAGAGAAATGACATAATCTGCAAATCGCTTATACCAAGTACGTGGAGCCTGCTTAAGTCCATATAAAGACTTACGCAAAAGACATACATAATCCGGATGACTTTTATCTCGATACCCCAATGGTTGATGCATATAAACTGTTTCTTGTAGCTCACCATGAAGAAAAGCATTTTTCACATCTAATTGTCGAATTGGCCATGCTTTTGAGAGAGAAAGACTAAGAACAGTACGAATTGTAGCCGGTTTAACTACCGGGCTAAACGTTTCTCCACAATCAATACCTACCTGTTGAGTTTTTCCATCACCTACAAGACAGGCTTTATGCCTCTCAAACACACCGTTAGATTTGACTTTATGAGTAAAAATCCACATAGACTTAATTACATTAATATTAGGTGGACGGGGTACCAACTCCCACGTCTTATTTTTAATAAGAGCATCATATTCATCGTCCATGGCCATTTTCCAATTTGGATCACGTAGAGCTGCAATCGGATTTCGAGGTAATGGTGACCTCTCAACTGCAGTATGCATGGAATATTTTTTATTGGGCTTAAAAATTCCATGTTGACTACGAGTCACAACTCTAGGTTGTTGGATAGAAATATTAGGAGAAGGAGTTTGTGTTTGAGCTGTTGGAATGTGAACAGATTGTGTTTGGATTGTAGGAAGAGTAGAAGAGTGTGTTTGGGCTGAATTTCGAGTGTCTGGGCCTGTACAAGAGTGTGGCCCAGCAGCGGAGGAGTGAGGGAAAAAATTGTTATACTCTTGTGGAGAATCGGGCTGCTGTAGAGGAGATTGAGAGTGGGCCTGCGGAGTTGAGACCTGTGCAGGGATAGGCACATTTTCATGATTGGGTTGAGCAGAAGAGTTAGATTGAAGATGATGAATGACGTATGATGAAATACCATCATCAAGTAAATCATATGTGTGGGGTTTTGGTGTATGTGTTTTTGCAAAAGGAAAAATATGCTCATCAAAAATAACATTACGACAAATAATTAGTTTACAAGATGACATATCATAACACTTATATCCACGATGGTTAGTTGGATATCCAAGGAAAACACAAGGGGTGGACCTAGGTTGCACCTTATTAATAGTAGTGGATGGAAAGAGAGGGTAACATAAACACCCAAAAACCCGAAGATGATTAAAAGAAGGAACCCTTCGATACAGAATCTCAAGAGGTGACTTATTGTCTAACAATTTACTTGGGAGAATATTAAGAAGATATGTTGCCATTTGTAGTGAGTGATGCCAAAAAGAAGGTGGAAGAGAAGCATGGGCAAGAAGAGTTCGGGAAATATTATTAATAGTTCGAATTTTTCGTTCGGCTTTTCCATTTTGAGGTGAAGTGTGAGGGCAAGATAGACGAAAAGACATGCCATGGGTTTTACAAAATTCCCAAAAAGGATTATTATCATATTCTCGACCATTATCACTTTGCACATTCTTTATATTACGCTCAAATTGTGTTAAAATATGGGCTTTAAAGGACAAGAAAATATCATACACATCGGATTTATGACCTATAGGAAAAGTCCATAAATAATTTGAGAAGTCATCAAGAAATAAAACATAATATTTATGACCTGAAGAGCTTAAAACGGGAGAACTCCAAAGATCACTATGCAAAATATCAAATGGCATTGTAGTATTTGAAGATGAAGAAACAAAAGGCAGTTTAATATGTTTCCCAAGTACACATGAGCCACAAACACTTGAACTAGAAAATTTATTACAATCAATGTTATTATTTTTCCTAAGCACATCTAAGATAGAAGACCCTGGATGACCCAAACGATCATGCCAAAGCTGAGGAGAGATGACTGCAAAAACTGAAGGGGTAGCTTTTTGTAGAAAGTTGATGAAAAAGGATAAAGGTCACCACGACTATTACACCTCATTATTGGTCTCCCCGTCCGATAATCCTTCACAGAAAAACCAAAGGGATCAAACTCAACAGACATAGAATTATCTTTAGTAAATTTTCTAACAGATATGAGATTTTTGATGAGTTTAGGGGCATGAAGAACATTATTAAGGGAGAGGGAATGGCATGGAGATGAAACATTTGTGTGACCGTAACCAAGAATTAGAATACGATGACCATTACCAACAATGATATTATTATTAGAATGATTGCTCAAATTAAAATAAGACGAGAGACTACCCGAAGAAGAGGTCATGTGGGATGTAGCACCGGTATCCATGTACCATGACGGGTCGGGTTGTTGAAGAGACATAGTGTGCATAGCCGCAGCGATATCTGTAGGAGCATACGAACTGGGTTGAGATGGAGCTACTGCTTGTTGCATATAAGCTTGTTGAGGTCTTGGGCCCAACAAACCAGATTGGTTTTGAGGAGGAGCATTGGACCTGGCCCAACCTTGAGTTGGGAATGGACAAGGAGGAATGGGCCACCCTTGACCATACCAACCCCAAGGAAAAACGTATTGCTGTTGTTGCTTTGTAGAGGAAGGCTGCCCTCCATACCCACCAGAGTTCTGTCCTCCTTTGCCACCGCTAAAGTCACGGCCACCACCATGGCCGCCGTAATAGTTGTTTTTTCGGCCATTGTTGCGGCGTCCACCACCAGATTTTTGGGTACCTTGTTTGCCCTTATTACGACCCGATTTATCAGAGGAAATCGGATTATCATCAGATGAACCCCCCACCATAGCTGATTCGATGGCTGCTTCTTTTGACAAACCGGCCTCTTCAAGGACTAGCATAGACCTAGCCTTATAGAAGGGGGGAAGAGGATTGCTTTGTCGGATTACCGTACCCACACCACGGTACGGCTTTGTGAGACCACCCACCAATTGCAAAACCATTCAATTGTCAGACACGGGTGCTCCAACGTTTTTCAATTGATCCGCAAGGGACTTGAGACGTTGACAATATGCAGATGCATTAGGAAAATGCTCCATAGAAACACTGGTGAAATCTTGTTCAAGAGCTACGGCACGGGAATGTTGATTATCTTGAAATATATCAGACAATCTATCCCAAGCCTCCATAGCTGTGGAATCAGGCTCGATGATGGTTTGCAATAAGTCATTAGAGATGGTGGAATATATCCACGATAGAACTGTGGCATCCAAGGTTAACCATAGTTCCTTTTCATCATCCGTAGAGGGAGGAGGGACCGTGTCCTTATCGGTTGTCGGAGGAGGAATAATATGATGAAGAACCTTGTGAGACCTTGAGTGAATCTTAAAGAGTTCCGCCCATGTAGAGTATTGGACGTTCTCCATTTCAAGCATAATGGGAACGTGATTGTTGATGTTTGAAAAGGCAAGAGCCGGATGAAAAGAAGACTTGTTAGCGGCCATGGAGAATGGACAGAAGTTGAAGAAAGAAAGACAAGAAGAAGATGGACAAGGAACAAAACTAGAGCAAGCGGAAGTTAGTGAAGGAAAGCTCTAGGCCTGATACCATGAAAGATTTGTATGATATTTTCCTTAAACCTCGCCATTCTCATTGATGGACAATATATAATCAGAAGACCCTATAATTACGCCTAATACTAAGCAGAATATAAACAGTAGCCTATGACTAGCCTAAAGAATAGGAAACCAAGTTGACTATCCTAAAATAGTACAAGATACAAATAAAATCATTTACATATATTTAACATTCAAGAATCGTGTTTAAAGACGAATCATAGTTAAATAATATTGAATCGCATTGACCATACAACAGTAAAATGATTTCTACCTTGGTGCACTTGGGGTGTTGTCGTGCTGGATGTATGTAGATTTATCATGCAAGAAGAGATTGTTTTCTTTAGTGGACCGTTTTACACTATTCTGGTAATAACTTATAACCCAAGACCAAAGAACCTTCATTTTAGCAGAGTCAAGAATGTGCGTGTACAGTGGGAGCATTGCTTCAATGAGATTGATGTATTATGTGATTATTGCTATTGTTTGTCGTTGTTACTGACTTTTGTGCTTTAACTAAACTTAAAAGTATAATTTTACAGTGATGTTAAAGTCTTAATCCATAAAAACATTGTCGCATCTTATGACTTATGCCAAAATTTGAAGTACAAATATATTTGTGTCAAAGACTTTATTGGAGTTTCATGTTAAGCATATAGTAGCTATCTTGATATCTTCACTCGTGGACAGTGATGAGATCACCGAGGATGACATCGAGATGTACTCTGTAGTGTTGGAGAAGCCAGCTGAGACTTTCTCGAATGCGAGCAGAGTGTTTCGCAGCAGCTTGCCTCAAGGTTTGTGACTTCTGTATTGCATTTGGGTTAATTAAGTTGCTTCCCCTTCTGAATCTAATTAGCTTGTAGATTATTTGTTCTTTGTGTAACTCATAATATCTATGATTTCGGTATGATTTCTTATGAAATGTATACTTTGCTGATGCTATAATAATCAATATATCATCATTGTTGCATTGATTGTCATCAAATTTTCAATATTGATTTTTATTTTAGTAAATATTTTAAATAAAATTGGTCGAGTTTGGCTAAAAGTTAGAATTTAGATTTTGCATATATTTAATTGTAAAGACAGTTGTGCACTGTTTTTTTTTTATTTGCTAAAATGTCTTGCAATGACAAAATATTTTTCGAAGAAAGTTAACATAAAGCCATAAACGAGAGGAATTAAAGTATATTTATTTATTTAACATAAATCTACAAAATTGAGGAATTTTAACTATTTGATTAGGAATTTGACAATGGTTCGATTGTTTTAAAACTTTTTTACTTTGATTAATAATAGAATCAAAAGCTATATCATCATTATTCTTGCATTGTAAATTTAACACTGTTTTATTGACAATATTTCATTCGTACGCAACGGTCCATATCTTTGGCTTTTTAAGGGTAAGTTCGTTTTATGTTATGATTTTCGCTCAGGGCCTCGAAAATCTCCGAGACGGCCCTGATGAGAACTTACAAGTGAGTCTACGAGAAGAGGGGCTGATTTGAGCTTCCAAATTGTTGTCTTTAATGAGGTCATCTACTATTTTTAGCTTGGCATTTACTACTGAGACCACCTTGTTATTGGCAAAATTTTGAGAAACTGTGGTTGTTTTGTAGTTTGTAAGTGAGCTAATTAATTTTGATGTTACTTTTTGTTGTGATGTATTTGCATTGTTTAATCTCTGCTTCATTGCTGATTCACAACGAACTTCGACCAACGATCATGAAGCAAGCAACATTCTTCTCTTTCTATTTTTTGTAATTTGCTTGCTAGACGATTGTTTTTTCAAGAACTCAAAGCAGAACGACAATCAAATGTCTGAATTGGTTTTATGATCATTTATTTTGATTGAGTCATGCTAAGGCATACATTAATACTTTTTCATTGATTAAGTAGTTGATTTACCATGGTATTATAGCATTTATATTTAAATTGGTTGGTTTCTTTAACAACCTAGCTAAGCTTTATGACTGTACATATATGTTCACTATAAAGCCTTCAAAACGTTTTCAGGTCTTGTTTTGATGTTACTGCCCATTATTACCTAACATCTTCTGTCTTTTTATCCTTTACACCTCTGCAACATATTAACGTTATAATATTTTTCATTTTTATTCTTAATAATAAAAATATATAAAATAACATCATGATATCCAATAGTGTTACTTGGGGGACCGCGTGCTACTAAAAAGAATAGCAAAATAATAAACAAATATTGTCCAACATTACTCAAAAACAAATTGCAATTTTAATGCTTCCTTATAAAAGAAAAAAGAAGAGCTAGCAAAATTAAGAAATTTTATTTTTGTTATAATAGAAGAGAGGGAGAAAATAAAATAAATTTATCTCTCTTATAGAAGAACGAAGTGAGAAGAGCTACTTCTTACTAGTAGATAATAATTAAATTCCTGGAGTTTCAACTTTTTTTCCATAAAAAATCGATTCAGATTTATGACAGTTCGGTTAAAAATCAATTTAAGTTTACAAAAGCTCGACTTAATATTGATTCGAGTTAAATCGGTTTAGCTGGATCGTGTTCGATTTCGTGCATAATTCGAGTTAGCTATAAATTAGCTCGGTCACTATAAAGTTCGGGTAATCTTAGTTAATAGTTTTATGTCGAATATAAGAAACGGTGACAGTTCGATTTCAATTTTCTATGTTTCGATTATTAATGGGTTTGATAAACTAAAAAAACATACTTTTAGATTGGATAATATTTTGTTTCGGTTTAAATTTTCAAATCGGATCACATCTTAACAGCTCTAGATCCAATTTTGCTTGTTTTGGGAGAATATAATGACTAGTTTAAGGGCATTTGGATCATGCGCGCCGTTTCTGCAATGATTTCATTCGGCTTTAACATCCACTCAAGGCATTCACTCTTCATTTGATACTCTTTACATTATTACTCTCACAATTCCATCAAATTTGCTTCTATAGATAATTAATAATTAAAATAAAAATAGGTAAAAGAAGAAATAATAAAAATGTATGGATTAAATAAAAAGCATATTTAAAATGTATGGATAAGAATTAAGAAATAAATGAGTTGAGGTCAAAATTAAAAATATAAGTGAAATTGGTAGGATAAATTAAAACGGTAAGTGAATTTCATGGAACAAAGTGAATGCAAATATACTACTTTCTCGATTTCTTAAAGTTTTCATTTGTTATTTTGAGTGTTTTATTTGTTGTTTTCATAAAGAATCTTTCTATTTATATCAAAAATTTTGGAAAAAATATCCTTATTTATCTCATTTTAATATTTTAATAATGCTTATAATTCCACATATCTTCCATTAACTTCATTTTAACATTTTTAATATTTCTTATGTTCGCAATTTGTTTTCCAATAGTTTTATAAGAATATATTTTTTATTAATTATGGTCTTAATGTTTTTTCCGTTAATTTTATTTTAATATTTTTTAAATATTTAGAGTCTCTATTTTTCTCTATCATATATATTATTCAGTAAAATAATATATCAATTATCTAAATATTATATCTTTCTTAATTCTTGTAAATATTTCTTGTGGTACTTTATTGAGAAACAAAGGGGTATTTATAATCATATATCACTCCTATTACTCAAACACGTACTTTCCAACTTACCTTCTTTTCCAGCCTTCCACTCTTGTAATTCTCTTCTTTTTCTTTCTACTTTTAACTCCTTTCACTCACATCGACAATCTCCTTTTCTTCTTAAATCTTACAGCCTAGCCTAGTAGTACTTGATAATTCATATAATCATATATCACTATAATAAATTTAATTTTTTGCCACACTAATTTAGTGGTATTAAAAAAATGTCACTAATTTATATTTTTAATATAATAATTATTAATTTTTATTTAAAGTTTCACCATAAAGTGATTTAGCTACAATTTATTTGGTCTTTAGTGACATACGTAATTGTTATTATAGTCTATAGTGAAATTTGTGAGAAATGTTACTAAATCCTATGTCGCAAAAAACTTTAGTGTATGCTGCTAAAAGGATCTAATAAATGCCACTAAATCTTCTATATATAATTATACTACTAGCAATTTGAAAAAGCGACATTAAAATTAAATGTCGTTAAATATATCTCACTAAAAACAAATTATATTATATTGATAAAATTGTTGTGATTAGTTTTTATTAAGTAATTATCGGACCAAAAATGATAAATGAATAAATTGAAAATTTAAAACACATCTTTTCCGTTCTAAATTATTTGCAACATAAAATATAATACACTATTCATTTATTATTCTTACTTTGTGATTAATTTTTAATCTATAAGTTAAAACATGGGCAAACGGGATTCTTGTTTCATTCGTCTATTTGCACAGATTATTAAAATTAAATTTTAGAATTATTAAAATTAGAGATATTAATAATTGAATTAGCATTGATCTGTGTGAAAAGTCAAACGTTATAAATACTTTTATTTTAGAATGACGTAATTACAACAACAATTAAGGAGATTAATATAGTAAAATATTTTGACTTAATCATTTCTATTATAGGATGAAAATAAGATAAAAAGATTATGTACATAATCAACCCAATATAGAAATTGTAGATTACTATTGCGCCTTTTAGAGCTAATAATTTGATTGAATTATTTACAAAGGTACTTAAATGATTAAACTAATTACATAATAATTATTAATAAAACAAAGTCTCATTAATTTAATACTTATACTGAATGATTTAACTCCTATGGATAATAAAAGTATGCATTTGGCGGCAAAAAATTCTAATGAATGATTTAATAAAAATGATAATAAGTGTTTATTCTCATAATTACAATTGTTTAATGTGATTTAATATTTGATTTAATTAAAATAACAAATTTGTGTATTACACAGATGCTTAAATTTAAATTAGTAATTGATAACTAAAATTTTTCACGTGTGCATAAATTAGACAAATAAATCCAAATTGATAAAAACTTCTAATGCACACATTCCAGAGAAAAAAAATTTAAACACATCCATTGCTTCTGTATAGAGTGAACCCTCTAATTTGACCCTTGCCCTGCATTCAAGTCTGATCTGAATGCACTTGGAAGTAATAGTTGCGCAGTGGAAACATACTGCCCCAAAAATTGGCTGTGGAAAATGCCAAATCTACTTATTATTAGAAGTTTTTTTTGGATTATATGTTAAACCTAAGTTACTCGACTCTTCATTGTGCTTTACGTACCCGTGTACGATCTTTGATCCTCGAATATTGGTACGACACTTAGATACATTTTTTTAGATGTAAAATTAAATATTTAGACGTATTCAACACTTAGACACGTACAAGTATTCAATATTTGTATTTAAGTCCAATTAACATAGGAGGGTAGACTAAAGGGAACAAAGGGTCTAGTGAGATTCAATTTTAGAACGTTATCTTAAAAATGCAGTACTTCTCCAATTGAAAAAAATCTGAATATTTCAAATATACTTAGTTACTCCCTCTTATTCAATTTATTAGTCTCATTTACTTTTTTCACATTTGTCGAGACAACATTTTAATTCTTAATATCTCTAATTACGTTAAATTAAAAATTATGAAAATTTGATATTAATAATCTTTACATTGAAACGAATTAAATAAAATTTCACTAACTATGTTTTAAATTATTGATATAAAAATAAAATACATATTAAGAGTGATAGGTGAATAATAAGTAAATTTAACTAATAAAAAGAATACGAGGAAGTATTAATTAGTACAATTATAAAATATTGTAGAAGAAAGTAGAGTGATTTGATGGTGTGCAGTGTGCACTGCCCTGCTTGGATTTAAGTGGTTTGAAGAGTATTCATAAAACGCCTCCATACCCAACTGTTTAATTTGTCTTATTTCAAGGTTATGCAACTGCAACTGCTCTTGTAAATCAAAACAATAATAAAATACAGAATATCTTGTAGAGTAATAATCAATAATTTTAAATTTTTAGTTAGTTTTATTGTGGACTCCTTTTATTCATGGTCACATATCTTTGTTGAGTTTATTTTTATTAAGGGTATGTTGAGGAAAAAAAAAGTTAAATGAAAATTAAATTGGAGACTTTATGTATCTATGAAAAGTAAATTTTGCTCAAACTAAAATACTAAAATCTAATTCTCATATATTGATATCTTTTAAAATATGATATATGAAGATAAAAATTAAAATAATAACATGCTAGTAATAATTAATTTATTAATGAATAAAAAATCATAAAAAAATGTAATGAAAGAAGGTGACACTATATTAAACTAAAATAAATGATGATTAGTAGATAATAGAAGTAGTTGGAAATTGAAATTTCAATTTCCAACAATGTGGCTTTCACATTTGCTAAAAATATCACGCAACCATTAAATTGGAGGACGTTGTTGAAGTAACCGGTGTTAATCCACAATTGAGTTTTAGAATTTGAGATAAAGAGAAGAGGGTATTAGCATTTTTAGTTTAATTAGTTGTAAACTTCATTTGAACTTGTATGTGAATTATCTTTTATCTTTTCTATTTATGTTTTACGCTCCTAACTTTTATCTTTTCTATTTATGTTTTACACTCTTTAATAGGAGCGCAACAAAAATTTTAGAAATTCTATTTATTTTTGCGATATCTTTTAAAATAGGACCTTTTATTATATCAAAACATAAAAAAAATTCCATTTCAAAAAAACTAATTCAAGACAAAATGTATTGTAATATTATATTCTAAAATTACTTTAAATATAAAAAAAGTTTACAAATAAATCACTTAAAAAGTGTTGCTCAGATTAATACCATTTAATATTTGAGGCTCCTTATTTTTGGGGCCGTAAGCGATCGGCTATCCCGACTATGCTTAGAAACGGCCTTGGTGGGAAAGGCATCTAGTGAAAATTGTGTTCATTCAGGTCATCAGGTTGATTTTGGTTAGATTTTTCGGGTCGGTTCAAAAGCGGGTTTTGTATCCATATTGATTTTTACATAATTATTAATCTAATTTTTTTGTCATGTCAAATCGAATTCAGTTACAAAGACGAATAAATATGGGATTATTAGTTTTTTTTAACATCTCTATCAGAAAACATGTCTAAAATTAAATTTTTGATTCTCATACTTATGTATAATCTCAAAGTTTCTCAACCATTACTTTAAGTAATGAATACAAGAAAAAGAAATTCAGGCGACAAATGTTTAATCTCCATTACTATGAATAACAAAAAGTAAATTAAGATGATTTTTTGTGTTTACCGTATTATTTATAAATATTTAGGATGGTCCTTTAGGATATGTAGAACAAATTATTAATTGCCAAAATCATGAGGAAATTAAGAAGTTCAAAACTATTTGAAGATACTTTTTACTAAGAGTTTTATGATGGTTGAAACTAATCTTAAAAATATCAATTGATTGTAAACTTTCAAAGAGAAAATCACAGAAGCCAAAGGATACATTGTACATTTGTACTAACTGGTGATACATCATTTAGAAAAAGAATATCTTTACAAATAACTTTTTACAGAATCTAATACTTTTGTTAGATCGTTTATATCTAGAGTTATATGTAATTAAAAACTATAAAAAATTAATATTATGAAATTATGCGACGAATTGATATTTAAAATAAGATTTCATATGACCATATTCTATTTCGTATAATAGCTTTAATATATAAAAATTTAATATATAAAGGCTTGCATAGACCCAATTGCCTATTAGATGGCTAATACTTGCACTAAAAAAAGTTGATCCACAAACTAAATATTTGGTCTACGATTAAACAGTAAAAAATTTCTGATTGAATTTCCAACTGCTTTATGTTAGTTAGAATTTCCAACTAATAGTAAATTAATACTTTATTAATACGGCTAATAAAACACTAAATACTATACTAATATAACTAATAATGCACGAATAATATACTAATATTACAATATATAAAACGACTAATTTCCTACTAAAATGAAATACTAACTAAATTTATTACAATAGTTTAAAATAGCCCGAATTTAGTTGATATAGGCCTCTACAGACTGATTTCTAACAATTTTGGATAGTCGGTTGAGGGGATTTTTTGATAGTGTTGTATGGTGGTTATGTGTATTGAGACCTTTTAGATGACTTCTTAGTCCATGAAGGTGAGCAAATATCTATTGAGGAAGTGCAGACTTAGTAAGGTTTAGCTGATGTAACCCTCATAGGCTGGGCCTTGCCGATTACAATAACAAAAACAATATCATTCATTATTAAGGCATTTCGATTGTAATTTTTTTTTTTTTTTTTTTCCGATTTTCCTAAGACTTAGTAAGGTCAAATTTGAATAATGTTATCCTTGGTAAAAGGA
This sequence comes from Amaranthus tricolor, assembly GCF_026212465.1. Lineage (NCBI taxonomy): Eukaryota > Viridiplantae > Streptophyta > Magnoliopsida > Caryophyllales > Amaranthaceae > Amaranthus > Amaranthus tricolor. The sequence continues at coordinate 22,182,360 of NC_080050.1, read as the reverse complement.
CATCCAAACTAACTGCTTTGATTTTCTAAACAAGGACTACCACTTCCATGCATATATTGATATATAGTACAAAATGTAATTAAAACGTTGCCCTACCCAAAGCTCAAGTTTGAAGATATACAAGAACCAAAGCAAAATAGAAATATTCTACACTAAAATAGGCCAAAACATCTAAAAACCCCTATAGATAACAACAAAACAAGGCAATATAGCCTTGGGGTTAAAAACATACAACTCATCCAAATTTGAATAAACTCCACTCGCTCCAGCGACCGAGTCATACTCTTCTGACGACCCGCCTCCTTCAAGACTCTTCCTGACTCGACCCGCAATAACCCGACAAACCAACATTGCCCTATTCTCATTCTCCTCCATGCCAACCTCAGCCTGATCATGGGCCCGCCCACTAGATGCAGTGGTCAATATACCTTTTCCAGTAGGCCCACCATCAACAACCTTAAACCCATTTTTAATAATGCTACAAACATTACAATTTGGTATAGAATTACATAGGTTTGATGAGCCATTTAGGCCTAAAGAACACTTAAATGTTGTACAATGAAACCTTAAAAGCTCATTTCCATCAGCAATGCACCTAGGATGCTTTTTAGGTAGCCTTGAAGCTTTAAACTTAATTGAATCTCTATAGTCCTCAAATTTGCTTACAGTTTTCTGGGTGTTTTGCACTTTCAGAATTCTGTCAATTTTGCATACTGGACTTTGCTTCTTTAACCAGCTTGATTGGAATATGATCTCTACTATGTTCTTACTTGTATCTTCTGGACCGAGCTCAGATACTGCACCAAAACATTTTTTTTGATCTTTTTTGTCATTATAAAGTGTGCTAAAAGGTATGCAAATGGTCTAAAGTGAACTCTTCCATTTATTGATATGTAGGAAATGAGTTTATAAAGTGACAACATTCTATACTTCAATATCAAGGTTAAAATCAAAATTATAGTTCATGACTTTTGTAGCTCCGCTTTCTAGCTTTTTTTTATTATGAGCTACTCTTGCAAGAAATCGGTAAGACAACTTCAAAATAAAGAGTAATTATATTAGTTGAGCTATTCACTTCATTCATATATAGAGAGCGTCTCATAGTGAAGCGTGTCGCACAAAAATTTGTGTTTTATAAACTGAATCTAAATAAGACAAGCTAAAGTCTATTTAACTTCTAATTAACAACAGCGAAGCTAGACCGTTTTAAACCTTTTTGAGGCGTTATAATCTTAACAATTTAGACACACGATAATAAAATCACAACTTTAATATATTTATTTCAAAATATTTAAATAAATGCAAAAAAACTCAGTAATTGATTATGTTAATATATTATATAAGCTAATATCAAGTTTAAGATGAAATTAACAGAGGAGGAACAACTCGTAGTTTAAAATCACTTTCATCATCCGAATGAGTTTCGTTTAGAAGCAGAATATGAAAAGAGTGGAAAAAAAGGCAGACCAATAACGTTATCACAAAAAATTTGTTATAAACTAACTAATCAGTTGGTTTCCTGAGAGACCGTTTCTTCAAAAGAAGTTTTTCAAGCTCAACCATTAAAACTAAATTAAACTAATCAAGCTCAACCATTAAAACTAAATTAAACTAAAAGATGATAATAGGCCGACCAAAACTAAATTAGACCGTCTCTCACGAGAATTTGTGCTAATTAAATATGAGCTAAGTAGAAATCATTAAAGCAATAAATAAACCAATTAAATCTGAGCAGAATGTAGATTATAATTAAGAGAAAACAAAGAGATAAAGAAAGAAATTAAGAATACCAGCATGCCTAACAGCTTGATGAAGCTCCAAATTCTCAGGTTTCATGAAAATTTCACCACAATGAGAGCAAGAGCAAATAGTAGCTCTAAGAGAAGGGTCTCTTGTGAAAGACAAAACAGGATCAACCACCATTCTGCACTCATAACACCCTGAAAGTCTTCTAAATGGAATCCCTTTAATCGAATAGTTAGCACTACTATTAGTGTTAGAAGAACATGATTTCTGTAAAATCTCATTACTGGTATTACTATTGTTACTAAGCTCACTCAATACACTAGATTTAATAGACCTATTTGACTCTTCATGGCTGCTGCTACTAGAAGATGTAGCAATGGCAGGTCTCCTAATTTTTCTTTGGTGGGTTTCAGGGGAGGAAAGTTCAGGTCTTTGCATAACTTTTGTGTTGTTGCAAAGTGACCCAGAACATCTCATTTTCTTGTTCTTTGATTTGATGTTATTGTTATCTTCTATAATTGATAGGTTTGTGGGTTGTTTTTGTTGTTTGTTTTTTGTTGGTTGTTGTTGAGATTGTTGTTGTACTTCCATGTGTTTGCAAGTTAGGATGTTTTTCATTACTACCCATGAAGACGAAGACGAAGACGAAGACGAAGATGAAGATGAAGATGAAGATGGTTGTTGTTGTTGTTGTTGTTTTTCTCTTTGTGGGGGTTGACTTCTTCTTGTTTTGTGGATTTCTTTGGTAGGGTTTCTTGGATTAATGGTAGCTTTGGCCATGGTTAGAAGAGGAAAAGAGATAGAGTTGTTTGTTATCTATATGAAGGGTAATTAGGCTCACATGGGATGCTTTTAGAGCACAAATACTGAAAAGAAAGTAGTAGATGAATTCAGTTAAAGAAGGGGGGGTTCCCTTTGCTTTTTGTGAATTTATGGTTCATTGGGTTTGAGATTGGGAGTTTGTTATTATTATTTTTAGGCCAACTTTCATGCTACTCCCTAGTACTAGTCCCCTATGGACTATTTCTTTTATTAGGATTTTTTTTAGTGAATCATAAGGACCGTTACAAGGAAGGGTTAAGTGGAATTTAATTTCAGTAGAAAAAAAACAATATTTGCTCTAATGGAAATAAAAAAAAATACTCATTTTTTAGGATTAGTACTTAAGCAATAAGCTTGGCTTGGCTTGGAGTATTAAGTAAAATACTTAATTTTCAAAATGCATGTCCATCATTGAACTTCTACAATTGGTAAAATGATAAAATATATAGGTTGAAATCACATAATTCATAAAATGTGCTCATTCAGTTACTAGGAAAACACTTAGTTAATTCGTGGGTAAATTACCCCTACTAGTATATACAAATTAAATGTATTTGTTACTAATATATACAAATATAGCTAAGCTTCAATTATTACAGTGAGAAAAGAATAACGAGGGAGAATAGAAGAAATTCTGCTACACTAAATCAAATTCTCACTACTTGATGTTAATGATGAGTGATTTTTGTTTATAGTAGTGAAACATATAATGTTAAGAATTGGGTCAAATCTTAGTGTTTAAACAGCAACCAATAAACATAAACAATCAAAATGATAAACCAATTAGTAATACCAAAAAAGTGACTTAGCACAACTCAAATTATTAGGTTATTTGAATTTGTGGGTTTCATTTTAATAAATCTTACGAGATCTTAGTTTTCTTTTTTTTTAATGCCTACTAACACTGTGTTTAGATAGAGAAATTAAAGAAAAAAAAGGAAAAAGATTCGGATAAATAGAGATTTCTTATTTAAATAAGTAAAAGGAAGAAAAGGGATTTTCAGATGAGAGGTTTGAAGAGAAAACATAAATAAATTTGTTAAAAATACAATATCTTCTAAAGTGAAAAAATTTAGAAAGAAATATTCATTTATTTTTCTTTTCACTTTCTTTCCATTCTAAACAAATAAGGTGTATTCTTACTCCTTACCCGAGTTCTTTCTTTCCCTTCCTTCTTTCTCTCATATTTACTATCAAAAAATGGTATAAAAGCTTATTTGTGCAATAAGATGCCTACCAATTAATAGGTTTGTACATTTTGTTCGTGCAATAAGATCCCTACAATTTGATTTTTTAATTTTGCTATCCAAAAATGGTCTGACTTGGGGGATTTTGATACAATACATATTTACACACTTTCTATCCCAATTTTATGCTTCATTTTTAGATCATTCCATGTTAATTAAGTGTTTTCCACACAATTTTACACCCATTTGAGAGTTTGGTGCTCTCAGTGGTTTTTAAACTTGTGGATCTAAAAAAAATGAGAAATTGTAAAAGATTGAACCATGAAACCTTTTTACAAACAATTAATTTATCCCACATGGCATCTCCAATTTAGTAGAAGTGTTATAAATGAACTTAATATTGTATTATATAAAACAAAATTTAATTCAAAACTTTATACCTGAATTAAATTTATACTTGATAATTTTCATTTTTATTGATGAACACTTTGAATTTTCAATTACATTAAAATTTATTACCCAAGATTTATCAGCATCAAATTATTGCCAATTTTTGTTGATGTACCACCAACTACTTCCTCTGTTCTCTAATGTTCTTCGCATTTGGAATATTTTACCTTAAGGAGAGATAAATTTAATTAATGTTTTTGATATATATTTAAAAGATAAAATATTTCCATGTCAGATCTCGTTAGATTCGTCTTAATATATATATATATCTTTTTATTATGTATTTTTCATAATTTTTTTTATTATGTATATTTAAAACTATTTAGGTTTAAATTTTACATTAAAATAAAAAAAGAAACGAAGAGAAGTATCAAGTAAGGAATGAGTTAGGTTAGGTGAGCAAGTGCGATGTGATTTTGTTTTGAATGAATTTTATGTTTATAGCCGAAGTGACAAATGACAATATATTCCTGTTTGTCGCTTCATGTCAGAAGCTCAATTCATTGCATAGTGCTTTTATAAGTTTTCTCATTGAATTTTGTATGCAATCCCATGTTTCTTGCAAGGTCCACCATTGAGTCTACGTTTTAATTTCAATTTGTTTATTTTAATTTCAATTTATTTTAAATTTAAAATACCCTGATTCGTAATATTTTTTCTTGAGTGACAATATATTCCAGTACCGTTTGCATGTATCTATTTATGGTACATGATGGATAAGCACGATTCCAGGCTGTAACATGTAACACAAATTACAAATACACAATCACATAACCACATACGTACTAGGCTACTATATATATAAACATCCACCGGTAAACTGTAAATGTCTTGCCAATTGTTGCAGTCCGGTCACGACGACTTCAAATTTAACATCATATACAATATGTGTTAAGTGTTCGTGGCACATCATGTTTTTCAAATTTAGAAACTTTTTCTTTTTTAATTACTTGTGTTTGTAATTCAAGTTTTTAACGTATAAATATTTTGAAGAAAACGTATTTTTTAAAAATTATTTCATATTTCTACTCATTACAATTATTTTTCTTCTGGTCTTCTTAGAGACCGTCTCTTATAGAGACGGCTCTTTAGGTCCAACCTACTAATTTATGTGCGCGCTATACTTGTTTTAACCTATATGAAGTTGGTGTTTTAACCTATTTGAGTTGGTATTTTAAACTATAAAGTTGGTATTTGATGTTTTAATCTGTTAAGTTGTTGTTTTAACCTGTTAAATTGTTCACATATTGAAGTTGGTATTTTAACATATTGAAATTGGTATTTTAACCTATTGAAGTTAGTGTATTAGCCTGTTGTAATTGGTCAAAGCAACAACTATAAAATATCAACTTCAACAAGTTAACATATCAACTTTGACGGGTTAAAACACCAACTTAATTTAATGGGTTAAAACATCAGTTTTAATGAACTTAAATACCAACCTAAATAAGTCAAAATAATAACTTAAGCAGCATAAAACACTAAGTCAAACAAGTTAAAATACCAACTTTAATATGTTTAAATAACAACTTTAATATGTTAAAATATTAACTTTAATATATTAACAACTTAATAGGTTGATACGCCACTTCAAATAAGCTAAAATATCAATTTCATCAGGTTGAAACATCAACTTTAATATATTAAAATACCAACTTTAATAAATTAACAATTTAACATGTTAAAACATTAACTCCAAATAGATTAACATACCAACTTTAATAGGCTAAATCATCAACTCGAATAGATTAAAATGCTAACTTCAATATGTTAAAACATCAACTTTAACTAGGTTAATACAGATAATAAAGCGCATTTTTTTCTTATAATATATTAAACTGACCCAAATAAACGTGTCTGTCAAAAAATTTGTCATTTTTCTCGAGTGCTCTTTACTCTCTTACCAATTAGGCAATTACCATATAGTTTTAGTAATTTGGACAATTGGACTTGCAACATTTGTATGGACATGGCCACATGGGCGTATGGCCAATGAAACGTTGACCTGTACTTGATTCTTCATGCCACTTTAATAGTAAACTAGTAATACCTATAAAGAATACTAGTACATATATTGTTTATAAAGTAGGATTATGGGCACTAGAAATTCGGAACGTACTTGTAGAAACCCAAACCCCATAGATTCCCGCACCTCTCACTTTTCTAGGCTAAAATTGAAGTATTAGTGTTCAAAGTAAATTCAAAATAAATTCAGTGATCCGATATTTACTCGATATTAAAATCGAATCTGACTTTAGCTCCGAATCAAAATAAATTCAAAACTATGTAAATATCAATTTAGACATAAAATTTAATTTTAAACTGATCTAAAATAGCTGATTCGAATGAACACCTCAAAATTCAAGTAAATGGAATGTGTTGGTAGTACTTATTGCTTAGTACGGTAATCGATGCGAATTTTGTTTTAATTTACACTTAAATATAAATTTTGTTGAAAAGTTTACGTTAATTATGAGTGTTGATATAAAATGATTTTATTTTATTTTTTTATTTTATTTCGATTTAATGTAGATAATTAAATACTTATTGATTACGGGATATTTATTTTTTCATATAAAATAATTGTAATGAAAGAGATCACAGAAATTTGTGATGATTAAAGTATGACAACCGACAAGCATCGTCAAAATTTTGTCAAATTATTTTTCTAACTAAATTAAATTAAATTTTATTATCATTCTCACATTTTAATATGCACAAGTAAATGAGGATTTAGCATTTACACATCCAACTTATTTCAAATTCAGTTTAAGTTGCATTCTGGTAAAATTTTAAGCATGTTCGACATGTTCAACCGTTCAAGGGCTAAAAAATTGAAAGTCTCAAGTCTCAATAGTAAATTACATAGTACTCCTATTATTTAGAGATACTAAAATATTAAAAAAATATCATACATTTTAAAATTAAATAAAACCTTCGAAAAAGTAATCAAATTTTAATTCGCCATTGATTACACAATTGATTAGTTCACATTTCACTTTCACTGTCACTGACTCACATATAATCTGACTATTAGGTATGCTTCACCTAAGTAGTGTTAGAAAATAAAAAAAAATTCTCAATGTGGGGTTCACCATAATATATTTCCCAAACTAGTGTTCTTTAAGAAAAAAATTAATTAACTCTATTTGATTGTGGTTTGGAACTAATCTCTACCAAACAAAACTAAATAATATTAAATTAATTTCAATTCCAACAACAAGCCTATTTATTTTCACAAATCCCCAAACTAAACATCAGTAAGACTGACGACGGAGTACTTGAAGAGACTGATGACAACCACCATCCACGCCAATTGTCGGCTTTCCACCACAACCGCCATCTATACCAATCACTGTAGTCTAAATCCACTGTTCTAATTAAGATTTTTTTTCCAATGTGCAATTGAGGTAATTTTCAGATTTTCATCTCTATTTTTGATTGATTTTCATCATAAAGATGATGTTAACAACAGATCACAAGAGTACGCTATTTTCGATAAACATCTTTATTGATTTTGACTTTTGAACTTGATTGAGATTTTTGGTTGTATGTAGAAATATTTTGTAGGATACTTTACTCTTTCTGTAAGACTTGTGGGATTTTTTAAATTTGTTTATATTTGTTTGACAAAACAATTTTATTCTCTTACAGGTTTGGAATTACCAAACCAAAAAATATACATTAGTAAAAATATTTTATTATATGAACACCATTTTGGGAATTATGCTTTAAAGGACACCAAAGTTGAAATTTTTTTATTTTTCAACCCCAATTAGATAAATCACTCGACTATTAGTCTATTATTATTCATTAGTTTAATTTATCGCTCACTCTGATGGTTCAAAATTCTTCCAATTTATTTCATTGATTTGTTTTGGTTGTAGACTCTAATATTCCTACTCATCCAATTATACAATTTGAAATTACTGTACACCGCTTCTTTCAATATTACATAACCCTAATTCATAGCCATGAGCCCGTGACGTTTATTGCTTTAAAAATTCATGGTCGCACTCATTTTATTTTTTCACACTACCTGAACAAGGCTAGGGTTCATCGTCATTACGCAAGATGGTAGAAGATTCCAGATGAAGAACACAAATTAGGATTTAAATGGGTGTATGATTCAGAGAACTAAATGGGGCAAGGGAATTTAAATGGGTGGGGTTAGATAATTCTAGATTTAGGGTTAAAAAAGGGAGCAGATGATTTTACATTAGTGTAAAAAAATCAAATTAGGTGAATTTAGGTGATTTTAATTAATGGCACATCACCATTATTACATGATCAAATAAGGTCAAAATAATTTAGCTAAAATAGAAATGAGATTAGTAGAGTGACTTGACTAAAAAAAAAAAGAAATGAGACAAATAGTAAGAATAAGATCGGAAGGAGTATATTGAGATAATAAACAAAATCTCACTTGATTAGTATATTTACCTTATAAATTAACAATAAAATAAAAATTAAGACCGATTGATAAACAGTGCCCAAAAAGCAACAGTTGCAAAATGTTAGGCATAGGACGGGTGCGGATATCCTCTCCCATACCCATACCCACCTAAAATTTTCATAATGGTGGATAAAATTTTCATATTACGGCTTCCCACCTGGATACCACTTACTATATTCAAATGGGTATACCCACCTTATACCCGCCTCACATTCACTCTATGTTCATGTTAGTTATATGCGTTCGATACAATCGCAATTCTTATAAATTTAATTGTATATCTAATTTTATATAAATCATACAATGTAATAAGATAAAATTAATATCTTTAATTTTTTTGTCAATAGTTTCAAATAAAAATATACAAAATCGAAATATATAGTACATTATAGATATGGTGAGGGCGGATATGAAGGGGTCGAGTGAATATGAGGTGGATAAGACCTCATCCCATTACCTACTCACTACTCATGGTAGGTAAGAATTTTCATACCAATATTCTCCTAGTACCCACCTTCAAAACCATCCGCTCTAAAAAGAGCAGATGCAGTGCAAAATCCATATAATTTTACCTGCATAATTTTCTTAGTCGGAAAAATAGGGTGTAATTTATAATGGAGATTACACATTGTCTACTCTAAATAAGCTTAGCCTATAAAGGAAAGGTTGAACATCCATTTGCATATAATTCATACTAAGAAACTTTCCAACATTGTTCAATTAAAGAAATTTATTCAAAATACAATAAATTATTTACCCCTAGATACGGTAATGAACCTTAATTCTGTATGTGTATATGCCCGATTCCAAATGAGATAGATTAAGGCATTAAGCAAAGGTCTATTAACAATAAATATGTGGGCTAGTTTTCTTCCAAGGTGAATTTTTCGGGCAAAGTGATAACTGATGAAGAACACCAATATCAAGGTAAAAACACTAATTGCTCCATAATGAGGCTTCAGGTTACATGTTTCCTCCATAAACGGGCCGGGGAAGAAAGCTGATGTAAATTTTGATTCCTTTTGCCTCTATATAGACCATACTTTATGGCTATAGAATAAATCTTACTTTATTTTATTCCCCTTCAGGTTTCACAATTTTCAAATTATAAGAGGCACATATATTCATCACACTCTAACCAGGTGAATATTTTTGAAGGTTATGTGGGCCCGCCTGCGAGCGCACGCTGTTCCCCAAGATATACTATCGGCTTTCATGATAGCATTGAAAAGCCGTAGTGGATGGAAAATGTGTTCGTTGAATATAGATAGGATTGGATAATAATGGTGTTACTAAGACATGTATGAGCAAAAATTATATTGAAAGTTAGAGGTTCAATCTCCGGTTTCTAGCAATGTATCTTGAGGCATTTCAAAGATGAACTAATCAAAAACGCTCAATTCTAGTACATGAAGAATGAGCGACTTGTGGTAATAAGGATTTTAGTGAGCTACGTAAATAGTATACGCATGCGCTAAACTAATACTACAACATAGAGTATGTCAGAATTAGAACAAAAGGATTGGCTCAGGCTTAAATTTGCACTTTATTGAATTCGTTTTCACAAAATGAAAAAAACGTAATGCTACATCTTTCATAATGAATACATGGCCAACATGGATAAGGTCTTGGTTTGATTATACAATAGATGAATAAAAGAAACACAAGCTTTGCTTTAGGTCTAAAACCAACTTAAGCCCTACCAATGAACCAATGAATATCCTTCTATTTTTACCCAAGTTTTCCACATAAATCCTAGGGTAAAAATTCAATTTATATTCAGATATGGCAAAAAGGCATCCTTTGTTTCTTACTATGTATAAATGAGATGTAACAAGGAGCTTGAAGCACCATCAAATGTGGCCAACCACAGTATGGTCGCCTTTTCTCCCACAAAACTTTAGGGATTTCATGACCTGAAAATATCAAATAACGCCTAAAATCAATCAAGCTACTATCCATTTTTTCGATACAAAAAATGAGAATTGTACAACATATTAGGCCAATGATAACATTACATATGATAAAAGAGGCTCCCTAAACTTTGATTTTAACTTCGAGGCTTAAAAATCTTCTAATGAACTTCAAAAACTTCCAAACTATTCTTAAATAGCATCGATCATACATCAAGAGAAGCAAGAAGACAAACAAACATGATGACCATTTACTCTCAAGATATATGCATGCCTTGCCACATATGTATTCCTAGCCATCCACTTCCCACTTCCTACTTTGTCAAAGACAATTAACTAAGCACTTAAACAAAACAAATTCCAATAGAAACTTAAAACGTACAACATGACTACAACTCTATGACTAATTACATAGCTTCATCGTCATATTTGCATTATTTATACTAAACCAACACCTCAGACATAAAACTTTATATATGTTTGAGATATTTTGCATCATTATATCACAATATCAGTAAGAATTCTGCAAAAATAAGGGAGTTGGAATATAATCTTACCCTCTATCAACTATCTCATCAAGGCATAAAAGTATGAGATCCAAGTTCTCAAGTTCCTAGACACACACGGAAATACACAACTATCTCATGAAGGACATGATTGTTCCCTGAAGATATACTCAAATGTTGCGTGCTCTCTTATTTGATGTGGAGGAAGAATAAAGTTCAATCAACAAACACCAAACATTTTTAGACAAACAAATCCTTTTTGGCGGTGGGGTTGTGTGTTATAACAACATAATCCCAAATACGGAGATGAAATAATGCTAATGAAGCAAGTACATGTAAATATTGAAAAGCTTAGGGAAATTTAAGCATGTCTTTAACCTAACATCAAACTCTCCAACCCCAAATGTGACACTCTGAACAACCCAATAGCTCGTATTCTAACAACACAAAATACCCAACGCCAAAACCACATTCGAACAAGAGCAGGATGAGATTGATAGGAAGAAATGCGACAAAAGGAAAAAATTAAAATAGAGCACCACGACACCAACCATCAGTTAAAAAGAACTTATAATTCACAATTGAATCAAAGAAATTATTATTCACAATTGAAAACAAAGAACTTAATAGCAATGCATATTATATGAAAAGTAAACTTTATTTATATGAAAATGATCAATGCAAAAATATAAATTGACTAATCTTATATTGTTATTGAACTTAAAGCTTAGACTTATTAGACTTTACAAACTAAAACAAGATTTTAATAGCATTTTTTCCATCAAAATAACACCTTTTCTCTAACTTTTTTCTTAGTATTTTTTTCTCTTTTTCTTATAATTTTTTTTTTTGTTTCTTTAAAAACTTTATATGTCGCTTAGTAGGGCATTTTATATCAAAAGCACACATTTTTTGCAAGTTTTCATTTTTTATTTTTATTTGTTCTCTTCTAGAATATAATTTATAACTGAAACAACGCAGCTTATTGGCCGATCAAGTAAGACTGATCATCACAGGATTTACTGACCCAAGAGACTCAAATCTCAAACATTTAATAATGTTCACCGGAGGTTAACTTGCCCAAAGCATTCAAACTCAAATTATAACTTGCGAAAGGTTACAACATCTAAAATATAACTGAACAGCTAATATTAAGTTCAAACATTTAAATCAAAATCCAAAATAATCATACAACTAAAAATCCAAAGTCCAACTGTAGAAATTAATGGTACGTACCCGAAAAATGATCCGTTGTATTATGTACTCCTTCTTTATATATAATACAATGAAAGTTAAATTAGGCAAAAGATAATTTAGGAAATGCTCCTAAAATATCGTAACCAAATAAGTAATTATTCCTAAATTACCTTAACCCCATCATATGAGATATTTACACAATAATATCGCAATATTTACACAATAATATCGCAATACCCCCCCTCAAGTTGGAGCATGGGGTTCAAACATGCCCAACTTGGAAATAAGAAACTCAAACTAATTCTTTCCTAGTGCCTTGGTGAACACATCCGCCAATTGAGTTTTGGTCGAAACATACGAGGGAGCAATAAGACCATCAGTTATAGCATCGCGAACAAAGTGACAATCAATCTCAATAGGCTTTGTGCGTTCATGGAAAACCGGATTTTTAGCAATATGTAAATCAGACTCACTATCACAAAACAACGGAACAGCCTTTGAATGGTGTATCCCCAGACTCAATAATAAAGCTTTAAGCCATTTTATCTCACAAGTGATTGAGGCCATGGCCCTGTATTCGGTCTCTGCAGAAGAGCGAGACACTGTATGTTGCTTCTTAGTCTTCCACGAGATGAGAGACTTACCCAAAAAAACTAGCCAACCCGTAAGAGATCGACGAGAGATTGGACAAGCTGCCCAATCGGAGTCACACCAACCCTGCAAAGTAAGGTCTGAATCGGCTCGCAACAATATACCTTGTCCCAGAGCACCCTTCAAATAACGAACAACACGAAGAGCAGCTTCCCAATGTTCTAGCCGCGGTGCTTGCATAAACTGAGATAAAATGTGCACAGAATAGGCCAAGTCAGGCCTTGTGACTGCAAGATAGATTAATCGTCCAACAAGTCTGCGATAAGACTCCGGATATGTCAATAAATCACCTGTAGCTAAACCAAGTTTATGATTTTGCTCAATGGGAAAACTACTTGGCTTAGCTCCTAACAGCCCTGTTTCAGAAATTACAACAAGAGTGTACTTTCTCTGGCACAAAAACACACCTGCAGAGCTACGAGCCACCTCAATTCCCAAAAAATATCTTAAAGGACCTAAGTCCTTCATTTTAAAACAGTCACTGAGATAAGCCTTGAAAGCACAGAGAGCAGCGGAATGATTACCAGATATAACAAGATCATCTACATATACTAAAACGTTTATCTGAATGCTAGCCTTAGTAAATGTAAATAAAGAGTAATCTGAATAAGATTGAAGAAAACCATACTCTTTTAAAGCGGAAGCAAGCTTCGCAAACCAACAACGAGGAGCTTGTTTAAGACCGTATAAGGACTTTCGTAGTCTGCAAACTAAGGAGTTGTCGGAGGTTTCAAACCCGGGAGGAAGTTTCATATAAACTTCTTCATTTAAATCGCCATGAAGAAAGGCATTGTAGACATCCATCTGATGAAGTTCCCAATTTTTGGATGCTGCAATAGCAAGAAACGCCCGAACAGTTGTCATTTTGGCCACTGGAGCAAAAGTTTCGTTGTAATCAATCCCTTGTTGTTGATGATTTCCCAACATAACCAAACGAGACTTCAATCTTTCTATATCACCATTAGACTTGAACTTAGTACGATAGACCCACTGACTACCTAGAGCACGCTTACCCGGTGGTAGAGGTTCTAGAGTCCAAGTTCCATTATCTTCTAACGCTTGTATTTCCTCTTTCATGGACTTTCTCCAAGTTTCGAACTTCATAGCTTCTTTGAATGATTTTGGATCATCACTCTTAACAATAGCTGCAACAAATGTTAGATAATTCACAGAAAAATTGTCACATTTAATATAGTGTGCTAAAGGATACGAGGTACCGGAAGAATGATTTGAAGAAGAAGTGAAGGGAGATGGACCATTAGCAAACACATGATGAGCAACATAGTCCCGATGTCTCACATTTGGGATTCTTTCACGCATCCCACGACCTAAGACTGGTTCAATACATTGGTCAAAGGAACTGGCAACATCACTGGATTGAGTTTGAGACCCTCCCGAAATAGGCAGCAATTGAGAGGGAGCACTGGCAGCCTCTCCAGTGAGCAGATCAGTAGTTGGGGAGGGCTGCTGCTGGGGGGTGCCAGTGCTTTGTGGTTCCTGTACCTGCGTATTGCCTGTATGACGAATATCCGGCAACGTGCTTTGCACACACAAATCGCGTTCATCTTCATATACCACATCAATCATACGAAAATCCGCAAAATCATCATGCACATCACCATTATAGTCACCAATATGAGGATCTATATTAATATCTTCCGGACTACGAAAAGGAAAAACTTCTTCCACAAATTTCACATCCCGAGAGACAAAAAAAACTTTAGCATCGAGATCATACACACGCCACCCCTTTTGACCAAACGGATATCCCACAAACACACATTTGCGACTTTGACTAGCAAACTTATCACCCTGTGTTTTCTGATTATGAGCAAAACACAAGCAACCAAAGGTGCGAATGGCATCGAACATGGGAGGTTTTTGAAATAAAATTTCAAAAGGAGTTTTATTTTGTAAGAGAGGAGTTGGGGTGCGATTAATAAGATGAGCCGCAGCAAGTACACATTCCCCCCAAAAATAAATAGGCAAATTTGCTTGAAATCGTAAAGCCCTCCCAACACTCAAGATATGTTTGTGTTTCCTCTCAACCAGCCCATTTTGTTGTGGGGTACCGACACAAGATGATTGAAACAGTATACCCATGGCGGAAAAATAATCAAATAAGCAATTAAATTCTGTGCCACTATCACTTTGAACAATTTTAATTTTGTGAGAAAATTGTCTATCAACCATGGCTACAAATGTCATAAACGAACGAAACACTTCAGTTTTATCAACCAATAAATAAAGCCATACGGCTCGGGAATAATCATCAACAATAGTTAAAAAATAACGAGCCCCACAAGACGAAACATGCTTGTAAGGACCCCACAAATCACAATGTATTTTCTCAAAAATCCTAGAACTTCTATTTTCACTCAAGGGAAATTTGTCTCTATGATGCTTTGCTCGAAAACACACTTCACATCCATTATTCAAACTACTTTTATTGTTACTAACATGAGGAAGTAACTTAACTACTCTCTCGGAAGGATGACCCATACGTCTGTGCCACAACTCCAAGGTTGAAGAAGCTTCCACCGCAGATACTGATGGCATCACGTCTAGTTTGCTAAAGTAGAACAATCCATCTCGCCTAACTCCCATTCCAATCAGCTTCTTCGCTTGGTCCTGTATTGCACACATAAAAGAATTAAATTTGACAATAGTTTGTAAATTATCATTAAGTTGAGATACCGACAGTAAGTTGCAACTTAAGTTTGGCACATAAAGAACATGAATAAGAGTGATTGTATCCGACAACCGGACTGACCCTTCCATTGTAGTAGGTACTGTTTTTCCATTAGGTAAACCAACAGGACAAGATATGAAATGAACATCAAATAACCAAGATTTGTTACCAGTTACATGATGAGTAGCACCAGTATCAATGATCCAAGAAGAACTGTCAAACTTACCATTCAATCGGTTATCCGGAAATGTACTATTACCAAATAATCCAGTGATTGCTTTCCACTGTTCGGCGGTAAACAATTGAGTACTTGAATTTGTTGAAACAGGAGAAGCTGGGACTGAAACAATAGCATTTGCACGTGGGTTAGAGCCCTTGCCGAATCCCGTAGAAGACTGAACCCCTCTTGTTTCACGAGGTGTGTAACCCTCCGGGAAGCCATGTAACTCATAGCAGGCACTTTTAACATGTCCCTTCTTCTAGCAATGATCACAAATTTTATCATTCCAACATTGAGAGATATCGTGCCCGCGCTTATTGCATTTATCACACACCGGCACACTAGAGCTACTGCCATTAGGACCACGACCCTTTCTTGTTGCTGTGACATGGACAGCAAACCCAAGAGCAGAGTTGGGTTGCTGCTGGGACTGTTGGGAATCTGTTTTGATCCTAGTAATGCCACGCACTCTTTCATCTTGTGCAACAGATTGAAAGGCTTTGTTTAACGAGGGCAAGGGATCTTAAGACAACAAATTAGAGCGCAAGGATGCATAATATTCAGAATATAAACCAAGTAAAAATTGGTGAAGACAATCTGCATCACGACGTGTTGCGTGTTGCTTACCAACATCACACAAACAATTTCCACATCAGAGGCTCATGTTTGTCCAATTCATCCCATAAAACAGATAATTTGCTATAATAAGCAGCTACAGACATAGTTTTCGTTTGTTCACAGCTATTAATTTCAGATTTTAGTTGTTGAATACGAGGACCATTAACAAGACAAAATCGTTCGTGTAAATCATCCCACAACTTTTTAGCATTATCATAATTAGAGAGCATTGATTTTACCTCCGAGTCAATAGTATTCATGAGCCAAGAAACAAGCATACAATGGATTGTCACCCAATCATCCTTCGTACACGGTGGAACGAAACTCATAATTGAACCGTCCAGAAATCCGAATTTCCGCCGAGAGCACAACGCAATACGAATGGCGTGAGACCATTCATTGAAATTAGCAAGCTTTAAACGAATATTAGTAATAAAATCTCCCGGCCGATCTTGTGGGCCGAGATAAAATGGTGAAATAGACAGAATTTGTAACAGAGGCGGTGGAGAGGGTGAATCGCCAGCCACCATGATTGCACAGAGAAAAGCACAGATAATGGAATAAGATTATGGAAAGCACAGAGAAAGGTAAAGGCACAGAGGAGAAGAACGGAGAGACGGCACAATTGGGAAAAACTGATTGTTTGAAATTAGGTTAGGGAATTGGGAAAGACGACACAATTGGGAAAGTGGAATTTGGTTATGAAAGGGGTACAATTAATGGCACAATTGGAAAAGGACACGCACAAGTTTGAAAAAAAAAATTTGGAAAAAAGCTCCGATACCATGTAGAAATTAATGGTACGTACCCGAAAAATGATCCGTTGTATTAATGTACTCCTTCTTTATATATAATACAATGAAAGTTAAATTAGGCAAAAGATAATTTAGGAAATGCTCCTAAAATATCGTAACCAAATAAGTAATTATTCCTAAATTACCTTAACCCCATCATATGAGATATTTACACAATAATATCGCAATATTTACACAATAATATCGCAATACCAACATAACCAAATCTACTACACTTAGTAAAAACCCAATACAAACACTACAACTTGGCATTATTACCCTTTCCTAAAGGAATTGGAGCCGTTGAGAATCGATGTGGTTTTCGGATTGATGTTTGCCCCGAAAGATACAACAATTGAGTGTTGATTGTATTTTGTAGAAATTGGTTGTTTCCTCACAAAAATCAGGTAGTACAACTGTCTTGAATCTTCAAGAAAGAAAAAGAATTGGTTATGATAATATTGAAACGCATAGAGTGAGGAAGAGGACTAATTTGTTCTATATTCGAAAATTAGACAAGAATTGAAGATGAAGGTTGTTTCTTTACCAAATTTCAGAGAATCTAGTGCTAGAATCAAGAAGAGGAACACCGGTTAGGTTCGCAGAACCACCGTGAGAAGTGGTGTTCGTGGCTTCGGTGAGGGGGTCTGCTGCCTGATTCAGCCGCCCAGAGAGGAAGGAAAGGGGAAAGAACGGGTTTGAATCAAGAGGAAGTGAAGGAAGAGGATTTACTTGAATGTAGCAAAAAAAAAGGGAAGAATGTTGATTGTATCTTGTTAGTTGACGGGTTTAGGAAAAGGGCAAATTCCAAAGATAATGAATAGCACATTGAAGGAAAACATAAAACTGATTTTGATTTTTATTATATAATTTTTTTTCTTTTTATTCTTACTTTGAATATAGAATAGTTATCTTAGTTAATTTAAGGCCCAATCACTTATTCCCCAATTTCTCCTAATCATTCCAAATAAGTTTCTATTCCTAATATTTATTTAAAATCCCCTAAGATGAAATTCTCAAATGTTATTTTACGTAGCCTGAAATGAACTTTGTCCTCGAAGTCAAGTAAACCTAAAGTAATATCTCAATACATTTTCGAGTGTACAACTATTAGGAACACAACATAAGAAACTATGTTAACCAACTAACCTTAAGACTTCTACCAAGACCTAGCACTCCCAAAAATCTTACAATTCTACCCAATTTAGAATTCGTCCTCGAACTTTCTCTCAAAGACTAAGCAGATGTATTAAGTATAGCTTTCATAACGGTAACAGATACATGAGCAAACAACTAAAGATAATTGCATTTTATATTATTGTCTGCCTCGTATGTGGCTTTTTCGGCAACTTGGTTAGACCATAACACCTTTATCAGTCCTACACTACTCTAACCAGCATCGCGCGTTTTCCTATCTGATATCAAAACAAGTGTCTCCTCGTATTGCAAGGTGTATCAAGTAGGCCTGTTTAAAAATACCCAACCGGCTTGACTCGACCTGCCGACCCACCGACCTGCATGTTAAATGGCGGGTCATAAATTGGGAAAAAACATAAATCACGGATTGGATACCTGACCCGTATTAACCGGTTTACTCGTTTATTTTAGATGAAATTTTTTGGTGTTCTAGTTCGTAATTGTTCTTACTGTCAATGTAATCTTATCAAAATTGAAAAAGTTAATTCTTGTTTCTTATTTATTGCAAAACGTACTTTTCATTTCTCAATCAATTGAACCATTTCCTGATTTCTTCATTGCTCTAAGCTCTAGTACTGCTTTCATTCTCAAATCTCAACCTCTCATCCTCAATTTCTAATTCTTTACAGCTCTAGTGCTCTCCTTTCCTCAAGCTCTCAAGCTCTCATTCTTTATAATTATCTCATTCTTCAATTCTCCTCCAACTTTTAACATTAATTTTTTTTTATTCTTTTTTTGAGATTAGTTTCTGATTTTATGTTGTTCTTGGATTTATTTTTTGGCTTTGTTTTTGTTAATTTTAACATCATCGTTTTTTATTTTCTTACTTTTTGTTCTTGAACTTGTTTTTAATTTCATTGTTGTACTAAATGTTGAATCTGGTGTCATTTTTAAGAAATTCTTAGTGTTTTTCTTATTTTTTTTGTACCTGATCTTGTTGACTTGAGTTATAATTGAAAAATATAATCCAAATGTTTTTTTCAGTTGGTTTTCACAGGAATCTTGCAGCCGTTAGAATAGGTACCCGATTAACCGGATACTCGGCTTTCCGGGTACCCGGTTATGAACACCCTTAGTATCAAGGGTTAGTTTTTTAGGCTGAAGAACGTGCTAGTCATCTCTGATGTATTGTCTCAGCTGAGATACGTAGAACACGTCTTGCAATTGTTCAATGGACGTTCGTAAAGCAAATCGATAAGCTACCTTTTCTATACGCTCAAGGATTTCGTAGGGTTCGATGAACCTCGGATTGGGTTTACTTTTTTTGATATAATTTCTCTCAGTTTTCGTGGAAGACACCCATCAACATTCAATCAACACTTCAATATAGCATTAATCATCCAATCCAATTAACTGGTAAATTCTTTAATTGATATTTATTTTATTAATCTACTCCCAATTTCGAATTTCACTTATATATGCTGTGAATTGTGGTTTTTGCATGGTTTTGTTGAATAAAGAATCTTGCCTTTGAATTTTCTGATTCTCGATCATCTGTTTTTTATGGAAAATTTTTCCTTTAATTTTCGTTTGAGCTTTCGAACCATTCATTTTTGTTCTTTTGAATCAACTCGTTTCGTTTTTATGAAAAAAAAGGAGATCATCAAAGGAAAAAAGGGTTGATTTTAAATGGGTAAGTGGGTAACTAAGCAAAGGTAAATTCCTCTTTTCAAAAAAACTTTTTAAATTGAGTGTATTTCTAAGGGTTTGTGATTGCATTGTGTTTGCTTGAATTTAATGTTTGTTGTGTTACGTGTTGTGAATCTAATTTTTGTATGTGTCATGCTGCAATTAGGGGTGTTCAATGGACCGGATAAGGGTCGGGTCGGGCTTAAGTAAATATGGGCCAGGTCGGATAAGGGCCTTAAAATTAATATGGGCAAATTGGCCGGACTTTCAAAGCCCGGTCCAGCCCAACCTGACCCATTTTTACTACTAAAAATTATTTTAATCCTCATTTATCAATTTATTAAATTATCATTTATAATAATTAGATTGAAAAAATATTAATAATTTCATTGACATTGTCATTATAATATTTAAATTATACATTAATTATACTATTTATAAAGATCTGTTTTTGGCCGTTATTGAGCCCTTTTATAGCCCGCTTCATTTTAATTATAGTAAAGTCCGTTTTCGGCTTGGTCCAGTTTCAACCCGGCCCTTACAAAGTCCTTCATAAAACAGGCGGATAAAGGCTCAAAATGGGAATCTTGGCCATTGAACACCCCTAGCTACAATTAGGGATGGTCATGGGTCCAGGACCCTGTTGGACCCGCCCCGGACCTGCCCCTTTTTAAAGGTTTGGATCTTAATTTTTGAGACCCATCGGATCCGGATTCGGGTCTGGATTCAAAAAAATTTGACGGGTCCGGGTCCGGGTCCGGGTCCTAAGGTGAAGACCCAGACCCGGACCCGGACCCTAAACTTTTAAATTTTATATTGAACTTATGATTTCTTAATTCTAATATTATGAAAAAAATCATTTTAAAATTGATGCAAAATAATTCTTGGAACAAAATATTAGCATGAATGAATATTACTTCTTCTATCACTAAAGTAAGTAAGCTTCATTGACTATTTGTTTTTTTTATTTACTTGATAATTGTTCTGAATTCTAAGTATTTTTTTGATTGTGATACAAAAATACAAAAAGACGTTTAATTTTGACAAATCAAAGAGGCTTTGTATAAGACCCATTAAGAACCCTAGACCCGCCAGATCCGTAGGGTCCGGGTCCAGATCTGAAAATTTTGGACCCTTAGAGTCCGGATCCGAGTCTGAATCAAAAAAAAATAAAAGGGTCCGGGTCCGGGTCCGGGTCTGGCCAGACCCGCCCCATGACCATCCCTAGCTACAATGTTCATAACTTTATAAATTTTGTACATTACTATTCAACTTACGAGATGACGAGATCACTCAACATAAACATTAATTTTGAATTGAAGAGAGTTTATAAAATATTTTTTTTCTAAAAAAAAACCTATAAAATCTTGTCGTTCAAGTAAATAAAATTACTTGAGGAAGTTATTGACGTTGACGGGTGATTTAGATATGAAATCCCTACTTTCATAATTAGGAATATTACCTTCCAAAATTATCATTACTAATTGATGAAAAATTTAGCAATATATTATGTCCTTTCCCTATTTATTTAATAATAAAACCCATGAAATCTCTTAAACCAAGAAATTTATAACATTTAATTCAACACAAGTTGTTCATTGAACAAACAAAAAAGCGAAAAATGTCAGAAAGGAAATCAGGGAAAAGGAAGATCGAAATAAAGGCAATCGAAAACAAAACAAGCAAACAAGTAACGTTTTCAAAGCGTAGAAATGGTTTCTTCAAAAAGGCAAGTGAATTATGTTCCTTATGTGGTTCTCAACTTGCTATCATTACTTTTTCCGGCGCCGGTAAACTCTTCTCTTTTGGTCATCCCAGTGTTCATACTGTTATTGATCGTTACATTCATTTTTCCAACCTTAAAATCGCCGAAAATGATAACAAATCTTCTGTTGACAAGCTTTCTCAAGAGTATAAGGAGCTTCTTCGCAAAATCGAGTCAGAAAAGAAGATGATTAAAGACTTTGGTTCATCAAATAATAATAATAATAATAATAATAATAATAATAATAATAATAATTTAGGGTTTTGGTGGGATAAGGAAATTGATGATTTAGAGGTTTGTGAGCTTGAAGAATTTAAGGTTGCATTACAGGCTTTAAGAGGTGAAGTGGGTTCAAGGATTGATGAGATGAATGGTTGTTGGACGAGTCTTATGTCGAGGGATAATAATGGAAATTTGCAAAGAGATGAAAAGATAATTATGCATCCGGGTTTTCCTATCAATTCTTCTTTGTTTGGACAGGCTTCTCATGGGGATTGTTCTGCTAATTTATAAATTTGATTGATGGAAATAAAATTGTTTGATCAGAGTATGGTATTTCGTCTTTCCATTCCAGGTATGGTGTCGATGCTATTGCTGGATATGAAATAATCAAATAATCTTGGAAACTTGGATTGGAAAGAATGATCAAAATTTCATATTCAGAAAATGAATGATTGTATATGTTTAATTTTTAATTGGGAAAATTGTTAAAAATAAAATAAATTTGTTTAATCCGCAGAAAATAAAATCAATTATTATTTGTTTTTAAATAAATCAACATATTCAGTATAATTGTGAAAAAATAGCTCAATTATTGTTTATTCATAATTCTTGATTTACAAAAAAACTTTGAGAATGAGTATAAACAAAAGGTGAGTTTATTTTTAACAAATTTATCTAATAAGTAAATTTATTTAAAAATAAATAATACATGAGTTTATTTTCAGCGAATTAAATAAACGTCAGTCTATTATTGACAATTTTTCCTTTTTATTTTTCCTTATTTTTTCTTTATTGCAAAACTAAAAAAAACTACTCCACTTTTTAATAAAAAAAATAGGGTAAGCAGAATCTTATACTCCCTTCGTTCCTTAATGAAATTCTTATTTGCTATTTTTGGGTGTTTCATTTGTTGTTTCCATAAAGAATATTTTTATTTATATCACAAATTTTGGACAAAAATAATCTCATTCATCCTCATTTTAATATCTTAATAATACATATGGTTCTCACATATCTTCCACTAACTTCATTTTTATTAGAAATATAATGCAAATACAAATTACAATTACAACAAATCCAATTTGTATTTCCCTTGTGTGGATGGCAATGGAACTTCTTGCTTTGTTGATCATCCAAATGGACACCATAAACATTAGGTTGTGACAACGAATTCAAGTTGCTCAGAAACATGAAATTAATAGAAGGTGTGGTGTGTAAGCACTTTCCTTTTGTGATTTTTATCCCACAATGGTGCTTGGTATGATAATGAAATTTACAATGAGATACAATCTATTACAAAAATCCCTTAACACAAAGAGACCGCAAAGTAAGACAACGAGATGTAATGGATTAAGAACTTAAAAGATGCAATGAAAGTTTATAACTCTTTCACCACACTTCATGTCAAAAAGAAGCAAGAACAATGTATGTTCAAAGAAAAATTCAGAAAAATATGTATAAGAATGAGTTAGAATTCCCTTATGCACACACACCCTATTTCTAGACGTGTGTCAACCAATGCCAACTTATGAAACAAATGTTGTTTCATCCAAATCCAATATATGAAACAAATACTTGTTTCACTCAAAGCTTATCAATGAAAACAATGTATGTTTCATCATATATAACCAACATTTGAAGGTTACCAATCATTAGTAATGAGTGGATTAGTCAATCATCACCAACGAAATAAACTAACAAAACCATAAAATCAAAGACAGAGCATAGGCGACGAGTCGCCGCTCCCTGGCGACTAGTTGTCGCCCAGAATGCCGACTCGGCGTTCTAATTTTGCGTTTTTAATATTTGGTATATTTTGGACTTTGCTATTATTATATATTGTCCAACTACTATCCATAGTATGTAGCATTTATAATCTAGGTCTTTATATACTCTAAATGTCCAACAATTTTAACATTTTTATATTCTTTATGGTTTTCATATATTTTCCTTTAGATATACTCTTTTATAAATAGATTGTATTTTTCCTATTGCAAGTTGCAACATTCCTAAAACTCAAACATTTGATGAGAAAAAGGTTAACTTTTACAAAAAAAAGAGCAGATGTGATATTTTTTTTATATTGTTAACTAAGTAAATGCTTTAGCCTGATATGTAAGATAAAAACCCACTAAGATATATGTTTAAATATGGGGATTAATAAAATAAATTCAGTTTGGTGAGAACCACAAATATGTGCGTTGACATGAAGAATCACGGCTGACCCGAGAGTCAATGAGAAAGAATCACTATGGAGACTGAAAGGATTGTGGTTGATGGGATGAAGAATATCGTACCATAAGGGGATGGAAATTGATATTTTATTTCCTTCTTTCTTTATGTTTAACATTTATTTTTATTTTTTATTTTTTTACATTTGAAGTTAGTTTTTCTGTTTTTTTTTTTTTTTTTTTTTTTTTTTTTTTTTTTTTTTTAATGTCTATTATTTACTCCATTGCATTGTAGCCAAATATCTTGTAAATTTGGGATTATTTAAAATTAATGAAGAAAATAGGTGAAATTCGCGAATAATTTAGGATAATTTCCTTATCATTTTGATATTTATTAGTTGACAACTACAAGATAAAAGCTTTTTTTTTCCCTATAAAATATAAAAGATAAAGTATAAATATCTTTTTTTTCTTCATGTAAAGTTAGCATTGATAAGTTATCTTAGACATTTTAAGCCTCTTAAGGGAAACTAATAACATGTATCCTTTGAGAATAAATGTGTACCTTATTTATAAAAAATGACGGTTGATTTTGTACTAAAAACAAAGTACTAATCATACTATCATACTATTTAATAAAAAGCTGAAAATAATACATGTCATGTTCTAAAATAGATTGTCAAGTGTAGTAATATTAGTGGATTTAATTTGCTTACATATATTATTACTTAATTTCTTTCTCTTAACACTTAAAATAAAGATTCAAAAATATATAGTTGTATGTATTCTAAATGACAAGAAACCTGCAAAATCTTACTATACAATTAAAAGCTTGATAATAACACGTGTCATGTTCTAAGATAGATTGTCAAGTGTAATAATATTAGTGGATTAAATTTGCTTACATGTATTATTACTTAATTTCTCTCTCTTAATACCTAAAATGAAAAATTCAAAAATATATAGTTGTATGTATTATAAATGACAAGAAATCTGCAAAGTCATACTATTCAATAAAAATTACACGTGTCATATTCTAAAAGATTGATTGTCAAGTGTAATAATATTAATGGACTTAATTTGCTTATATGTATAATTACTTAATTTCTCTCTCTTACTATCTAAAATAAAAGATTCAAAAATATATAATCGTATGTATTCTAAATGATAAGAAATCTGCAAAATAATTTAATTCCTAAAATTAAAAATTTGCATAATATAGACAATTATTAATTAATTGATTTATCAGATGGTAGAATGAGCGAAGTGCAACTTACTAAATAATATTTTTATGTAGTGAAAATCACTCAGTTAGAACATATTGATGTATACACAATTAGTCAATTGATTTTTCATTTGGAAATATTCGTGATGAAAAATAACTCTTAGGTAAAATTTATTCGTATTTTGATTACATATATATAATTTATAAGTTTATCAAAAATCAATATAATTTACCTTTATAAATTTTATAATGATAATATATATTTTCTTAAAATTATATTTAAATATATCTTTTTACTAATAACTTGTACAAATTTTTATATTAATATGCTCTATTAGCCCGATTAACTATGACAAATTACAAACTTTGACAATACCATTTACTGACACTAATACAATGATTCTCATTTAAATGATATCCCAATCCAATAATCGAAAATCAATAATACAAAATAAGAACCCTCTTACCATAATATTAGCAAAGTAGTCAGAATTGTGGTTATTGACTAATATTACCACGTGTTCTTTCAAGTAAAAGTAATCTCTTTTTAATGTCACTTGAATGTTACTCCATCATAATCCAAAATAAAAATTAAATATGATTTGAAATCATTTCAATATAATCAAATACTTTTAAAAAAATAATAATAATAAATAAATAAATAAATTTCAGAAATTTTAAAAATAATAATAAAAAAACTCCCCATTAACAAATAACTTCCCACTTCTCCCTCTAAATCTTATAGCTAACCTCACTTACCTATTATAAATTAAACCAATTACCCTTACGGCCCGTTTGGTTGATGGTAATGAAATAATGGGAATAAAATGTTGTAATGACAATAGTAATGAAGGAATGGATATGAGAATTGGTAATGAAGATTCTTTTGTTTGGTGTGCATGACTAAAGAATGGTAATGGAAGATAATATTCCATTGATTGTATTTGGTTGTTAATAATAAAAAATGGTAATGACTCTTAGTTTCATTATTGTATATTTGTATCTAAAAGCATTATTGTATCTAAATTATTCTATCTAATAATTCTTTTTTTAATAATAATATTTTTTTGGATAATTACATACATTACCTTTTTTTTTCTTCATTATTTTTTTTCTTCAGCTCGAAACATTACTTTATTTTATTACCACAGTAATACTTCATTACCATTACCGCCTAATACCATGTTGTTTGATGGTAATGAAAATGACCCTTTTTGGTAATTTCATTACCTTATTTTATTACCATCCATTACCATTGAAGGCATCCAAACAACCAAAATTTTCATTACTTAATTTTATTACCATTATCGCCCTCTAATACCATGTACCAAACGGGCCGTTAATTCACATTATTACTCACATTTCCTTTTTTTCTCCTTCAAACTACTTCCTTCATCTTCCAATTGCTTAAAATTCAGTCAAAAAAACGCAAGATTTCGATATTAAAGACAGCGGATTCGTAGACAGAGATTATTAGGAGCATACGTTGTCTAGGATCGCGTGACAAGGTAATTCTCAATGTCCATCTAATTAGGACTATCCCATTAGTATTATGTGCTAAGTGATAATGATTTGATATGACATTATTTTGTATGATATTATGTTTTATATATTCTCAAATTATATTTTGTCAAATTTGAATTTATAATTACTATTTTGATAAAATTTATATTTTTTTATTTATATAACGAAATTAGATACAGTTTAATTTGAAAGAGAAATACTTATAATATTATTATTTTGATGAAAGTTATATTATTATTTTAATAATAATTTTAAATGCGATTGAATTTGGGAGAAAAATATTATGATATTAATATTGCAATTGAATATTCTTGAGATATATTTTTCTTGGGAAAACCTATGATCAAAAAATAAAATGTATAATGTATGTTTGATTATATGTTTGTGTGCTCGCGACTAATTATTAAAATATATTAAATCACGTAAAGTGTAACATGAGAGAAATGAAGCTCTTATATTTGTTGTGATCCAAGTATAAGGGTGATGAACAGGCTGCCCTGTTTGGTTAGTATAGCTGCCGACATGTATTATTATTTCTGATACTTGATACGATGTTTGGTCTTCCTTCTATTTGTTGTGATCCGAGTAGAAGGAGTGTGCACACTAGGGTTCCTTGAAACTACTCTGCTGGCCTTGAATTATTTGGGGTGACGACCTCTTGATGAAGTAGGTATAGGGGTAAAGCCTTGGCCTACTGGCGTTCTCGTTCCCTCAAATTAAAAAATTTGATTATGTTTTTGTCATAAATTGGTGCATGTGATATTATATCACTAGTGGAAAAAACGTCTTTTGCTGCGGTTATTTTGCCATTATTTGCTGCGGTTTTGGCCCCTAGCAATAGTAATAGCAGCAAATGTCCTTTTCTAAATGCTGCGGTTCAAAACCGCAGCAAATAAGGGCATTATTTGCTGCGGTCATGGGCAAAAACCGCAGCAAATAAGGAGGGTTATTTGCTGCGGTCAAGGGCAAAACTGCAGCAAATAAGTGGGGCATTATTTGCTGCGGTTTTGCCCCTAACCGCAGCAAATAACTCTATTTTTTTTTTCTTTTTTCGTTTTATACTCATAATAATCCAATAATAATGTACATTGTAATAACAATGATTAATCCAATAATAAATCAAATGATAATCACAAATAATCACCAAAAATCTCTTTGTAATAATAATCCAATATTAATAATATGTACGTACATATATATATATATATATATATATATATAATATATATATATATATATATATATATATATATATATATATATATATATATATATATATATATATATATATATATATATATATATATATATATATATATATATATATATATATATATATATATATATATATATATATATATATATATATATATATATAATATACATTAAAGTTATATAGTAATTAAAATCTATACTAATTACAAAAATGGCTTTTTCAACTCTTTACAATCTCTGAATAGACTTTTGTATCTGGTGTTTGTCTTCAGATAGAACGTGATACTCTGGGTAAACAGCAATGCCATCCATATCCGCATAATCTGATTGATCCATCCAGACAATGTGCTCATTCCGTGTTTTTTATGGGCTTGCGAAGAAAGCAAGGAGAAGCTGCTCAGAAGTTCGATGTGCGTGCTACGGTTGATGAGTTCAGGAACTCGACAAATATGTACTCTTACCGGAAACCAGGGATGGATATGCGTGTGTCCCATGTTTTAAGAAATTCACTTCCTACTTTTGTTTTCCCCAAACGTTCTCGACAATCAATGCCTCAAGTGATGTCCAAGTACGAAGCTCAAGTAATCCACAAGTTAATTGTTGCAGGTCTTTGAAAAGAAAGCGTTTACCAGAAGATGTAAATGGACAACTCGTGAAACAACAGTCTCATAGTCGTCGTGCTGAAACAAAAAAGCTAAGAACCAAACCAATATATATATCATCTGTGTCTATCTTTTTAAACATTTCCTTGATATCCTCAACTTCTTCCGCAGACAAGAATTCAGCAATAACCTAGAGCACAGTGTTGTTGAATAGTCAATAATATAACTAAACTCCAGATAAAAAGTCAATTATAAAAACAGTACACATACCCTCAGAGCTTTCCTCTTGAATCTATTCATCATGGCAAACTGCTTGAGCCTCGATTTCACAACATCTCCAAGAGGAACATTTGGAGCCTTTTTGGCATTACAAAAGAAACCGGAAAAATTCATGCTTTTTCAAATATTACTCATCAAGTGAACAATAAAGCACAAAGATAGAAGTGCAATTAAGAATCCAATTCACATGGAAATCTACAAGACTCGAACATCTCATTTCACTTCAAGCACCAATTTCACATTCTAAATCGAACACTTTATTTTGAGCGAATATCATGGAAAATCTTCACGAATAAGCGTAGTCATACACTGAGAACAAAATCGAGTCCAAGTAACATGTATTATTCGAAATAAATGTCAACTAGCCCATAATCTAGCCCTAAATATATTGTTAACTTGAAAAATCAACACAAGCTATCTACATTCTAGTTCTGAATACAAATTGTGAGCCAAAGAGCTCAACAATGAGCTTGTACTATATTGAATTCTTTCTAAAGCTACATGACACAAGCACTCGGCTATGTTGCATGGAAAATGCAAGTTTCTTCACAAAGGAGATTCATTCTTTGAGACTGATTTTGAAGGAAAAGGAGATAAGAGAGAGGGATGGATCCAATTTCCTTTATTTGGTTACTAAATAAGTTAAGTAGAGAAAAGGGAGGCAATAGAGCAACTTCAGTAGTCATACGTGTTCATGTTTATGATAATTAAATGTAAGCCTCGACAACTTTCCCTATAATGAGCTACAACAACATGACTCAATAAGAAGCAAAAGAAACCCACTTACTCTAATACTACACCAGAACATTAAATAAAAACAGCTATCTAAAACTTAATCTACTTGTGGTGAAAACCAATCGAGTCCCATGATATTAATCATTTGAAAGATATTTCATCTTTGAAGCATTGAAAATACAACTGAAACGGTAAAGCTTAGACTAATTATAAATTATAATCCATAACTTTCAATAGTCCTCAGAGGTAAAATAGCAGCAGCACTATACTATTCCACACGATAACACCTCATAATATGCAACTCAACACCTCACTTTTGATGTTTCCACACATTGCCACACCAGCAATTTTGAGCCTTCATCAAAGTGAATTTACAAGACTAATTACAAAATCAATGCATTAGGCAACACTAAACAGATAATCAAATCTTAATCAACTTATCCAATTCAACCAAATAATGTTGCAAACTCAAAAAAAAAAAAACAGCACAATGCAACTTCAATCAAGTAAAATTTGATTAAAAAAGTGTAGTATATAATGAACCAAAAAAGGGGTAAAAAAAAATTGAATGGAAGAATCAAGATTAAATACAAATAAATGAATAAAAAAAGGATTAAATGAAAAGCGAAACCTCTTGTTTCCATGAAGGAAGAGTACGGAGCTGAGAAGAAGCTTCAGCGACGGCCTTTTTCTTGCGACTGATGACATCCTCTTCTCTTCAGCGAAACCTATACAATGAAAAAAAATTAGTATAAAAAAATAAATCTCTAAAACATAATGAAGTTGAAGAATTTAAATTAAGCTTGAAAAAATAATATCTTGAAGAACAATACAAGAATGTTCGATAATGAAGTTTGAAGTTTGAAGAATGTTCGATGTTTGAAGTTTGATAATGAACAAGAGAAGTTTGAGGGAATTCTGGAATGGAACTGCTGTTTTGAAGAAGATGATGATGTTCAATGTTTGAAGAAGTCTGGAAAGTTTGAAGAAGCTTAAGGGTTTGAAGAATGTTCGCGTGCGTTTGTTTGTGGTAAACTGGTAATGAAGTTTGTGGTAAAGAAGTCTGGAATGGAATTCTGGAAAGTTTGAAGAAGCTTAAGGGTTTTATATAATGAAGCCTATTTGCTGCGGTCAATAGGATAAACCGCAGCAATTAATGTTGCTGAATCAATTAACGTTAAGGATTATTTGTTATTTGCTGCGGGTAATGAAGAACCGGAGCAATTGCAAGATATATTTGCTGCGGGCATGAAACAAACCGCAGCAATTGAAGGTGCACATGTGTATTTGCTGTGGTCGAGGCACAAAACCGCAGCAATTAAGGGTTCTTTTTTTTTTCTAATTCTTTTTTCTAGTTATAGCTGCGTATATTCAAAAACCGCAGCAAATGATAAGCAGCAAATACGTTTTTTTCCACTAGTGTATATATTGTTTTCTCAAATTGTTTTTCTTTTAAACTCAACTATTAATTATTTTCTAAAATTATTTTCAATTTGACTATATTTTATTTTTTAAATCATTTTCAAACTTAATCGTTTTACTAAAATTTAACATACACTTCAGAATTTTCAGAATTTTCAAAGCGAGGTGGTTTTTTAACATACACTTCCTCTTGTAAGTAGCTGTAACACCCTCAGAATATGTCGGACTTTTGAAAACACCTTTAATGAAAAACATGAGCCAAAACCTACTCATGGGAGTGTTACCGCCACATCTATTTCTAATAAAATAAATGTAAGGCTTAACGACTAAGAAATAGCTTAATAACTTTAAATCCATCAAAGGGTCTTACAACATAAGAGAAGACTGAAACGCAATCTATGTCCATATAAAATTTAAACGACTTAAGGTAAAATTTAAACTGAAATACGACTCTAGTAAAAGCTATATTTTTAAGTGATCCTCACTCCGCGATTCCCATGCAATCAATAACCTGCAACATAAGAATGCAAGAAAAACAAGGGAAAAACTCCCAAAATCAGAAAAATTGAGTAATTCCAACTCCATCCCGTAAGACGATTAAGTTTGAAAATGATTTTAAGAAAATAAGATATAATTAAATTGAAAATAATTTTAGAAAATAAGATATAGCTAAGTTTAAAAGAAAACAATTTTGGAAAACAATATATATAATAACACATAAACCAATTTGTTAATTTGATATTTAATAATGACAAACACATAATCAATTTTTAATTTGAGGGAACAAGAACGCCAGTAGGCCGAGGCTTTACCTCTATACCTACTTCATCAAGAGGTCGTCACTCCAAATAATTTAAGGCCAGCAGAGTAGTCTTAGGGAATCCTAGTGTGCACACCCCTTCTACTTTGATCACAACAAATAGAAGGAAGACCAAACATCGTATCAAGTATCAGAAAAGATAATACCTGTTGGCAACTATACTAACCAAACAGGGCAACCTGTTCATCACCCTTATACTTGGATCACAACAAATATAAGAGCTTTATTTCCCTCGTGTTACACTTTACGTGATTTAATATATTTTAATAATTAGTCGCGGGCACACAAACATTCATTATACAATTTATTTTATGATCATAAATTTTCCCAATAAATATATATCTCAGGAATATCCAACTGAAATCTCATTTTCCAAATCGCCATTCTAACATCAATTGGTGGCAATAGGAATTAATATCACAAATATTTCTCTTCCAATTTAAATAGTATCTAATTTCGTTATCAAAATAATAATATAAAATTTATCGAAATAAAATTTATAAATTCAAGTTTGACAAAAATAATAGTAATTATAATTTGAGAATGTATAAAACATAACATCATATAAAATAATGTCATATAAAATCATGCATTCTATTTAAACACATTAATTATCACTTAGCACATAATACTAACGGGATAGTCCTAATTAGATGGACATTGAGAATTACCTTGTCACGCGATCCTAGACAACGTACGCTCCTAATAATCTCTGTCTACGAATCCGTTGTCTACACGAGAAAATAATATATCTCAATTTAATACCCCGATCAACCCATTCAAAAATAATTTAAAGGACTCCTTTTTATTTTATATACTTTATTTAAAAAAAAAAAGAATAAATTTAAACATGTAATTTAAAATTGTAAGAGTAGTATAAAAGAGCAAGGTTTTAAATAACATAGTTAACTCATTTTATTATAAGATTTAAAATTGTAAGGGTTAAAAAAAAAAATAATAATCATAATTATAATATAAAAAAAGAAAAGAAAAGAGGGTGAGTTCCAGGAACCCACGAAAAGAAAGAAGAAAGGGAAGGAGGAGAGAGAAGGAGAAAGGGAGAAGGAAGAAGGAGAAGGTGTCAGCCGGCGGTGGCTCCGGTGGCCGCCGTCGCACGCCGGTGGTATCCCGGTGACCGTCGTATCGCCGGAAAAGTTAAGGTCAGAATTAATTTTTTTTTTCAAATGCAAAATGTGTAATTTGGATTGAAATTGGTAGAACAATATTATAAAGAGATGAAATTTCATACCTTTAATATCAAAATCTTGCGTTTTCTTGACTGAATTTTAAGCAAATGGGAGATGGAGGAAGTAATTTGTAGAAGAAGAAGGAAGTGTGAGTAATAATGTGAATGAAATTAATGGTAATTGGTTTAATTTATAAGAGGTAAGTGAGGTTAGTTATAAGGTTTACAGGGAGGAGTGGGAAGTTATTGTTAATGGGGAGTTATGTTTTCTTTTTTTTTTTTTTCTATATATTTTTCTGAAATTTATTTATTATCATTATTATTATTTAAAAAAAAACGGTTGTTACAGTAGCCATTTAAGAAAGCACATTTAACATTCATTTGATATAGTTTTATATTCATGTATGAAGCAAAAGCAAGCATAATATGGATAGATTCTAACCTTGCAATTGGAGCGAAAGTCTCATCATAATCTATACCTTCTTCTTGATTATAACCTTGAGCTACCAGCCTTGCTTTATTCCTTATAATGTTTCCATCCTCATTGAGCTTATTGCGAAATACCCATCTAGTTCCAATAATGGTATGATCTTGAGGCCTTTCAACTAGATCCCAAACTTTGTTTCTTTCGAATTCATTTAATTTGTTTTGCATAGCAATGATCTACTCTGGTTTTTGTATAGCTTCTTTAACATCCTTTGGTTCTACAAGAGAAACAAAAGCAGAAAATGCACATAAATTTTTAAGAGAGGATTGAGTTTGCGTACCTTTGTTTGGATCACTTATGATGTTTTCTGGAGGATGTTAAGATGACATTCTAAGTCTTCTTCATAGAATGGATGGTGTGTAATCATTCAAAGAATTTGTACCTACTTTATTTGAGGAGTTTCTAATTGGTGTATCTAAAGCAGTACGTTCAGGAGCTGTTTGCAGGTTTTGAGATTGGGTCTCAAGATCAGGCTGTGAGTCTTCAATGTTTACAACCTGTTTTTCTACAACCTCATCAAGACTTTGTATGGTATCCTGCATGTTCTTCCTTTTAACTTCACTAATACCATTAGCATCCAATTCGTCATCACTTATATCATCAAAATATTTATTAAGGTTTAACTCTTTAAATCCTTCACTTAATGTTCCATTGTCAGATTCATCAAATACTACATGTATACTTTCCTCAACCATACTTGTACGCTTATTTGGAACTCTATAGGCTTTACTATTCAGTGAGTATCCAAGAAATATACCTTCATCACTTGTAGCATCAAATTTACCTAGATTGTCTTTACCATTATTATGGATAAAGTATCTGCAACCAAATGGTCTAAGGTAGGCTATATTTGGTTTTTATTTTAAGTAATGATTGTTGATTTCAAAAGAAA
The DNA here is from genome assembly GCF_026212465.1 of Amaranthus tricolor. Taxonomy (NCBI): domain Eukaryota; kingdom Viridiplantae; phylum Streptophyta; class Magnoliopsida; order Caryophyllales; family Amaranthaceae; genus Amaranthus; species Amaranthus tricolor. Next base: position 22,147,737 of record NC_080050.1, on the reverse strand, counting down.
ATTTAGTGAATTATTGTTTTGTTTTATATTGAAATCGACATTATAAAAATATTATTGTCTTTACCATTATTATTATAATTATTTTGGGAATTGGCAACAGATATTTATATCCGGATTATTGTGAAATCCTATTGCTTTATAATAGGTAATAGTTATTCGGATCGTCTCGAGCCCCCGATCCCGTTTCGTTCTTGCAAGAGCTGTATTTTTGGTGATGACGATCACTCGTGTTCTCAGGATTTAGATCAAGCCTACTTTCTGACGGTCCATTATATTCCCACCTTTTAAACTGTTATTACATTATTGTTTTTAATGAGTTTTGAATAAATATGTTTGGTACATAAAAGTTTGTTTGTTTTGCAATGAAAGCATGTGTTTCATTTGCCGTATTATTTCGCTATTAACTTGTAAACTTATAGCCGTATTTTGATTCATTATGAACTAAAAGGTCCATAGCCGTATTTATGTCGATACCAAACGGTCTTTTAAAAAAGTTTGGATTTGGATAAATAATGTTTATAAATGGTTACCAAGTGAACAAGGAATTTGATTGGAGATGTTTGTTATTGACTTGTATATAAATGTAATAGTTTGTTGGATTACTCAACAATTCAATTGTTCACAGTTTTTGATGGGGCCTATCCCTTACGGGGGATAGATCCACTTTCAGGTTGCCAACTTTAGTGCGGATGGATGTGCTGCTCCTTTATGTGCCATGTGTTGCGATAGTGAAGACATCGTTTTTGGAAAGTTAACTTATCATGATATTTTTACAAATCATGTGTTGTAAAAATTTAAAAGAGTTTAGATATTTTATAATGTATTAACTTAGCTTATAACTGGTTTGTAATTAATTGTATTATAGTTATGTAAAGTTTTTAAATACTCTGATATTGTTTGCTGTGGCTATAGAGCCACAGGTCGGATTCAGCCCAGACTTCTATAAGTCTTCCGTTGTGCTTTGTAGACAATATTATTATATTGTTTACGCTGGTTTGGGCTGCTTCAATTGGTATCAGAGCCAAAGTTTTTAAAGAATATAAAAATGAATTTCGAAAATATGAGAGATCGGTAGAATTGAGTCTAAGTCGAATCTGGGGATATTACCTGTAAATACAATGTGCTTACTTGTTTTATGTGATAGATGAATCCCTAGGATGTCGTTTTAACAACTGAGTCTGATGTATTTCATGCACCACCCTACTTTTTAATTAATGTGATAAAGTATGTGAAAATTGGAGAAAATCTAAGAGTGAAAAATGTGTATAAGTTTGACCCAAGAACACTAAACCATTATTAGTAAAGTGTAAAGTTTATGTTATCATGTTATGAGTAGAATTCGTAAGTGATTTCTATCTGTCCTTCTGTGAATAGATAAACTGTAACACCCCTAAGGGGTTGAAAATTCAGGGGTGTTACATAAACGCTATGCCTAGAGGCCGTGATCGACAATTATCTACTAAGGTTGAAGGCCGTAGTATGGATTCACAATATAGAAGGTTGGAGGCGACAAATGAAAGGTTATTTAAAATTCTCGAGGATCAGAATTGTAAGGGTGAACTGGACCAAGAAAGTGAATTGTTTAGAAGGCTTGGAGGGCATAGACCACCATTTTACAATGGGGAATCTGACCCAATCAAGCTAGAAAACTGGATTGGCCAGATAGAGAAGGTTTTAGAGGCTGTTAACTGTCCGGAGGTCTGATGGTCAAGATCGCGTCATTCTATCTTGAGGACATTGCAATGTGGTGGAAAACCGTGAAGGCTGAGGGGGACAACATTGGGATGACCTGGGAAGAGTTTTTGGTAAGATTGAGGACTAGATTTTATCCTATCTCCCTTCAAAGAAGAAAGGAGGGTGAATTTCTCACTCTATCGCAAGAGAAAATGTCAATTCTGGAATTCTCGGCCAAATCCATGGAATTATCTAGGTTTGCACCCGATTTCGTTGCAAATGATTGAATGAAAGCCTCAATGTTCTTTTGTAACACCCCGTAATTTATTGGGTTTAAAAAAATAAAATAAAATATAATAAAATAAAGAATAACAAAATAAAATAAATAAGTAATATTAAATTATATTATTTTACATAGTTAATTGTAAGAAATAAAGTAGGGTTAATTTTAACGGTAACGAGTTTTATCGCGTACGATGTTATCGTGTGACGTTTCTTTGCTGTTTTAACAATTATATAATAGTTACTTAATTAATTAATTAATTTAAAAAAAATAATAATTAGGGGGAAATTGAAGGGGTGGCCGGTTGTGTGAGGGAATGGGAGGAGTCTTGTAACTCCTCTCATAAGTGTGTATTATGGCACATTAAGCTCATCCCTTAATTGCCTATTAATCCTTATGAAAACCATTTGAGTTCTTCACCCTTCTAAGCTTCCAAGTGAACAAAAAAAAAATCAGAAAAATTCTCTCCTTTGGGCTTGTGATTCGACATTTCACAAAAAAAAAAAAAAAAAAAAAAAAAATTATTCTCTTGTTCTTCCATTCAATCTTTTGATCAAAGGGGTAAGTTTAATTGAATTGCTAGTTATAGATTTTATATACAAGGTTTTCTAAGATGAATTAAATTTTATGTATGATGATATCCTATGACTTTGAGGAGGATTGAGTATATTTTTATGTAATTTTCTTTAACAATCCTTTAATAAACCTTAATTTTGTTAAAAGGATTAAGTTATGTTCTTGATTTATATATTCTTTAACAAAGTTTAAATTTGTTATAAGAATTGATTTTTTGTTGATGTTCAAATAAATTTCTTTTATGGTTTAAATTTCTGTAACTAAATTTCAATTTGTTAGTAGAAATTAAGTTAGTATGGATTAAGTTATGTAGTCATCCAAGGGTTTAATAATCCTTTAGCAAAATTTGATTTGTTTGAAGGATTGTGTTATATTTATATATATGTGTCTTGATTTAAAAGGGTGATTTGGTTTTATAATTCTCTACAAAATTTAATTTGCTAAGAGAATTAAGTATTTAATCTAGTTATTTTAATTTATGAAATTTCAAGTCTCTTGAAGGATTTTGTGAATGTGACCCTTGCTAGAGTTATTTTGGTCATGAGATTTAAAAAGGGTTGATAATGTATATACAAAACAATAATCATAATGAAATAAAAAAAATATATTTATATATGTATTCGGGCAGCAGCTGTTCTGTCTCGTTAAAGGTGCCGACTCGAAACGTTGGTCGTTTCCGTTGTTGGTTTATGTATCCGATGCGTTAAAAAACTCGTTAAACGCTTAAAATAATTAAAAATAGTAAATGGATGTTAGAAATTATGAAATTTGGTACCCAAGGTAATTGACGCGTTCCGAACGCAACGGCAAAGTCGGATTTTTCATTTGAATTTTCTAAACTGTCTGAAATGGCCAATAAAGTTTCTGCTCAGAAATTAATTTTTGAAATCATTGGAAATTGGATGAAAACATTTAAAATTATCAAGTCTTAGTGATATCTTAGTGGTATGGAGTGGATTAAATGTGTAAACACAATCTAATATGTGATCGTTTTGTGTGTGTTGTTTAGGACCTCGATTTATAAGAGGGCGAAATTCCTATTGTGCTTGAGCAACGTGTGTGTTTGCAGCGTTTAAGGTACACGCTTAGACCATACTGTTTATATGGTTGTGCAAGTAATGTTGTTTTATTTCTAATCGAGGCTTTGTAAATCACATAAGGATTAGACACCTCAAATAATATGAAATAATTAATTGGAAATTGAGAATTTATGTATTGTCACCCAAAGGGATTGACGTTTGGTTATGTTACCCAAAGAGGGTTAACAAATGGTTTGGAATATTATAAATTATTTTTCCCATGGCAGTTGTGGATCATTACGGTCACCATGGGGGTATGCATACTTTAGCCTTTGGCGACCCGAACAGGACGGGCAACGTCTTAGGTCGGTGGTTGCCTTGGGATTAGCTCTCCCAAGTGTATTCCACCAAAAATATTGGCTGTTCTTTGGAACCTGCTACGTGTTGTCATACGACGTGCAGTAGGTCGATTGCAGGTGGGGGCTGAAGTGAGGACTCAGCTTAGAACCCGTAACCATCAAATCTAAGACATACTTTGTAATAAGTTTATGAGTCGAAATAACTCAGTTTATATAACGAAAGTTTATGACGTTTTTCTTTTTATCTCGTACAACATTTTAGCTAGTCTAGAGGCCGGTAGGCTCTCGAGTTATATGTAAAGACTTCCGCTGACTTGTTTTATTTTGTTTGGCGTTGTTTCCTGCGTTGACCATATTCCTTTACCGTTGGAACGTTGACGATCCGAGTGAAAAATGAATTTTCTTGTGTCCGTTTGTGAACCGGAATCATTTTTTCATATGATTTTCCGGGTCACTTAAACCGGGCCGTTACATCTTTGAAGGGATAAATCTAAACTTGCAGAAGTATGTTACGAAGTATCGGGACTTTAAGGACTTATTTGACAGTGCTTTAGAACAAGAGAGAGTTCAGGAAAACAAAGATAGGTTTAACCGAGAGAGGGGGAAACAAGTAGTGTACCCATCTAAGAAACCAAAAATCGAGAGCCCGAAATTTCAATACCAGAAACCTGGAGTAGAGACTTGACCAGACAACAGAAGAAAGAAATCTGGGTGTGTCCCAAGTGTAGTCGAAAACATTATGGAGAGGATTATCAGGGTAAAATGTTGTATTTTACTTGTGGTCAACCAGGTCACATTACTAGGGACTGTCCTAAGGGAGGTAATCCTAATAAAATTCCACTTGGGAATAAAGGAGGAAAGTTTAATAACAATCAAAGGGTGGTAGGTCGTATGTACGCTATGGGGGTGAATCTGAGTTTCTTGATGAACGTGAACTTTAAGGTAATGTCATTTCAAGTATCCTTAAAGTTTGAATCAATTAGCTTATGTTTTATTCGATGCAGGTGCCGACTATTCTTTTATTTCACATAAATTTCTTCAAAAAGTAAAATTTCCCCTTAGTTTTGTAAGCATAAATTTAAAAGTTAGTATCTCTAATGGATCCTAATATTTTTGTAATAAACTCTATAAAAACTACCCTATTGAGATTTCTCCGCAAATTATAATCGCGGATCCAGTAGACTTTTAGTTGTGTGAATATGATGTGATTTTGGGTATGGATTGGTTGAAAGCTTATAGTGCTAAGGTTGATTGTCGAAGAACAGTAAGTTTGAAGTCTGTGGATGAAAGTTGTGTAATTTTCAAAGGTAGAGAGCTTAAACCAAGTCTGAGGTTGTTCTCACTTCGTAACAGTTCAAAAGAGGGTTATTTAGAGGAACTTGGGTATTTATGTTATATTTTGGGAGAGGGTGAAGGAGAAAAGCAAGACTTGAAGAGTATCCCTATAGTTTCAAAGTACACTGATGTTTTTCCTGAGGATTTATGTGGCTTACCACCTAAGAGAGTGGTCGACTTTTACATCGATTTGATGTCTGGAGTCACATCAATTTCTAAGGTACCTTATCGCATGGCTTCTGCGGAAATGGCCGAGCTAAAGAAACAATTAGATGAGCTTTTGGAGAAAGGGTACATAAGACCCAGTGTGTCTCCATGGGGTGCCCCAGTATTGTTCGTCAAAAAGAAAGATGGTTTGATGAGACTGTGCATTGCTTATCGAGAATTGAATAAGGTAACGATAAAAAATTGATATCCTTTACCGCGCATTGATGATCTTTTTGATCAATTGAGAGGTGCAAAGGTCTTTTCCAAGATCGATCTTAGGTCAGGGTATCATCAATTGAGAATAGCTGAGTCAGATATTCAGAAGACTACATTTAGAACTCGGTATGGTCACTATGAGTTTGTTGTTATGCCATTTGGGTTAATAAATGCATCTGTGGCGTTTATGGACCTTATGCAGAGATGTTTCAAGGAGTACCTCGATAATTTCGTGGTTATCTTTATAGATGACATCCTTATCTACTCGAGAAGCAAAAAGCAGCATGAAGAGCACTTAAGGATAGTACTGAACTTGCTCAGAAGAGAAAAACTGTATGCGAAGTTTAGCAAATGTGAGTATTGGCTTGATCAGGTCTCATTCTTGGGTCATGTAGTCTCAAAAGAAGGAATTTTTGTTGATCCAGAAAAGGTAAAAGCTATCATAGAGTGGCCTGCACCTAAAAATGTACATGAAGTTCGAAGTTTCATGGGTCTAGCGAGTTATTACAGAAAGTTCGTAGAAAACTCTGCCAGTATAGCCCGATCAATCACACAACTGGTGTGTAAAGACAAGATATTCGAGTGGACTTCTGAATGTGAGGCGGCATTCTTGGAATTGAACAAACGGTTGACAAGCACTCCAGTGTTAGCCCTACTAGATAGCAAGAATGAGTTTGAGATTTTCTATGATGCCTCCAAGGAAGGTTTAGGGTGTGTTTTAATGTAGAAGGGCAAGGTAATAGCTTATGCAAGTAGAAAATTGAAGATTCATGAGAGGAACTACCCAGTTCATGATTTAGAATTGGCTGTTGTAGTATTTGCTCTAAAACTATGGCACCATTATCTATTTGGGACTCCGTATAAGATTTTCACAGATCATAAGAGATGCCTTAAGTCGAAGACCTCATGGCGGATTACATTTCATGAGAAGTTTACCGAGAGAGTTATGGTTAGAACTTTAGAAGATGGGTATTGAATTGGTGACTTCAAAAGAAGTTCAGGGAACAATCAATGCAAAATCTATGAGACCTACTTTGTTTGATAGAATTGTGATGAAGCAGCTTGAACACCTATACTTAGTAGAGTTGATGTTGCGGGCTAGAGAGGGATCGACCACTAAATTTAAGTATGATGACAATCAAGGATTGAAGTTCAAGAAAAGGCTATGTGTTCCCGTGGATGCTGAATTAAGGAATGAGATTATTCATGAAGCTCATGCTAGTTCTTACTCAGTACACCCGGGCCGTGATAAGATGGTTAGTGAATTTAGAAAGTTGTTTTGGTGGAAAGGGTTAAAGAAAGATGTAGCTGCATTTGTGTCAAAATATCAAGTCAGACAGAAAGAAAGAAGCTGGGTTGACGCAACCATTAGATATACCTGATTGGAAGTGGGATTCCATTTCAATGGATTTTTTGGTTTGTTTGCCGAGGTCAAGGAGGGGTAATGATTGCATTTGGGTTGTAGTCGATCGATTGACAAAGACTAGTCAGTTTATTGCTGTAAAAACAACTTGGTCGGTGAAATAATTAGTTGAAATCTATGTTCGAGAGATAGTCAAATTACATGGGATGCCCAGAACTATCATTTCTGATAGGGATTCTAAATTCTTATCACATTTTTCGAAAGAATTACAAGAAGCTTTCGAAAAAAAGTTGAGTTTGAGTACTTCTTTTCATCCGGCTACTGATGGCCAAACAGAGAGATCTATTCAAACCTTAGAAGATTTTTTGCGATCTTTTGTGCTGGAGTTCAGAACTGATTGGGAATCAAGATTAGCATTGGTGGAATTCTCCTACAATAACAGTTTTCATTCGAGTATCAAGATGGCACCATTTGAAGCCTTGTATGGGCGCAAGTGTAGAACTCCTTTGTGTTGGGAATACTTAGACACCAACATTCCTACAGGACCAGATTTGATTCAAGAAACAGCGGATCAGGTAAAAGTCATTCAGGGTTTAATGAAGAGAGCTCAAGATCGTCAGAAGAGCTACAATGACAACCGTAGGAGGAAGCTAGAATTTGAAGTCGGTCATAAAGTTTTCTTATAAGTTTCTCCAATGAAGGGCGTGAAACGATTTGGAGTAAAAGGAAAACTAAGTCCAAAATTCATAGGACCATTTGAAATCTTGCGAAGAATTGGAGAAGTGGCTTATTTATTGGCATTGCCGCCAGAGTTGAATGGGGTACATAATGTCTTTCATGTTTCTCAACTACGCAAGTATGTGTATGATCCTTCGCACATCCTAAGCTACGAACCACTGCAAGTTGATGAAACTCTGAGTTATGAGGAAAAACCATTATAGATTCTTGATAAGCGGGTCAAGGAGTTGAGGAATAAGTCAATTCCCTTAGTGAAAGTACTGTGGACTCACCACGGGGAAGAGGAAGCGACTTGGGAAAAAGAATCTAACATGAGAAGTCGATATCCGCATTTTATTTTAATAAGTAAAATGAGTTTGTCATTTTAAAGTAAAATTTTACTACGATTTTTAGATATCAGATTTATTATTTTTGGGGACAAAGTAAATTATACGAGGAAAAAAAAATACGGGAATATTAACCACCTCATATTTGATGAATATGTGTAGAAAGCCATATTACTCTTACTTTGCCACCGCACCTTATGACTCACCCTAGTAAATCACTCATCATCTTACCTCCAAGATAAAAGTTAGATAACTAAGCATCCATCTTACAATATCTTTTTCAAGCTCTCAACAATTGAATATCTGTACTCCTCTTGTTCAAATACTTGCTGAAATTTTATGATCTTTGAAGATTGAAGTGAAAATCTCTCCTTTTGCTGAAATTTGTAAAGTATAGCTTGTGGGAAAACTATTTGTTCATCTCTGGAATTTGCTATCATTTCTTTTGGATTCCAACTCTCACTAAAGAGGTGTTTTGCTGTTTTGGTATTGATGTTGGATTTTGAATTTTGATTGAAGAAATTGCTCATCAAGGTAATTCACAAACTAATCTATTTAAGCATAAATTGAATGTTTTAAAGTAATTTCTATTAGATCAAAGTTAGGTTTTCTTTTTAAAATAATTTGGGGATTACCTAATCAATTTTTTTCTAATTGGGTGATATAATTATGATATCAAATTATTTCTCTAGAATCAAATTGATTTTCTTATCAAGTTTTAGGTTCTTATTTAATGTTGATTTCTAATGGTTATTTAGGTTTCATTTCTCTAGAATTCTACTATTTTGCAATTTTTGGTATTGTTATGTTCGTTTTTAGCTTTTGGTATCCACATAAGATTTGTAGAACTCCAAATCGCGGTAGCATGGGCACTTGAATCGCCCCAAAATGAGTTCGTATGAGGGAGTTATGTCCAAAATACTAATAGGCTGTCATAAAAATCAACAATGAGGTTCTGTTTTGTTTTGTTCGAATCTGTTTGTCTATTTTTGATACATTTAGAGTTATTTTTGGGTTCTGTGTCTGCATAAGATTTGTAGAGCTTCGAATCGCGGTCCCGTGGGCACTTGAATCGCCCCAAAATGAGCTCGTATGAGAGAGTTAGGACAAAAATACTAACAGACTGTCATAAAAATCGCGATTAACCAATCATGAGATTAATTGTTGAAATTGGGATCAATTTACGGTTATTATTCTTTCTGTATTGATTGGTATTGTTGAGTTACGGTCCTTAATTGATTATTATGGGTGTTGGTACAAGTATCAAATTTGGGAATATGAGTATCAATTGGGTATTTGATTAATTGATATTATTTGAATAGGATATAAGTTGCATATTGGGAGTTAAGATTGGTGTAAAATTAGTTAAACTCCATTGATAGTAACTCAAGTTCTTATATGTTGGTGGTTGATGATGAATTGATTTATATTTTAAGTAATGATTGTTGATTTCAAAAGAAAATTTAGTGAATTATTGTTTTGTTTTATATTGAAATCGACATTATAAAAATGTTCGTTTTTGGGAATTGGCAACGGATATTTATATCCGGATTATTGTGTAACCCTATAGATTGATAATAGGTAATGGTTATTCGGATTGGTCTCGAGCCCCCGATCCTGTTTTGTTTTTGCAAGAGCCGTATTTTTGGTGCTGACGATCACCCGTGTTCTCAGGATTTAGATCAAGCCTACTTCCTAACGGTCCATTATATTCCCACGTTTTAAAATGTTATTACATTACTGTTTTTAATGAGTTTTGAATAAATATTTTTGGTATATAAAGTTTTGTTTGTTTTGCTATGAAAGCATATGTTTCACTTGCCTTATTATTTCGCTATTAACTTGTAAAGTTATAGCCGTGTTTTGATTCGTTATGAACTAAAGGTTCATAGCCGTATTTATGTCGATTCCAAACGGTCTTTTAAAAGAGTTTGGATTTGGATAAATAATGTTTATAAATGGTTACCAAGTGAACAAGGAATTTGATTGGAGATGTTTGTTAATGACTTGTATATAAATGTAATAGTTTGTTGGATTAATCAACTATTCAATTGTTGACAGTTTTTGATGGGGCTTATCCCTTACGGGGGATAGATCCATGTTGTCCCTCTTAGGTTTTAATGATGACTAAACGTTATATATACAAATATATTTTTAGAGATTGTTTGCAGGTCGATATCCGGTCTGATTAAGGTCGTTGATGGTACCTATGACTTAGTCTATGAACATGTACTCGTCAAAGGAATCCAAAGAAGTTAGAAAAGGTATATCGCTTAGGATGTCAAATGTAGACAGGAGGACTACTGTTCCCAAGTTTGATGATCTAACAAAACTGAAAATTGTAAAAAATGCAGTGTTCCCAGACTAAAGTCTGAAGAAAATATGTGTGTTGGAAATTCTGATTATTATATTTTCTGATTTTTAGTTGATGTATTAGTTAAAATTAATTTGTTGCATTATTTAATTGGCAAAATATTTTATAACCAACTAAATTATAAACGAGTGATTTTCTAAGTATAAGAATATTTTTCTCCTTTTTAAAAGGCTTTTATTTTGGACCTATATTTAGTGAGTAACTAATTTGGCTAATATTAGTAAAAGAGAACCGTGCCTAATATTGGTTAAAGGTAACCGTTGCTATTGTTAGTAAAAGTAACTGTGGCTAATATTAGTAAAAGGAACAGTAGCTAAAATTAGGTAAAGGGGAACTATGTCACCAACCTACCTATTATTAGAAATAGGGAACCGTAGCTTTTGGACTAAACTTCCACTTATTTCTCCCTTGTTTATTGAAGAGGTACAAGTGAATTAACCGTGTGTTTGACCTTGTATTTCAAGATCCATTTTATTAAGGATAAGGGAATAATGAGAAGTTACTTTCTATTTTTAGCTAAATCAAAATCTATAAATAGAGGACTTGATTGTTCCTTGAAAATTAATTAGTATGAGCCATTAAAAATCATACGTTATTTTTGGAAAATTAACAAGAAATATTTTGTTCAAAAATTGCCAATTAACTTATAATATTTTCTTGTGCAACTCTTTGATTTTATCTTTAGAGAATTTATCCTTGTAAAAGGGTTTTTAAGTGAATTGTTGTAAGTAGACTTGGGTGAGTCTAGGGGAGAATTAGAAAGCTTCTAGTGAAGCTAGAGAAGAAAATAACTTTGAGTAAAGCTAAGAGTGTTGCTTTGAGTGAAGCAAGTGAAAGGAGAAGTTGGCCTAGGAAGAGAAGCTTCGAGTGAAGCAAGTTGTTTTATGTAATTGTAACGAATTGCCTAAAACATAGTGGAGAGTTTTGAAATCCCGAGGGATCGTGGTTTTTCCTTCTATTTAAGCCTAGAAGGTTTCCACGTAAAATTGTGTTGTCTCTTTCATTATTTCGCTCTAAGTTTAAATTTTATTTCTTTTATCTAATTCCGCAAAAACAGGGCTAAAATACTTAAACTTATTAAAACAACCATTCACCCCCCTTGTTGTCGTTCCCATCTCTAACATAGTTTACAATCCACTTTCAGGTTGCCAACTTTAGTGCGGATGGATGTGCTGCTCCTTTATGTGTCATGTGTTGCGATAGCGAGGACATCAGTTTTGGAAGGTTAACTTATCATGATATTTTGATAAATCATGTGTTGTAAAAATTTAAAAGAGTTTAGATATTTTATAATGTATTAACTTAGCTTATAACTGGTTTGTAATTAATTGTATTACAGTTATGTAAAGTTTTTAAATACTCTGATATTGGTTGCTGTGGCTATAGAGCCACAGGTCGAGTTCAACCCAGACTTCTATAAGTCTTCCACTGTGCTTTGTAGACAATATTATTATATTGTTTACGCTGGTTTGGGCTGTTTCAGTGGGCAACTCTCAAAAGTTCCATGCAACCAAGTGAAGACAAAAATCGAAGACATAACCAAAAATAGCTCTTGGGGAGGAGCGAGGTGCAGTGGGCTACCTAGGGGAATGACTGACACGAGTAACTTGGACTCTATTGGGGCTAAAATCGAAGCAATCATAGACAAGAAATTGTCCAAGTTCAAGTTGGCTCAAGCTAGTTCCAATGTATCTGCTGCGAATGAAGCCAAATCTTTCTCATGTAGAATTTGCGGGGGCACTAATCATGATACATCCTACTATGGGGGCTCGAATTCTGAACATGTAGCGGTAGTGGACTATGGAGGAGGCATTCTAGAAGGAACCCCGGTCACGGGATACGACGGTTATGGGTATAATCCGGAGTGAGTGGCGGTCGTGGGTTATGGCGGCCAAGGTCAAGGGTATGCTCATCAAGTTTTAAATAACAACCAACCCTCTAGGTCTCCCTTCAATCCCAATGCTAGCCAAGGAAACTTTAACCAAGGCTACAACTCCAACAACCATGTACCTTATAGCAATCAAGCCAATGGTAGTTTTCCTAGGCCTAATGGGAATAGGTCATACCTCCAAGTCCCACGACCCAATCCCAACCTACTATATCCTTATGTGCAACCACCATCAAACCCCGCTCCAAATCATGATTATTTATCCACCCAAGTGATCTCCCTTGCTCAACAAAACCAAACCCTCTCCTAAATCAATCAAACTTTGATTACTCAAATGCAACAACTTCAAGCCCAATAGAAGATGTTTAAGTCCAAACTTGCTCAGTTAGCCCACCCACCTCCACCACCACTATTCCCATCCAACCCTCAACCCAACCCATCCACCCAACCTCCATCACCTAACATCCCAAACTCCAACTCTAACCATCATACATGCAAGGCGATCTTCCTTAGATCGGGGACTTCCTACCTTGCTCCAGTTGAGGCTGTAGAGGATGATTTTGGGGAAGGTCCTTCAAGGGGTAACGATCTTCATGTGGATGTTGAGCATAGGGATGACTTTGAGGAGAGAGGAGAGAAGAAAGTTTTTAAAGAAGGTGAGAAAAAGAAAAAAGAAGTTGAAGAGAAGAAAGATGAAGTTGAAGAAGAAACAGAGAAGAAAAATTTGGATGAAGAAGAGAAGTGGAAGAGAATCCAAGAGAGACGGAGATGTGAGCGTCTACATGCCCCAGCGCTGCCTTTTTCGTACAAAGCGGTGGAAAAACAATTGCAAGACAAGTTCCTTAAATTTCTTGAGCATATAAGGAAACTTGAGATGAAGATACCGTTCTTGGAGGCAATGGAACAAATGCCTCAATATGCCAAGTAATTGAACACTCTCTAAGGGAACAAAAAGAAGCTTGAGAGCGAAGTTGTGAATTTGCCGGAGCAAGTAAGTGCCATCATCCAAGGCACATGGGCCAAGAAAGAAAAGGCTTGAGGACCCTTTGTACTCCTGATCACTCTTGAGAAGCTCAGTTCCAAAGGAGCACTAGTTGATCTCGGGGCCTCGATTAGCCTCATGCCGATGTCCATCGCCGAGCAACTCGCTTTTGAGCTCAAGCCATCAAGGAAACCATCCAACTCGCCGACCGAAGTATTAAGATGCCATGTGGGGAATTTGAGGATCTGTCTATCCAAGTGGGAAACATCGTTGTCCCATGTGATTTTGTTGTTCTTGACATGGTCGAGGATCCTTACACCCCCCCCCCCCCCCCCCCCCCCCATACTTGGGAAAGATGCTTTGAAGACCTTGGGTGCCCTGATTGACTGTGAATCAGAGACTATTACCATTCGGGTAGCCCAAGAGAAGGTTGTGTTCGCTTTTGCCATGTCTTCAAAGAGCCCATAGTCGAGCAACTTTGTTCTCTTAAGGTTGTAGAGAGTGTGATTGAAGAGAAGGTTGAGGGGCATGATGTGCTTGTTGGCCCCGCATTTGATGAGGTGAGTTTTGATGATAATGAGAAGATGAAGAAAGGTGTTTATGTTGAAAAGGAGAAATAGATTGTCCTTGTGAATGACGATGATGAAGATGTTGAGGGTGCTGTCAGGCAAACCCGCAATAGGTAGTGGGTAAGAAAAAGAAAAAATGACAAAAAGAAGAAGATGGCTCCACCCTTGCTTGGGGGAGCCCCACACTTCAGTCCACCTCCGGATGACCCCGGTTCTACTTTGCTCACCTCTGCCACTGCTGCTTAGTGGAGAGTTCTAGGTCACCATGTTGGAGGCGATGGGGATGCTAGGAGTGAATCCACTCCTAGCTCAGGTATGGTTTCTCTCTTTTCTTTTCATGTCTGAGTTAGTGCTTAGTTGTGTCGAACTTAACGATTTTAAACAAAAATACTTGCGTGATATGACCCGGTGTTTGTTTGTTTGTTTGTTTGCTTTCTTCCCAATAGTTCCAATAATGCTGAACTTTCTCCCTTTTGGTTTTCTTATTCACCTTTTCCAAGTGCCGAGACGGCTCTTGAGCTGGCTTGTGGGAGGATTCTTGCGTTTTCAAGGCTTCGAAAGATCTGCATTATTGTCACTATTGTTTTGGTTATTTCGCATGTTAGTTTATGCTTAGTTTATGTTTAGTTTTGTTTCAATGAAATCTTTTGAGTTATGAAACTAGCATGCAAGCTTCTGGTGTGTACATTCGTGGTCTTATGCATACTCATGTTTTCCTAGCCCTGTGCATGTTTTAGGACCAAGTGATTGACTATTTTCCACCTAACTTGGGGGATTTGGGCTTGCTTGGATGACTACCTATCGAGGCACATTTTGACTAGCCGGTTAGGATTAAGCCTTCTTGGACTCCATTGTGAGCCCATGCTTTTGAGTGCTAGTTAGGGAGTCTAAGTATTGTGTCTGTTCTCCTCCAGTATAGTTTGCTTTTTTAAAGACCAAGGATGATAACACGTTTGTTAGTTATAAGCTACATAGCCAAATTGCCTACCACGGACATCATTCACTTTAGATTAAGCCAAGTTTTTGCCTTTACCTTTTCTTTTGTAGCCATACTATTTAACTCCACATGAACCAAATATTCCCTTTCTTGACCTAGAGGATAGCTAAGTGATGATGGTGGTGTTTGTGTGTGTTGCATTATGGTGTGGGCTTCTGGTTAGCGTAGTGGTTGTTGACGTGACTCTATACATTCATATATTACTCAGATTGTTTTTCCCTTTTCCCCTTGTGCTTTACGAAGAGCACATTTATTGAGTGAGGAAACCTTCCTCTTGTTCTACAAAGAGACTTATAAATTCATTTGAGTAAGGAAATCAATCAAAGAAAGGGAGATGAGAATGTAAAACACAATATAGAGAAATAGTGATGAAATAAAAAAAAATTGATAGTGTTTTGTGATAGAGTTCATTTGTGCTTCACTTGAGGTTTTTGGGTTAGTATCATTGTTGGATATGATGTTTTTAGTTTTATTGTTATGAGATGTTTGTGGTTCCTATTGTCTTGGGTCGCTTGCTATCCTCTACTTTAGCGCCACATTCCCAAATGTATCCCACCTTAACCTAAGCCTACATTACAACCCTTCACAAACCTGTTCGACTTAGTCTGATTAGTATGTTCTGTGCTGGAGAGTAGATATGCTACAATCCCCAAGATTGGTCCCTATTAGGTGTTTGATTCCCGACTCATCTTTAGTCGAATGATTATGAGTGAAACACGAACCAAAATCAAACACATGAGTGTCATTAGATATTTCTCACATCTTTTGGGAAATAACCTGGGGAGCGTAGACTTGTGACCTCTTTAGGTAGTGGGTGGCATGGACTGTGTTGTAGCTTGTCTAGCGAGCCCAAGCCTGTGGAAAGTGTTGTTCTTCTTGGTTTTACGCTCTCTTGAGCCCAATGTACTTGCACACCCATGACTAAGGAATAGTTTTGCACGTACACAGCTTGCATTGTCTTATTTTCTGCTCGCCTTGTTTTTTCTTATTTATTTGCTTTTTTCTTGTTTTGCCCTATGCTTTCATGTTTCCCTGCTAGTTCATTTGCTAGGGACTAGCAAAAGGTTTGGCTTGGGGGAAGGTGATGTGCTCGTTTTAAAGCACGTTGTAACCCCGTTGTAGTGTCAAGTTTCGCGGTTTTAGAATAAATTTATGCACTTTACACTGGATTTTACCTTGATCTTGTCGTCAAGTTGTTTTGAGGTCACTTCAGGTGTTTTCGAAGATTTAAAGGTCAAGTCTGATGTGTTCGAGGCTTTGACAATCTTATTAAGAGGTTAGATGCGCAAATCGAAGCTTTAGCACACATTCCAAGTCATTCCCATAAGCCCTACAAAGTTTGGAAGCCCTTAGACACTTCAACGGAGTTCGAAAGCAATGTTCAAAGCCTATTCGACCAAATCCTTGCTCCATTCGGTCGAATGGATGTGTAGCAACTCAAAGCAAAGCCTCAAGGTTCTTTGGAAAGGGCAAATCACCCTCTATTCGGGCGAATGGAGGACCATTTGGTCGAATGACTACTGATTCGGGCGAATGGATTCTCTGGCTTGGTCTACTTGCTTCAAAAGTGACTGGAAACCCTGAATGATGTTCCATTCGGTTGAATGGACCTCATTTGAGCGAATGAGTGCTCCATTCAGTCGAATGGCCCTGCTGCTACGCGGGATTCGATTTATTCGCAAGCCTAATTTGTGGGCTATCTTTTAGAGCTTTGTTGCCTTATATCTTTAGACTATAAATAACACATTTTCTATAATAAACCATATTCACTTTGAGAGCTTCTTGCCTCAACTTAGAACATCATTTACTTGCTTTCCATTTACATTTCTTGCCTTAGTTTAGTTTTTGAGCTTTCCTTTATTGCTTTCATTTACATTTAAGCATTGTATTTTGTTTTCCTCTTGTTCTTTCCTTTAAGCTTTTGGTTTATGTAACTTTATTTCATCTTTATTGCTTTCTTGTCTTTCAATACTTTCATTTAATGCTTTTATTGCTTTCTTTGCATTTGCTGGAGTAGTTGCTTCATTTATTGCTTTCTTGTTCTTCAATATTGCTTGCTATCATTTATTGCTTTCTTCTTTGTTTGTTGTTAGTTTATTTCTTGTTCTTTATGCTTTCAATCATGCTCCTATTTACTTGCTTTATCTTAGTTATTTCTAGCATGTGTGAGTAGTTTCCTTAGGGGTTTTGGTTTGGTAAAACCCTAGGTTAGGTCTTGTTCTTCATGTGTTAGGTTAGGGTTGAGGTTGTTGTTGATTGATTGATTGATATTCGATATTAATCTTGTGCTCCACTCCTTAGGAGATATAGGGCGATTACAGGTCGTTCGTTTGATTTATAGGGTAACAAACTTCCTCTCATTATCTAGAGTGTCTCGATCGATTGTCGTGCGATCTCCCCTGACCAAGCTTCCCATGTGTTCACATAGACCTTCCTAAGGTGGATCTAATCCATCCCTGTTTGTCTTTCATTGCTATTTACCGTTTTTATTCTTGCTTCGTTATTATTGCTAGTAGTTAAGTTTAATCAACCTTTCACCCATTTAACCTCCCTACATCAAATCTAGAGTCTTGCAAACCTTGTCTTTGTGTAGTGCTTAGGGTGTTTATAAATATTGTTTGCATAACTTGGTTCTTAGTAAAACGACGCTAAACGCTAGTTATCAATCTTGAAAACATATATGCCTCTCTCTATACAATAATCAATAGTACCTCTCAACGAACTGAAGGCAAACATTTTTTTATATAACCTTATGTATTTGCGAAAATGGGCACCTCTTTCACTCTGTGAACACAAAAGCTCAAGTAACTGAGGAGGATAAACTAGGGGAGCAAGCCTAACATTCCCGCCATCACAACAAAAGAATTCAGTTTCATGTTTGAATTTCTTGGCCCTACACAAAGAACAAAAGGTAGGAGGGTCTAACACATGTGGAGCGACAGGACAGTCTCGTGCTGTGAAAACTTAAAGAACAACTATCAGACCACTTACACTCTCTATGGTTGTTGTCCCTACAACTCTTTAAATAATTTTATCCAACATGGAAGATCTATTTGTAACAGATTGTTTACTACAGGTCATATGTGTTCATGCCAAATCTATTTAAGTATGAAGGGAAGGGAATTGGGGATATGATGTCCTTCACATTCAGTTGAAACACGTGTATCCAGCGTGAAACATGTGCAGGTGAAAGATGCAATAAAAGGAAACAGTTTAGTAAATTAGCCATCATATAAAAAAACAGTTTAGTAATATGTAAAGACATAGCTAAATACCAAAAGGTGTTCCATTCAAAGCGCTATCAAACAGACGACCCTTGCGCTTCCGCTTTTCCTTTGATGCAGGGTTATAATCCTCTTAAGGTTTCTGCACTACTCTGTGTAGCCAACCCCTTTCTCATATGTTTTTTATTCTTAACCTCAGATGAAGGCATTGGTATATCTCTTGCCTCTTCAGCTGGAAATCCAACATCTACATCAGTGTAGGCCTATAACCAGCACCAACAAGCAAAGAAAGAGAAAACGCACCAACTATTTTAAAAGTAGACAGTGTCAACTATTGATATACTTTTGTGCCGACACCTAGCACCAGAAATTAACTGCATAGTAGCATCAAATCCCGTCGTTGGTGGTGCTCTCCTGATAGCACGAGTCCTCTTCCGAGAAAGATGCTCTCTAGGAAGTCCTGCAAGAATCGATCGACCATAACAAAGATGCTAGTTCACAAATCTGGACCAAAGAAACTCAAGAAAAAGATTGTGAAACAACCCTAGAAGATATAAACAGCAAAGCTGGTTACCTTGCTCATTCATCCCTAATTATCCCACTTTCTGCACAAGCAAGCTAACAGCTCCTTGTCTACGTAATTTTGCATAGAAAAATCAGTGCATATTATGCACCATCATAGCGGAACCAACGTTTCTAAAATGGCGACCACACAATGACACAGACATAATGTTGTAGACCAACACCACAACACACATGTATTCAATATCACTAAATTAACATAACGAATCACCAAACATATTCATCATCAAAAGTTAAATACAACAAGATATACACTGTGAATAGAACATGAAAAAGAAAAATTCATCACTGCTAACCAAAATGATATTTAAATATTGGTTCATTACATGTTCATAAATATATTCTCAGGTTCCACTATACCATTACAATCAAGCTATAGAACTTGACCTTGCTACACAAGATAAATTTAAAATGTAATACAGATCTAAATAAACTCTTAATTCATAGGAAACCATAACATCCCACAACCTAACTACCTCTAGGGTACTCTACATTATCTTATTGATGCCTTGCTCTTTTCATAAACAAGCCTGCAAGGTTGTCTGGTAGCTCCATAAAAGGCATCTGAACACCCTTTGTGAATATAAAACAGTTAGCCTTTTTCTTCCTGGGAGCAGGGGGCATAGAAAATGTTACAGGAAGCCTAAACCTTGTTTCATCTGGAGTTGAACAAGCAAAAACTACCTCTGACAAAGTTGTTTCGAGCTAGCATAAAACAAAGAAACTGGAAGACCATTCGCGACCAGTGAAGCAGCAGCCACTCGGTCCTGATTTGCTCAACGTAGGAATCCTCGACCTCTGTTGTGGATAAACAAACATTGGATTTGCTAAGCTTTGAATCAATCACACCAAACACACCACTGTGAAATCACTTATTGCCAAATTCAACTAACAAATCCTTTAAGAGAGCCTCAGCGGAAGACTCTTCCGACACTTCAAAGCTTGCGGAGCACCTTCCAACTCTAAAATACGAAGCCATACCATTGCATGGCAGAATGATAACACTTGCAACCAACTGTTGTTGATCCAGCAAACCTTGGCAATCCTAAGTAACTCACAAAATCTGCAGAGTAGTCTTATAAGGACAAACATTAACGGCTATCAACTCAGCCATCACCTGTAATTGTACAACCAATAAACCATGACCACCAACACATAACTACTACAATCTAAATACTTGTCAAATATAAACACATCGAAGTGGCAAAACATAACAAGGCCATTTTTAACACCAACAAACCTCATACAAACAAACTCCCTAGCAACACGAAGACGCACAAGACATATATTTTTATAATTAAAGACAACAAAAGCTTCAAACACAAACATGCTAAAAACTGTACCACAGGAATGCAATACAACCAATCGAACAGTAACACTATATATAAAGGGATGCACTACTCAGAAAAACTGTAGAATAAGAAAAACTGTTGAAAAAATAAATTAAATGTACTTACCCCCAACAATCTAAAAAAGGATATAGAAGAAAAGAATTCCAATAGAACATAGAGTGCTATAGTGGCCAGAGGACAACTACATATATATAAGCATAAAATAGTAATGAGTCACTCCTAGAAGTTAAATAAGTACACTAACTATGTCACAAAGATCACCCATTCTCAAAGTCCAAGAATATGGTATGCATGTCAAACATGTATTGTCACTCCTAAAAATAAGAACGAGTCACTCCTAAAAATAAGAATAAGTACACTAATTATGTCACAAGGATCACCCAATCCCAAAGTCTAAGAATATGGTAAGCATGTCAAACATGTATTGCCACTCCTAAAAATAAGAATAAGTACATTAATATGTCACAGAAATTAGCCAATCCCAAAGTACAAAGATATGGTATGAAATACAAAAAAAAAAAAAAAAAAAAAAAAAAAAAAAAACAAGTATAATATCACCTACTTTCCAAGAGACAATAATATAAGATAATCTTAGTAGAGATGTCAATATATATAGATCGAATAATAGCCAAAGATATGGGTGGAAACACAAAAAACCAAGTCCAACATCACCTACCCCTCAAGACACAACAATGTAATACAACACAATAACAATCTAACGATCATATTAGGTTAGCTTAGGATTCTAATAAACAAAATAATTATAGACAACCAAGGAAAAAAAAAGGACTAATATGCAATAACAAAGAAAATCAAAATCACATATTTAATAAGACAACAAAGGAAAATAAAAATAGGGAGTAATATACAATAACCAAGAAAATCAAAATCACATATTTCGTAACGGATATCATGCTACTAATAAACAAAGTTTAAGTCGCTTAACCAAAAAAATCAAAGTTCAAAAAGGAAAAAAAACGGAGGCGGTAAAAGACAATAATATAAGACCCCTAATCCCCAAAAATATTAATAACTATGTTACTACATACATGAGCTAAATCAGTAAAAGACAATAATATAAGATCCCTAATCCCCAAAACTAATAATAATCATGTTACTACATACATAAGATAAATTACATATATAACGGATATCATGCTATTAATGGCCAATGTTTAAGTCGGTTAACCAAAAAAAACAAAGAAATAAGCTAAATTTCACCTTAGAAACAGTAAGCAATAGTGCTACAGAGCTTAGCATGTTTTAAGTAGTACGAAAGGATAAAGGATACTTTATATTATGTATTAAAAAATTATCTACACATTTACAATAATGCCATCGTGATATGTTTGCTAATATATCACGTTTAGACCTTTTAAATTTTAACTCGACTTGAAATCGACTTGAGACCCGACAAAAAATTAGTGGGTCATAACCCAGAATATTCGACCGGTAATCCTAAAATGACCCAACTCAAAAAAACCAGAAAAAACTGGGTCAAACCCGACCAAAACCCAAATCCTACCGTTTTTTTTCCCGTTTATAGTTCCGCATCAGCATTTTCAAATCGTCGTCATCATTTTTAAACGGGATCCACGGTAAAATAAAATTAGAATCCGAGTCCGTTCCTTGAAATTGTTCCTATTTGCCATTATGGGCTATTCTTTTAATAACATCTGTGATCCCTACATTTCTTCCACTAACTTCATTTACATTTTTATATTGCTTATGGTCTTTATATGTTTTCCACTAACTTTATTAAAATATTATTTTAATAGTTGTGGTCCTCATATTTTTTCCACTAACTTCCTTTTAACATTTTTTTAATGTCTATGGTTTCCACTTTTCCTTTATCAAATTTATCATCCACTAAAATATAAAAAATATAATAATACATACCAAATAGTGTTGTGTGCCAAGTTTCATGCAAAACAAACCAAGTTTGAGCTACTTTATACGAGAAAGTGCCAAAAATGCTTTAAAAACCTTAAAAACGCAACTGCACACGTAATATGACTATTGTTTTCAATTCTAACCATTTCAACACAATAATATAAACCAAATACTGTTGTGTGTCAATTTTCATGCAAAACAAACCATGTTTGAGCTACTTTATGCGAGAAAGTTCGAAAAAAGCATTAAAAACCGTAAAATCACAACTTCGCACATAATTTCAAGCATATGACTATTGTTTTCAATTCTAACCATTTCAACAAAATAATATTAACCAAAAATAGTGTTGTGTGTCAAGTTTCATGTAAAACAAACCATATTTGAGCCACTTTATGCGAGAAAGTTCGAAAAAAGCATTAAAAACCATAAAATCACAACTTCGCACGTAATGTCAAGCATATTAATATTGTTTTCAATTCTAACCATTTCAACACAATAATGTAAACCAAACAGTGTTGTGCACCAAGTTTCATGCAAAACAAACCAAGTTTGAGCTACTTTATGTGAGAAAGTGCTAAAAACGTTTAAAAAACCTTAAAAACGCAACTTCGCACGTAATTTCAAGCATATGACTATTGTTTTCAATTCTAACCAATTCCACACAATAATATATACCAAATAGTGTTGTGTGCCAAGTTTCATGCAAAATAAACCAAGTTTGAGCAATTTTATGCGAGAAAGTGCTAAAAACGCTTTAGAAAACCTTTAAAACGCAACTTCGCACGTAATTTCAAGCATATGACTATTGTTTTCAATTCTAACCATTTCAACACAATAATATATACCAAACCGTGTTGTGTACCAAGTTTTATGCAAAACAAACCAAGTTTGAGCTACTTTATGCGAGAAAGTGCCAAAAACGCTTAAAAACCCTCAATATGCAACTTAGCACGTAATTTCAAGCATATGACTATTGTTTTCAATTCTACCCATTTCAACAAAATAATATATACCAAATAGTATTGTATGTCAAGTTTTATGCAAAACAATCCAATTTTGAGCTACTTTATGCGAAAAAGTGCCAAAAACGCTTAAAAAAACCTTTAAAATGCAACTTCGCACGTAATTTCAAGCATATGACTATTATTTTCTATTCTAGCCATTTCAACAAAATAATATATACCAAATAGTGTTATGTGCCATGTTTCATGCAAAACAAACCAAGTTTGAGCTACTTTATGCGAGAAAGTGCCAAAAACGATTAAAAAACCTTAAAAATGCAACTTCGCACGTAATTTCAAGCATATGACTATTGTTTTCAATTCTAACCATTTCAACACAATAATATATACCAAACAGTGTTGTGTGCCAAGTTTCATGCAAAACAAACCAACATTGAATTACTTTATGCGAGAAAGTGCCAAAAAAGCATAAATATTTTATACCTTGTGAATCACTTAATTCAAATGTATTCCTTCTATGTGATCTACACGCATATAACCAACATCTACATCATCTTCATCCATGGATTTTGGATTGATAAAGGGTGGGGAGTCTTCAAAAGCATCATATTATTCCTCATCCTCAACATCACATATTCCAAGGATACTTCTTTTTCCCAGTACAACAATAGACCATTTTTTATCAAACGGGTCTACAATGTAGAATACTTGCTTGGCCTGTGTGGCTAGTATGAATGGCTTCTCACTATCACACAAAACGACTTAAGTCTACAAGAGTGAATCCACAAGGGTCATCATTTTTTACGCATCGTCGATTACATTCTACCCACTTGCATTTGAATAAACGAATAGTGAAACTTGAGTAGTCAAGCTCCCATATTTCATGTACCTGCCCGTAGTATACCAATTTAGCATCAACCGATGATTGCTTATTGGCACTCGTGTAAAATGTAGATGACGCCAAAATAGAAACCCCAATATTCTGCAGTTAGGATGACTTCTTATTTTGACCCTCAGTCCAAAATGTGATCCCATTGACATCGTAATCCTCGTATTTGTTGACATCATCATGAGGACCAAAAGCTAACCACTTAACAGTTTCAGATACACCGTTGAGTTCTTCACATATTAAGTATGATAAATTAAATTAAGTCGTTCTTTTTATAAGAAAAGGGCCCAAAACACTCATAGGTCATTCGACCACTATCATATAAAAAAAAGAGAGTTTGATTTATTATTTTAAATTATTACAACTATTTTTGTGATAATAATAAAATAACAATTTGAAAAGATATTTTTTAGAAATTTTTATAAGTTATTAAATATTGAAGTGCTTTTCTTGAATATATGAGATTTCATAATAAAAGTAACTTTTAATCACTATTTAGTACAAAATATTTTATTTGCTAACTATTTTACCAAAAATTATGTAAAATGATGTAAATGTATTTTTAGTATACTTGCGGTTAAACTATGTGTGAAATATTGATTTTGTGAGATTACAAGTTTTACTTGTTTTATAATTAGAAATATTGACTTTTGTAAAAATTATAAGTTTGACTTGTTTTAAAACTAGAAATAAAGATTTTTGTGAAATTATAGTTTTATTTATTTTATAACTAGAATGTTTATTTTTGCAAACCTAATAAGTTAACTTATTTTTTTAAACTTGAGATATTGATTTTTGGTGAACTTGTAGAATTTTCGAAACTTATCCAAATGATGCAATTTTAAATTGAATTTTAACTAGAATATTTGATTATTTTTTTTTTTGAAGAGAGTAAAGTTTTATTTATTGTAAAGTTCGAAATGTTAATTTTGGGAACTTATTTAAAGAGAAATAGATTTTAATAGCTACTTGTGAAAAATATTAATTTGGAGACTATTAATAGAATATTAAGTTATTAGTGTGAATTTAGTGAACTATCAAAAAATAAAGTTATAAATAATAATTAATGTGTAAAAATTTAATAATGAATGCATAAAGACGTAAAGGTTAATTTTATGTTATGATTAAGAATTTTATTAAATAAAAGAGGTTATCACCTAAGTTGATCAAAGTCAAAGTCAAAGTCAAAGTCAAATTGCAGTAATAAAAATGTGATGTACTTGTGTGAATGAATATTGATTGAATGACCCTGATAGTAAGGTAATGTCGAACCATGGACCGACATGTAAATCCCGACACCCGTGTTGGCCGACACATAAAATGCAGTGTAAGACAGGGGGTTAGCTACCTATCCTGTAGAGCTCGAGCATAATTGTATTGGAGGAGTGACGACTCCCACCACAGTTAGGGTTTAAGACTACGGTCCTCATCTAACCAGACCCTTACATATATCAGGTGTCATATTGATGTGCTTGTTGATCAGTGATAAACTTGATTAGTGTTGATGTTATGATGCATGGTACGGTTATAAGTACTAACCAAATGAACTTACTTAAGTGTTAAGATTATCGAATTGTATAAGTGGCGGTAACGTACTTTTGTCAAGATTGAGAATGGTATCTTAATGACTTAAAAGTATGAAACAGAAAAAGAATATGGTAAAAGTATACGATGGTATCGATTAATTATAAGTTCGTAATTAAATTATTATTTTCTAAATGTAGCGCATAATTCCGTATTTTGAGCTGGATAGGAAGTTATGCTCGGTGCTAAGCGCTGACCGATTCAATCGACTGTCATCGTATAATGGATGGAAACACTTTCTAGGATTTTGTTTCAGGTTTCGATCCAGGCCACAGCAATTACTATTTATCGAGAACTTAGCTGCTTTTTATGCCTTTATTATGACTTGATGATGATGTATTTTTTTTCATTTTGAGTAAACAATATTTCTTATCAAATGTAATACATTTTACTTTTGTTTTAAATAGTTTCAGTTTTTATGATTTAAAGTTTTTTAACAGTTCGGCATTTTGAGACTTTCGCAATATTTTTGTATCAAAAATTATTATTAAATGTTAATTATGTATTGAGATTACCGCTCCATTGATGCATTTTGGCTCTTGATTCCACGCACTAATTTCATCACTTATTTCCACAGTGTGTTTTATCTTTTGGGAATCTCCACTACCACTTGAACAACAGTGCGAGATTCACACGGTAGTTCTATATTGCTCCATTTGACAACTGGTATTGATTCCTTCTCTCCATTACCCTGGAAGAAGTTCCTTTAGAGAGATACTATTTTTTGAGCAATTATTTTCGGCATTTTGAACATGCTCATGTAGTATGTTGGTAGGCTATTCAACACACTTTTTACCTATGTGATCTTCCCTGCGTTGGATAGGAGTCTTGCTTTCCATTGTGCTAGTCTATTCTTCACCTTTGTGATGACAGGTTCCCAAGCACTCAACACACTCAACATATAACAATGCAAATAACTTCTATATACAAATATATATAATTGTTCATCAACTACAAAGTCATATACATAGTCTAATATATACAAACTATAATTTAAGAATCAATAGTAGGAGTATGGCCCTCATAAATGGTATCTAGACTTGGATTAACTACAAGGGTACACTCACTATCTGATTAATCCTGAGGCCTAAAGTTATAGGAATGAACAGGGGATACATATGATGTCTCGCCTTGAGTGGGTCCAGGAGAATTTAGAGGTAGACTTAGTGTGGCTAGCGGTTGGTGATGAGTAGAAGTCCCTAGAGCATTTACTTGTATGGAGGAACTTGGAACATCCTACGGTAATGGTCGATGCATATGCTCAAAACCAAGGTCCATCATTACATTGTCGCATAAAAATGTGACTTGACCTACATCCAATCACACAAATTGTACGACTAAACTTTTTTTCTCCTTTTTTTAAAATTATATGTTTTATCATTGTTTTGTTTAATTATTTGTTTAATCGTTTTTTATTAGTTTAAAAATTATAGCGTATATTTAATTTTTAAAAAATTATATGTTATATAATTAATTATTTGTTTAATTATAAATATTCATTATTAAAAAATATTTGTTTAACTATTATTTATTATTGTTAATTGATTGATTTATTTATTATTGTTTATTATTAATCAATTATATTTTTATTTTTTATGTTTACTTACGTAGAAATATAAACGGTAATCATGGTAGAGGAAAATGATTCTTTAGAGGTGGACTAGTTGAAACTTGAAAGTAGTTTTGGGCCTATTAGAGGTGATTGTCATGAGAAAGGTGTTACCAGGTTAGCCTATCATGCTAGACAACAAGAAGCTCTTGGAGAAAGTCAAGCCTAGAGGGCAAGAACCTTTGAAAAAGTGTGTACTCATGTTGATGACCCTATAAGCGACGGTTACTTAGGGACTAGTAACTCTAGCGTACTTAAACCAAAAATGGATAATGCTTGAAGGTCTGGATGCAAGATCATTGGTGATGTCTAACACTACTACAAGCGTAGATACATGAGTACTTGTGGACACCCTAGATTGTGGGATATTCAAAACAAACAAGGGTTGAGTTGTGGACTCTGTCAAAGACCCGACATAATGTATCTAGACTCGCGACTTGCAGGAGTATTTTGGACACCATATCAGAGACTCGGATATATTTAATTTTCGTAATTGTTTATATTAAGTTTGTCAGGTAGATTGGAACCCATACATTAAAGATCCTTCAGCAGCATTGTGCTAACACCTGCGAACTGCATATATATATTAGAGGGTGTATTATATGTATCTTTCAAGAGGCCTCCAGGGTCATTAGACGCCACCCTCCCCCTCCCATACTAGCTTATTTTAGTTTTATTATGTACTATTTTGTACGTTTACTGATGCAGTAATTTTTGAAACAATATTTTGTATCTGTATTACATCAGTATTTATTTTAAATTGTTCTTTCAATTTAGTCATCGTTTTTATTATCTAATAATGTTCATTATCGACATTGATAAGTACTTACAATTATAACACTACATCTTAAATAAAAATAATTATTAATCACTAATCTTAAACTAAAATAAAAATCTTAAACCAAAATAATTAGTATTAACTACTCACAATAATGTTCATTTACAACAACGATAACTAATAATAATGTATACAAAAAATCTTAAACAAAACTAATTATTATAACTAATCTTAAACAAAACTAATAAATATTAAACCAAAGAAATAGTATTAACTATTCACAATAATGTTAACAAAAACGATAACCAATACTGACTTTTTCCACTAAATCTTAAACAAAACTAATTAATATTAATCATTAATCTCAAACAAAAATAATAAATCTTAAACTAAAGTAATTAGTATTCATTATGCACATTAATATTCATGAGCGACAAGCCAACAATAGTAACTATAATAATTTTACAATAGATCTTAAACAAAACAATTAATAATCACTAATCTTAAACAAAGCTAATAAATCTTAAACCAAAGTATTTAGTATGCATCAATCAAAATAATGTTCTTTAACAATAATAATAAAATAATAATATTTTGTACAATAAATCTCAAAAAAAAACTAAGTACTAATGAATACCATTATACAAAACTAATTACAATAATAAAAATAATTAAATATAAACAATTAATAATATTTTTGAAATGACTCAAACAAAAAAATTAAATAAAATATAGGGTCAAGTCCTACAAAATGTAGGACTGTACCTAAATGGAGTCGCAAAAATTAGTCGCCCAAAATATGCGAAAATATTTCGTTTAAAGAATAGTTTTTGGTCCAAGAAATAAACATACAAACTTGCGAGAGTCCATAGGGGTCAGCCCAAAGGACAAAAATTAAAAAATAAAAATGGCCGGTCTTTTAGAATTTAAAGAATAAAAATTTAATTATAACCTTAAAGGTATTATTTTGACCTTACTAAAACAAAACATTGCTGACATTTTATTTATTATTGTTTACGTGTCATAACCCCAATAGAAGTTTTCCCTTCAAAACTCAATGATGATGTCATTGTTATTATGACTAATATTTTTAACTTTGACTTTATTACTTTATAACTATGATTATAATATTATCCATATAATTTGATTATATACTTTTTAGGTCACATCATCTAGTTAGAAAACCATACATTTCATTTTTTTTAATTATTTAAATAATCTTATCATTTTTATTTATTAAATGAGTATTATTTAATTAATGTATTGGATATTTTGAGATGGTTAAAAGATAATATACTTTTATTAGGATTTTTTTATTATTTATACTATTGATTTCTTAAATGCAATGCTTAATTCTAATACTCCATGATTTAGGTTGTGACCATCTTTATGCAAGTCACTTATATTTTTTAGGACATATAATTTTTGAAAAACTTTTATAAAATAATTTTACATATTTTCATGTTAAATTTGATATTGAAGTGTGTTATTAATAGTTGTAATACTTTATAGAAATTAATGTGATGTTTATTTTTGTTAGCATAAAATTGGTATTTTATTTTTTTATTAAAAATACTCATAATTTTGTCTTGTATACTTCATGTAAGAACTAAGAACTATTTGCCATTTTATTCAAAATAAACATGTAGAAGTATAAATATAATTATATTAAATATATGATCAATTTTTTTTTTCTTTTGTTGTGATTTATTTGTCATGAACTAAATTTTACAATTATCCGTGCGCACAATGTAAAGTATGATACAAACCATACAATGTATGTAATGTATACAACTATTCAGAGTGAAATGAAATATAACTATGATGTAAAATTTATTTCTTAAATTTTTAATTTCTTAAATGTCATTTAATCTTTATGTTTGTTTTTACTTTTCCAGCCGCCTATATGGACTGACTAATATTATTTTGTAATGACCGCCTTTATGGACTGGCTAATTTAGCATTGTTATCGCCTTTATGGACGATTTTATCTCTATTTATCTGATCATGTCATCATATTATGTGCATATGCATTTGGTTATTTTAGTCTATAAATTATATAATCACTTAATAAACTCATAAAATTTAATTTCACCTTCAAATAATAATAAATAACGATTATAATTTAATTAATATTTGATTCTATTTTGTTTAACAATATAATAATAAATTGTCTTAATTTACCTATAACACAGATTATTAGCAGACATGACCACATTTTTTTCTACACAACATAAAATCCTTTTCTAATTGTAAAAATATCACCTTGGGATGAATGCCATAGTGGTCCGAAAATTATAATTTAAGTAAATCGTCAAGGGTTCGATTCTGAAAAAAAAAAATAATAATAATAATAAATAAATAAATAAAACTTTTACCTTTTTACCCCCTATAAATAGGGACTTCTACCGTCACAAACTCACACACACCACTCACACCTTATCCCAAACACAATAAATTAATTTTTTATTTTTCATTGTTTTTCATCTTCTTCCTTCAACCATCCATGGCAAATAATACATCTACAAACACCCACATCAATCCAATTGCCGACAATATAAGTAAATACTAGATGCATTTCTTATTATTATGGGTTTAATTGTATTACTCGTAGCGTTAATACTCTACCTAATTATCCAAAAATAAATTATAAATCTTGCATTTGTTTAGCAATATGTATTTATTTTTTGTCTGTTTTATCATCTATTAATATTATCTATTTTATTTTTATTTATGATTATATTACGCTTATTATGTTTGAGATATTAAATCAGGGGGAGATAAGACTAATATGCTTTAATATCTCTGATGATACACAAAATCATTAAATAACCTTGTCATTTTCTCAATTGTAGAAAATAATGGCTGATCTCAAAAAGAGAGAATTCAATGCCCTAGAATTAACGGGAAACAATTTTATACAATGGGCTTCAGATGTCAAATTATATTTAAAAGGAAAAAGTTTATTATGCACAATAATTGAACTTAATCCCACCGACAAAGAAAAGGGTATTGAAAAAGATCCCATAAAAATTGAGGAAGATAAGGCAAAAGCTGCATCAATTTTGAGACATCATTTAACCGACAGTCTCAAACATGAATACACCAATTATGAGGACCCAAAATTACTTTGGGAAGAGCTAAATGAAAGATTTGGCCATAATAAAAGTGTACTTCTCCCAAAAGCCATAGATGAATGGCGAGAGTTAAGATTTCAAGATTTCAAATCAATCAGTGATTATAATTCAGCCCTTCATCTGATAAAATCAAAATTAGTCTATTGTGGACAAATAATAACAGATGAAGAAATGATAGAAAAAACATTATCAACCTTTCACGTAAATAGCATTTTGTTACAACAACAATATCGTGAAAGGCATTTCCGGAAATATCATGAATTGCTGAAAACACTTCTTGTTGCGGAGCAAAATAATGAAGTATTATTGAAAAATCACAACAGGAGACCGGTTGGGACTATACCCTTTAATGAAACAAATATGATTAAGAGGAATGTGCGCCATCGAGGTCGTGGGAACTATTTTATAAGAGGCGAAGTTCGTGGAAAATATCACGAAAAGAGCGGCATGAATACTTTCGAACAAGAAAATTTCTATGGCCGTAGTCGTGGTCGTGGTCGTGGTCGTGGTCATGGACTTAGTCGTGGCCGTGGACGTAGCCACGTTTATGAAAGAAATATATTTCCCCCCCGAAATGATAATTTTAAACAAGTCCAGCAATACAAAAGCACATGTAATAGATGTGGCATGACTGGACATTAGGGGCGAACTTGTCGTACCGCCAAACATTTAGTGGATTTATATCAAGCTTCCCAGAAAAACAAAGGAAAAGGGGCAGAAGCAAATTTTGTAAATGAAGCAAGTACATCTGGGCCCACCTTAGATGTCTCCGATTTCTTTACTGAGGATGTGAACCTCCACAAACTTGATCCCCAAGAAGAAGATAATTACATCTTTTGAGATGACTAGATGCATTTTTCTGTTTATCTAACTTGTTTTTCATTTTAAGTTGTAATTCTCTACTTATGTTTTTGTATTCAGTATTCTAGCTTTATATTAATAATATAAATTTTTTTTTTCTTATCTTAGAAAAGAAAATGTCAGTAAATGGATCAACATTTCCTTGCCTTCTGGACAGTGGAGCAACACATACGATATTGAAAAATCGAGAATATTTTTCAAACCTAACATTGCTTGAGGAAAATGTCAATACCATATCAGGAATAGCAAAATTAATCGAAGGCACTGGAAAAGCATGCATCATACTCCCTATGGGGACAAAATTAGAAATAAATGATGCACTATACTCGAGTAAATCTCGAAGAAATCTTATCAGTTTCAAGGCAATAAGACAAAATGTTTACCATATGGAAACCAAAAGTATAAATGAAAAAAAATTTTTATGCCTTACACTAGAAAGAAATGGAACGAAAATTATCCTTGAAAGGATGCCAGCATATTCATCGGGGTTGTATCTCACCCATATCCACCCGATTGAAATAAATATAATAAGATTAGACAATAAGGAGCTATTCACTTTATGGCATGACCGCTTAGGTCATCCTGGCACTAGGATGATGTATAAAATAATAGAAAGTTTAGTCGGGCACCCACTAAGAAATATTAAGATTCCCCAGTCGAATGAGCTCTTATGCACCTCTTGTTCTCTTGGAAAATTTATTACTAGACCATCAGCAAATAAGATTGTTACTGAATCTCCTATATTTCTTGAAATAATTCAAGGAGATATATGTGGACCAATTAATCCACCATGTGGACCTTTTACGTACTTCATGGTCTTAATAGATGCTTCCACAAGATGGTCACATGTAAGCCTTCTATCAAGTAGAAACAATGCATTTGCAAAACTACTTGCACAAATCATCAAATTGAAAAGTCATTTTCCTGATTATACAATAAAAAGTATTAGATTGGACAATGCTGGCGAATTCACATCTCAAACTTTTAATGATTATTGCATGTCAATTGGAATTAAAGTGGAACACCCTGTGCCACATGTTCACACACAAAATGGTCTTGTTGAATCCTTAATTAAGAGATTGCAATTAATTGCAAGACCACTGCTAATGAAATCAAACTTACCATCATCGGCCTGGGGTTATGCAATATTACATGCAGCATCATTGATTAGGCTAAGACCTACAGCTTATCATAAATATTCGCCAATGCAACTAGTAGCTGGTCATGAACCAAATATTTCACATTTGAAAATTTTTGGATGCGCTATATATGTGCCCATTGCTCCCCCTCAACGTACAAAATTGGGTCCACAAAGAAGAATGGGAATGTATGTCGGTTTTGAATCTCCATCAATTATTCGATATCTTGAACGATTAACTGGTGATCAATTTCAAGCTAGATTTGCTGATTGCCACTTTAATGAGACAATATTCCCATCCTTAGGAGGAGAGAATGTGGACTTACAGAAAAGAAATATGGAACTTATTTGGAAAGCAACACATTTAGAATATTTAGACCCAAAAACAAAATCATGTGAACAAGAAGTACAACGAATTGTTCACCTTCAAAGTGTTGCTAACCAATTACCTGATTCATTCACAGATACTAAGAGAGTTACAAAATCACATATACCAGCAGCAAATACTCCAGCTCGAATAGAAATTCCTGATGAAAAGGCAAAAAGTGATGAAATTGTTGGTTGCAAAGAAAGCGTGGAAGGCCACTTGGTTCAAAAGATTTAAAACCAAGAAAATTGAGAAAACTAGAAGGTGCACAAAATAATATTCAAAATGAAAATGAAAATAAAGAAGAAAATCAAGACATCTCCGATAATGAAAAGGATGAAAATTATGAAATCTCAATGAATTATATTTTCTCCAAGAAAAAATGGAATCGAAAAAGGATCATTCCAAATGAATCCTTTGCTTATTCCGTAGCTATTGAAATAATAAATGATGAAAATGATCTTGAGCCAATATCGATAAATGAATGCAGAAAAAGACCTGATTGGCCAAGATGGAAAGAAGCAATTGAGGCGGAATTAAATCATTAGAAAAAGGGAAGTTTTTGGGCAAATTTTACAAACTCCAAAAGGCATAAAACCCGTAGGCTTCAAATGGGTATTTGTAAGAAAAAGAAATGAGAAAAATGAAATTATTAGATACAAGGCAAGACTTGTAGCTCAAGGTTTTTCTCAAATGCCAGGAGTTGATTATGAAGAAACCTATTCCCCAGTAGTTGATGCAACCACACTCAGATTTTTGGTGAGTTTAACAGTTTCTCAAAGCCTACACATGAGATTGATGGATGTCGTAACTGCATATTTATATGGGTCACTCGACACAGACATTTATATGAAGGTCCCTGAAGGACTAAACTTACCAACAAAGAATGTACCTAGAGAGATGTTTTCTATAAAATTAAAGAAATCATTGTATGGATTAAAGCAATCTGGGCGAATGTGGTATAATCGTTTGAGTGAATATCTTATAAAAGTAGGATTCAAAAACAACCAAATTAGCCCATGTGTATTCATCAAACGATCTCAAGTCGGTTTCGTAATAATTGCTGTGTATGTGGATGACTTAAATCTGATTGGAACCCCTAGAGAAATTGATATAACAGCTAAATATTTGATGAGAGAATTTGAGATGAAGGATTTAGGGAAAACTAAATTCTGTCTTGGTCTACAAATTGAACATTTGAAAAGTGGAATATTTGTCCATCAAAGCAATTATACTGAGAAAGTTTTGAAGCGATTTTACATGGACAAGGCTCATCCACTAAGTTCCCCAATGGTGGTACGATCACTAAATATAAAAGATGACCCATTCCGCCCACAAGAAGAAGACGAAGAAATTTTAGGCCCGGAAGTGCCATACTTGAGCGCCATTGGTGCTTTAATGTACTTAGCAAATAATACAAGACCTGATATAGTATTTTCTGTAAATTTATTAGCTAGGTATAGCAATGCACCAACAGAAAGACATTGGAATTGGGTAAAACATCTATTTCGGTACCTAAAGGGAACTATAGACCTTGGATTATTTTTCCAGTCAGGAAATGATGCTATACTCACTGGATATGCTGATGCAGGGTATCTATTTGATCCACATACGGTCAATTCACAAACTGGATATGTATTTACATATGCAGGAACCGTAATATCTTGGAAATCAACAAAACAAACTCTAACGGCTACATCCTCAAATCATGCAGAACTAATAGCTTTATATGAAGCCAGCCGAGAGTGTGTATGGTTGAGATCCATGATCGGCCAACTCCAAAGGGATTGTGGCTTAAATGATACAACTAGGGCACCAACTACAGTTTATGAGGATAATGATGCATGTATCAACCAAGTCAGAGAAGGGTACATCAGTGGAGATAGAACAAAACATTTGTCACCAAAATTATTCTTCGCACATGATCTACAGAGAGATAAAAAGATGAAAGTCCAAGAAATTCAATCTTGTGAAAACCCCGCTGATTTATTCACAAAGTCACTCCCGTCAAAGCAATTCGAGTATTTGGTACGCAAGATTGGAATGTGCCGATTTCGAGACATATGTTAACTTTAGGGGGAGAAATATGCTCACTGTACTCTTTTTTCCTTTGATCAGTTTTTTTTTCCCACTGGGTTTTTTTTTTCTGATAAAGGTTTTTAATGAGACAGTTGTAGGATTATGAATGTCATAATAAAATTTCCATATATATGTAATGCATTCAAGGGGGAGTGTTGAGATTGATGTGACAATACAAGTGAATGCATTGTCTTTCACAATAGTGCCACACTTGTCTCCTTCTCTCATGTTTTGCTATATATATATCTACAAGGTATTGTAATAGATGGACGGTAAATGTAATAGAAAGATAAAACAGATACAAGTTTATCTCTTATACTAATTTTCTTTCTCCTTATATTCTCCCTACCTCTTAACAATTTCATATAATTAGCTTTAAATTTAAAATGAGACAAATATAAGGAAAAAGTTAGTAAAAATAGTAAAAATACATACTCCTATTTAATTGGGAAATAAGAGAAAAATACAAATGAGAAAATTATAATGTTTAAAACATTACCTTTATATATAAAAAATAAATAATCTTACAAATATTTTATACAATATGTAATTAAATCAAGAATATTTTTTCAACCTTTGTGCAAAGTATAGACATCTATCTAATTATAACTATTCTTCAAATAGAAAAATCCTCCATGTTTTAGTGTGGACTTCTCTGCAAAGTCTTTCATTGATTTTCAGCCCTAATAATAAACTATTCTTCAAAAATTATGCAACTTTATTCGGCTTTAATTATAACTATTCTTCAAAAATTAAGGTGAATAATACAAATTTTTATTGATTTTCCTATAATAATATTAATTTTTAATTAAGCATTAATAATACTAACTTAGGGGTGTGTTTTTCTAGAATAATATAACTTTTGTTTATACTCTCTCCGTTCCTTAATGAAGTTCCACAAGAAATGTTTACGGAAATTAAGAAAAATAGTTACTTTCAAATAGTGATGTATTATTTTACTGAATAATAATTTGATAGATAAAAAGTGGAGACTATAAATAATATAAAAATATTAAAAGAAGGGCAGTGGAGAAAATATAAGGACCATGACTAATAAAAAATATTTTTATAAAGTTAGTGGGAAACATATAGAAACCATAAGAAATATAAAAGTGTTAAAATGAAGTTAGTGGAAGATATATGGAGATCAAAAGTATTAATTTATTAAAATGAAACATATTAAAATGATGATGAACAATTAAAATGAAACATATTAAAATGATGATGAACAAGGTTAATTTCATTCAAAATTAGTGATAAAAATAGAAACATTCTTTGTGAGAACAATAAATAGAACACCATAAATGGCAAATGAAACTTCTTTAAGGAAGGAGGGAGTAGTAGATATTTGACAAAAAACAAAGGTGAAGTTTATAGTTAATAAAAGTTTGTATTATTCTGGGCAAACACCCCTTTAAATTGGTATTATTTATAGTTAATCAAAAATTGTATTATTGTTTAACAATCAACAAATATTTGTATTATTTACGATACACAAAGTCTTGTGAGATACGGTCTCTTTGAAAGACTATCTTTAATTGGACTAACCCATTATATATTTTTTAAAATATGGTAAGTAGTCATTTAGATTGATATAAGTAGACATTTAAGATATTATAAGTAGACATTAAATATACAGTAAGTAAGAATTTAGGATAATATAAGTAGAAATTAAGAATACTATAAGTATGCATCAGATACGAAATGAGAGAATATCAAGATCAAGATTATTTAAGGGAGTTACTAAATTTCGCCACCCCTTTTCATTTTATCGCCACCCCCTCGAAACTACAAATTTGCCCCTAAAGTTTAAAAAATTACAAAATTGCCACTGGACTTAAAACTTAATTAACAAATGTAAATCACATTTAATAACACTATTAACACTTTAATCCCGAAGATTTGTCTATATATATCGAATTCTCAGACGCGTTCTTGTATGAAGTACGAATTCAAACACGGTACTATCTTTCTAAAAACTCTCTAAAAACGTTGTTCGATTTTAAACAAGTTGTTACTTGTAATCGATTAACTATGGCTAACGAAAGCGATTATGAATCGGATCCGGTACGTAAATTTTTCGATTTGAATCGTTGGAAATGTGTTTAAAAAAAAAGAATCGCACCAAACTGGGCGACTGAATCATGGTTCAGTCGCACAAAACTAGACGACTGGACTATGGTTCAGTCGCCCAGTTTTGTGCGATTCTTTTTTTTTTAATTTTTTTTATTTACATTATTATTTTTTTCATTTGTTATTATTATTATTATTAATTTTATTTGTCGTAATTTTATTATTATTATTATTATTATTATTATTATTATTATTATTATTATTATTATTATTATTATTATTGTTATTATTAGTATTATTATTATTATTATTATTATTATTATTATTATTATTATTATTATTATTATTATTATTAATTTTTTTTAGTATTAGTATTTTTATTAATTTTTGTTATTATTTTAATTTATATTTTCATTATTAATGCAATTAATTTATATTATTTTTATTTCAAATTTGCACGAGTTTGAAAACTTCGGAGACAACGTAGATTACTCCGGTAGCTTTGTTACGGATAAGGAATTTATTTCCTTAGATGAGTTACATAGTTGGGCCGATGCGATAGCAATAACAATTGGTTTTCAATTTACACGTGTTTCTTATAAAAAAAAAGAAGGACGTTCTAGAGTTAGTGTGTATTTAAGATGTCACCGCTATGGTAATATTAGGGGTGATGTACATAATTTAGATAATAATGCCCGACCTCGTTCTAAAAGTAGAAGTTGCGGGTGTAAATTTTTGATTGTAGCAAGTAGTCGTAAACCAAGAGAAAGACCTTAGACGGTAAGGGTGTGTCCTGGTGAAAAAGGAAAACATAACCACCCGTTCTTAGTGTACAGAGATGGTCATGTAAGGGCGAATAGGATCAATGTAGATATTCGGGAGCACATACGACAGCTTAGTGCAACCGGAATGCAACCGGCCTTTATTATGACTTCTATTATAGAAAATTTTCTAGGTATTTTTACTAGCATGAATCAGATATATAATATTAGGCAATCAATAAGGAGAGAAGAGATGGAGGGTAGGACTCCCCTTCAACACTGTCTTTATATGGCCACAAAACTTAATTACGTGGTCTGGACAGACTTGGATAGGAAAGGGGAATTGAGCAGACTATTAGTTGCAAATCCTACCTCTATCCAAATGATACGTACGTGGTCGTATGTTGTGCTGATAGATACAATGTATAAAACGAACAAACAAAAGTGGCCACTATGTGAAGTGATCGGAATGACGCCAACCAATCACAACTTCTTGGTTGCGTTCTGTTTGATGCGAGATGAGGCGGCTGTGTCGTATTCTTGGGTGTTGCAGGGATTGAGAGATATTTTTGGCACTGCTCAGACTCCTAGCATCATTGTAACCGATCGAGACGAAGGTCTATCTGCAGCTATTCGTGACGTCTTCCCAGGTAAAAAGTTTTTGTTGATTAATTAATGTCGTTTTATCTATTGAATATGTCTTAATTACGTTCAATGTTGTGTTTAATGTAGATGTGCGGCATTTGTTATGCATTTGGCATATTGCAAACAACATTGAGAACATGGTGGACAAGTTGTGTGGCGGGAAAAAAAATCAAAAAGGGCAAATATTCAGGTAGGGTAGATGGAACCCTTTGGTTGAAAGTTCTACAATCGGGGAATTTGAACAGAGATGGCAAGCAATCGTGACTACGTGGTCGGTTAGGAACAAAAAGGTCGTTCGGTATCTAGCTGGAACATGGATTCCACTTAGAGAGAAATTTGTGCGTGCATGGACGAATGATTGTTTGCACATGGGTAACCAGACTACCAGCAGAGTTGAAAGCCAACACTTGTCTTTCAAGTATTACCTTGGTAGCGGTAATAGCTCATTCGATACCCTTTTTAAAAGGGCACACGCACAGATTACAAATCAGCAAGCTAGGATCCGACAAGCGCTACAGGAATCCATGAATTCTGTAGCAAGGTCGATGCGATAGAATTTCTTTAGACCTTTATATCGCCACGTATCTATCTATGCCTTGGAGCAGCTCCAACTTGAGTATAACCGTATGTTAGAACTGGGTGATTTTGTATTTAACAAATGCGGTTGTATACTTCAACACACCCATGGATTGCCGTGTGCATGTTATTTACATATGTCCATCGGTTCACATGGTGCTTTGTATGTGGATGAGATTCATCAATTCTGGAGTACTTTGAGGTACACAGAGGTAGGAGACGAGACCAACGAAGGAGTACGATACGCGAACGCCAATGACAAAGAGTACTTTCAATCTCTGGTCGACGAAGTTTTAAAATCTGATCCCGTAGTTGTACGCCGAATGTCTCAGGTACTTGAATATGAACTACACCCAGATGGAGCCGAAATACCTGAGCCTTACGCAAGTCCACCGAGAAAGAGAAGACCAAGCACAAGCAAAACCATGAGAAGGAAAAAGAGTGCATTTGAATATAGCAGATCATCTTCTCACGGTCGAGGGTCTAGATCTTCATCCCGCGGGAGATCTAGTGGCAGATCTAGTGGTCGAGAAACGCAATCTTCAATTGGAATTAAGTTTAGTTTCAACTTATCCGGTACATGACTTTGTTTTTCGTTATTTACATTACTTTGTTACAGCTTAATCTTATTAACCTTATTTTCAATTATTGCAGATGATCCAGGAGGTCGTGATTTTTCACAGTTTTCATGGCCAATTAACATCCCGTTCATTCTTCCTCCTTACTTGTTCGACTGGATTGATGTGTTAGGTGATGGTAACTGTGAATTTAAAGCTATTGCCGTCACAAAGCTGGGAGGCGAGGAAGCATAGCCTCTTTTAACACGTGCTATGTGTATGGAAATGCAAATGAACAGAGATCAATACCTACGTTTGTATCTATCCCAGGAGTCGTTAGACGATGGCATATTCAGAATAGGTTCACACGACAACGGACCTGCTCCTTATATTCACTGGATGGATGCACCGATGGCATTGTACTCTGCAGCAACATTTCTTAACATTGGCATTGCTTATTATGGTTCTATTAGCGGTAACCCATTGTGCAACTATTTGGTTCTTCCTTTAAGGAAAGCGTCGGGCGTGCATAGTGTATATAAAGTTATACATATATGTTGGGTGAATGGAAATCATTTTGTTCAACTATTAATGAACGACAATTCATCCCCACTCCCGCCCGTCCACCAATGTTGGAGAGAAGCAGTTGACAATTTTTGCAGACATATTGAAACACATTTCAGTACTAGGATTATGTTCTGGAATAATCTATGTGGGCCACGACCACCACCACGTAATA
Organism: Amaranthus tricolor; assembly: GCF_026212465.1. Classification (NCBI taxonomy): domain Eukaryota; kingdom Viridiplantae; phylum Streptophyta; class Magnoliopsida; order Caryophyllales; family Amaranthaceae; genus Amaranthus; species Amaranthus tricolor. The sequence goes on along the minus strand of NC_080050.1, from coordinate 22,107,025 downwards.
ACACCGCTGACGATGCTGTAAATTTAGATAGTCCGTAGTTTAACGTGTTGTACAAATTATTATTCAGTTGTATTATAGAAATGTATATCAAATTCTTTGTGTATAGCAAATTATAGAAATTATTTAGTTGTATTATAGAAACTATAGCAAATGTAGATTAAATTCTTTGTGTATAGTAACGATTCAAATGAATAAAAGCATTGATGTAAGCATGAATTAAATTTAACGTAAAAAGCATTGACGTAAATCAATAAACGCATCGATGAATGTAAATTAAGTTTAATACAGACTATGAAGGGTCCTGCCCCTTAAATTCTTGCCATTCGGCAAATAAATCTTTACAATCATTAAGGTATACATCTAAGGCATGTCGTTGCCGGGGGTTCATTTCCGCGACAGGAGGTAATATTGCCAATCGAGCAAATCGACTGGGCCATTCATTCAGAAACTGGAAAAAAAAGAAAAGCAAAAAACGGCGTTAACAACATATAAAACGAAATCCAAATAACACAAAGACATAACAGAAAACAAATAAATTTAAAACACTCACATATTCAGATTTGCTCTCCGTTCGACAAGGACCGGCAGTTGGTCCGTCGCCGGGGACTACGAAGGGGTGCGAGCACACGCTGAACCAGTCAACGTAACTAGGTTTAACCTCCGATGGAACACATGCCCGATGAAGCACATGCTCACCAATGCAGGCACTAAAGGGGAACCTACTCCATGCCTCCAAGAACGCATCCGAAGAAGCAAATGTCACAGAGTAGGTACCGTGTGCTGGTCGCAGAGCCGTGGCTGGTCGCATAGGAGGGGGGGAATAGCCTGCACGAAGCCGACCTGTCGCACTGCCCGCTCCTGCAAATACACCTCCACGATATCAAAGTAAGTGATACCCCCGATGAAGGTGGTGTGTGGGTGCTCATTGAGCAACGCCCTAGAATCAGTCATGTCCGGAGTCCATTCCACCTGGATACATGCCAAGTTAACAAATAAAAATGATGTAAAATTAAAAAAACATGCATAACAAAGTGTGATGTGATGTACAATACCCGAGTCTCCGTCATGGAGTCAAGTATGCTACGGCACTCCCTCAGCCTGTCCACTTCACGACATGGTTTTTTCGTCAACCACATCTCCGCCCTAGTCTTGTTTGGTTCGTCTGCTCGGCGAGGATGAGGGCGAAAAGCAGGAAAGTACTCATATATCCATGTCTGCAGCAATGTCAGACAACCCGCAATGGTCTTGCAGCCAGCCCTAGATGTCATTCCGAGCTGCCGATACAAGTAGGCCAACGTCACCGCACCCCAGGCGATCTCATCCTGATCGGCGTTCACGACAAATATCGCGTGAGGTCGCATGGCGGTCCTGGTCTTATCAGCCAGCAACATAGAGCCGACGATAGCCATGTAGTACGCTGTCGACTGGGTATCAATGGCCTGGGACCTATGACATAGCTGTATCAGTTCAGCAACGTTCACGCAGCCGCTGGTGAACGCACCCCTACGCCGTAGCTTAGACATAGGCTCCCCGAAAAGATTGGTGATACCAACCTGCCACTCCGCCTCAGAAGGCTCAGCCGGCAGAGAGCCTTCAATAGCAATGCCCAGTATGCGTTGCACGTCGCGCAACATAATAGTCATTTCCCCCCATGGCATGTGCAAGGTGTTCGTGTCCGGCTGCCACCTCTCCACGAACGCCGAAATCAAAGCACAGTCGATGTGCTGGTGCATAATGTACGGTAGTCGGCCAAGAGGAGTAGCAGGTAGAACATCATACAGCGCATCGGTCATATCCCTCAGTCCGATGATGGCCTCCAACGGCCTCTTCCTACTACGGCATTCCAAAACCGGAGGTGTACGCTCGGAGCCGTCGAAAATAAGTTTATCTATGTGCCCACCATAGCTAGGGATCAATGGGGTATCTGTCGGCCCCCCGGGCTGGGGCGATGTGACTAACCAGTCCGTGCCAACGGACTGTGAGCGCCTGCTCTCTCGGGCCGACTCATTATCGACGAAACTACGTCCAGCGCACTCAGAGGCGACTGAAGAACTAGGGTCGCCACGTGCGAATCTCCCGTCACGCCCCCGGACAATAGTCCAGTCCACTGGGCGAAAATCAAGAGCTTCGTATTCAACATCATCTGCAACATTATCACCATCACTTGAAATCCCCCAACTACTCTGCATGCTACTAGCCTGGTCCTCAAGAGAGGTTCGCACTAGGTCCAGCGCACTCGACCGTTGGGCAATACTGTGTCTGGCAGCCTTTTCCTGCCTAGCCCTCCTAGCTGAACCCATTACCCCCCTCTAATGCGGGTCCCCTCTGAGTAAGGTAGGCCTAGAACTATTACCGCTCAACAAGTGTCTAAAAAAACCCTTTCCTCTTCCTTGATTACCAACCATTTACTATAATTTTTGATAATTTAAGTAAATATTAATAATAAATGAACATAATCAAACATTACGTTAAATTAACCACATGAAAAAAAAAACAATAATTAATTAGCAACAACATAATTTACCTAATCATTACCAACAAACATAATGTTACAATATATTTAATTATTTATTATTAGATTATTAATAATATTATTGTAACTAATTTTTCTAAATTCACAATAATCATAATGATAATAACAATATTAACAAAAAAAATAACATTAATAATAATCATAACAATAATAACACAAACAATAACAATAATTATAACACTAATAACAAAAACAATAATTAAAAATAAAATCAAAGGAAAATTTAATAACATTAACAATAACAACAACAACAACAACATCACCAACAATAATAATAAAAATAATATTCAAAAGAATATAAAAAAGTTAATAATAATAATTATAACAAACATATTTAAAATAACAAATTAATAATTAAAACAAAAATAAAAATTTAATAATAAAAATAATAACAATCACAACAACAATAATAACAATAATAATAAAAATAATAATAATAACAGAAATAATAATAATAATAACAATAATAATATAAGTAAAAAAGATAATAATTATTCATAAAAAAGCGGAAAAAAAAATTGAATTGCACAGATCTGGGCGACCAGACCCCGTTCCAGTGGCAGAAAAAACCGCGGCTGGACCCCGTTCAGTCGCACAAATTTTGTGCGACTGAACCGGGTCCAGCCGTGGTTTTTTCTGCGACTGGACCGGGGTGTGGTCGCCCAGATCTGTGCGACTCGTTTATTTATTTATTTTTTTTTTCAAATAAGAAGATTCGAAAGAAAAATTATCTCGATTAATTGTTTGCGGATTGAACTTCTTAGTTTTTGCTCCAAGAATTTGCTTTTGTAAGTTTTTTTTAAGTGTGATAAGAAAATTTTTAGTGAGATTGTGGTATATATAGGAAATTTTAGGTCCAGTGACAAAATCGTAATTTTTTGAAAATGCAGGTGTAAATTCATAATTTCATTTTGCGGTGGCAATAAAATAAAAGGGGTGGCGAAGTTTAAGGATATGCTATTTTTTTGATATAGTCAACATCAAGATTGAGAGCGCCATTCTCTCTCAATTCAAAATTTTGGACACTAACAAATTCGCCATTCACCTTCTTTCTCAAGTCTCAACCTACTTCTAGTTCTACACTTCTACACTATCAGTGTTCAATTTGTTCCATCAAGTGTTTCCTATGATGATGCCATTACCATGACGGCTGGACTACTACTACTAGTGGTGTTCGAATAGTATCCGATATGCATTCAATTCAGAGATACAACTACTTCCATGGACGGGGAGGCTAAGCCTAAGCTTCCGATCTCCGATTCCACTCTGTTCTCCAACTCCTCATCTTCTTCTCAACCAGATTTTCTCCGTAATGTTCAAGCCGCTTTCAAACGTCACCGCTCCATTGGTACCTTTTCTCTTTCTTTTTCTTCATTTTTTATCTAGGGTTTCGTTTACTTCTTTTTACTTTACGTTTTCTTAGTTACCAATCAATATCCCCAATCTAACCAGAAATTTTGTTGTAATTGAACAAACGAGTATTACGTTTAGTTCCTGTTAGAATTGATTGCAGTGCAATGTTAGAAACCAATTAGGTGCTTTAATTTTATGTTCTGAATGGATCGAATTGAAAAAGAAATTCACCTATTGAGAAATTATCTAGGTTAAATCAACTGTCATTTATCCCAATTTGATTATTTTTTTCCTAATACATGCAACTTTATCATAGGTACAATGCAATCAACTAATTTGTTGCCTAGACGTAGTGTGGCACCACAAAGGGTTATCTCGAAAAACTCGGATTTGTATTCTGGGTTAACAGTTGAGACTAAGAGGTGCGTTGAAGTTGATTCTGATGTTAAGAACTTTGATGGAAGATCGAGTCAGAGAGCTTCTGTCATGGTTGACTCTCAGGAGGATGCTTCATTTACACCTCCTTCCATCTCGGGCACCGTTACAAGTATGTATGATGAGAAGTATAACCCATTTAGCGGGTGCGTGAAGGAAGATCAACCTGTGGATAATTCTAAAGATATTGACATGAATGATTCATCCTATGTTGAATCAAAACATTGTCAGACGGAGGGTTCGAAGAAAGTGAAGTTTTCATTGTCATGTTCAGCTATCTCACAGGGTAATATATGGTTCATTTTCATGATATCATCATTTAAATCACTCCTCTTGTTAATAATAATGTCATTTCTTAACTTCTAGTAGCAAGCAACACACTTTTCAAGTAACTTGCTTATCAAACTGTTCATATCAGTATAACATTACTCTTAGTGTTTTTTTTTGCTATGTTTACATGTAGCTTGTGTGGTATTCACTTTCTTTGATACCAATTTTTTGTTCAAACTATACTCTTTAGTTGGTTTTTTTGAGGTTGGGTAAACATTGCATTGCCCAATTATCAATTTGGAAATGGTGGGAAATGTACCTTTTCCTTCTCTTCAAATGTGCTATCAATGCAGGGGATGGTCAAATTACCACCAGATTGGATTTGGATACCAGATTGGACAACTTATCTTCTCATATGGATTCACTTGCATTGACAGAGATGGAATGGGAGGCAGCCAATCAACCAGAGAAATCAAATGTCAATAAAAATGAACCAAGACATCGAAATCTTGTTGGCGCAGATGCTGATGGTGTTTTGAAAGCTGATGGAGGCCCTTCTGCACCAGCAACAAGAATGTCAGCTCATCAGAACCAGCTACACCACTTGAGGAATTTTCTCCATAATGATGCAAGCCATCCAATGACCCAATCTTCTGTAGTGGGATCATCTTGCGCTACCACAACATACCTTAATGCAACATCTGCACCGATTCTTAACTCAACAACAACTCATTCTGCATGTCCACACCATAGTTCATCTGTAACAGCCTCGGCTGTTACCGATCTGAAATCTCATAACATAGCCCAAGGAGATGTCATACAACAAGGATGTCCTACATCTGTGCTTGTTAGCGGAGTTAATGCTGACAGGGAACTCAGTGGAGCTCAAGCTTCTAGCTCCACAACAAATGTCTTGGCACAAGTTGAAAAAGTCGATGAAATCAACTTGTTGAAGCCAAGCCAAGTGCAGAAAGATCCATCTCAAAATCAATTTCAGTCCACAATAGAGAAAGCAAAACGGGGTGATGCTTCCATTATCCCCCCACCTTGCTCTACATCAAGGGACCTTGCTTCTGATGCAAAGCTGGAGCCTGCTAAATCAGAGAAACAAGAGAAGGTACCATCTCGAAAAAAGGGTGGTGATCCTGACTTGTTCTTTAAGGTGAATGGTAAACTTTATCAAAGGCTTGGCAAGATAGGAAGTGGTGGAAGCAGTGAAGTTCATAAAGTTATTTCATCTGACTGTACAATTTATGCCCTGAAAAAAATAAAACTTAAAGGTCGTGATTATGCAACCGCATTGGGATTTTGTCAAGAGATCGTCTATTTAAAGAAGTTAAAGGGGAAAGATAATATTATCCAACTTATTGATTATGAGGTGAGCATTCTTTAGATTCTTATGTTTTCAGTCTGTCTTTGCTAACAAAAGTTTCTCTAAAAATTGGATAGGACATGGCTCCTTAAAAATTGATGTACACATCCATGATCTTTCTCCTTTTAGTCTACTCATTTGTACTGTACCAAGCCAATGCTATTGTGTGTGTACTGAAAGCAGCCTTCAGGCCTAAATTAGGTATATCATGCATATGATTTCTCTCATATCATCAATCATCATAGCTGAGTTCACTGAAGCTTAGTCTTTTCCTCGGCAGAGAAGAACCTTTCTGAATATTTGATTTAACCAAAGAGTTGGTATCTGTCCAGGTTTTCGTTTCTTATTTAGCCTATAAGAATAGAGACTAGTCAAGTCATAATCCTTTTTATATTTTTGCTTTGGGACTTTTAATTGACTAAGCTGTTTTGGCTCTTTTATCTTAATAGGTCACAGATAAAGCTTTACTTCACGAAGTCATGAATGACACATCCAGTAACAAGGACAACAAAGTAAAGGATGATGGATGTATTTACATGGTTCTTGAGTACGGAGAAATTGATTTGGCTCACATGCTGTCACAAAAGTGGAAGGAAATTGAACGCTCGAACTCAACTATGGATGAAAACTGGCTTCGTTTTTACTGGCAGGTTAGTGGCCTTATTCTTGGTCTACTTAATCTTGACAGGAATTGCAGCTTTATGTAGAAAAAACTCAGATATCTGCTGAACTCTTTTGTCTTATTACAACATGTTATATTACCCAATTCTAAGTGGCTCATTCGGTTGCATGTAATCTTGTTATTTTTGATTGGCTTTGATTACAAACATTATGTGGAACTTCACAAAAACTCAAAATTTAAAAACCTCATCTCTATAGGATAATAAAAATCTTACCTTATGACTACTGTACATATAAAAGTTCCACTTTTATATCATATATTCCTCTCAAGTATTTTTTGTTCGTATTTTTGTTGCATCTTTAAGCTTGTATAGTTCACTTATCTACATTAATGGAGGGTCACAAAAACCGATATTAACATTTAAAGCAACGAAAAGTACTTTAGATTAATAGATGATATAAAGTTGAGATGTTTTTATGTTCATCAAAATGTGGATCAAAAGGTAGGTTTTCATTATCATATTAGGTAAAGGTGTGATTTTTAAATTTTAATTTATCTAATACTCATTTGATTGAGTGTTATTTTACTAGTCTATACTAATCTAAAACTAAAGAATTATGAATCATTTTCTCTATTGAAAAATAACCTTGGTGTTAAAAAGTGCGCCTCACGCATGCCTCTAAGAGAGGCCTTAGAAAAATGGATTCTCTTAGTCTACGCGATACCTAAGGCGTGCTCTTCTGTGCACTTTATGCGGATTGTGCCTTGCCCTTTTTCACTTTTTACTCTTTTGGTTTTCTTTGGGGATAAGCCTTTTTATTATTGTGTCATCGAACAAATAGATAAAAAGGAATTATATCTTATTTGAAGTGAGAAAGACGACGAAAGCAAACATAAGGATTTGCTTTGAGACCTAAAAGTAAGGAGGCTTCTCTCTCACAATGCCTCTACCGCCACTACGTAGCTTGATTTTTGTTTTATTTTTCTCTTTTATATTCTTCTTTCTTGTAGATATCTTTTCTTATCTTCTTCTAGATTCTTTTTCTGTTTTCCTTTTTTCTTTTGACTTCTTTAATACTTATGTTACCTCTTGAGCCATTTTGCACTATAGTAGTGGTTTAGTGCAATGATTACAAATGTTTTAGATCTTTATGCAACAACAATATGAATGTCACATTGCTTCAAGTTTTAAATATGCTGTAAATTGTTTTATAAGCTTTTTAGGAAAACTGGATTCCTCACCTATTGAAAGCTCGTGCTTTTGCCGTGTGCCTTGCACATAGGCTCCAATGCTCTTCTACGCCTCGGTGCGCCTAACACCTTTGTAAAACTTAAGAGGGGATGGTTTTGTAGTTTTTTTTTGAATCCTCTTTTAGAATCTAAGAAACTGCGTAAGTCCACTTGGACACAGTGCTTGTGCCAATGCTCAAAGTCTTCAAACTAATATATAACCTATGGTGAATACTTAGTTTTAAGAGGCACGAGGCGCCACAAAGGGAAAAATGTCTTTTTTTCCAAGGCACAACGCTGCTTTAGCACATATAGTCATAAGATAACTTAGTTCTGAGTTGAATGTATTCTCTTGTAGGATCCAAAAGGTATAAAGATCCAGCAGGAGCTGATGAAATCATTGTTCAGCTATAAATCATTATAAATTGATGTCAAGACAAGCACAAACAAAATTAAATGATAGCACAAACAAAAAAGTATATGCTAAGACTCGATCAGTATGACAAAATGGGCAGAAAAATTAAGTAACTAAATTAAACTACACATCAAATACACCATATTTTTATCATTATTCTTTTAACTAATTTGTAAACAAATTAGAGATTAAATGAATCATTGTAATTAAACTAATAAAGATAGGAGTAGAAGTATAAAATAAAAAGAAAATCCAAGCATTATGAAACATAATCTCATAGAGAAGAATCAAGAGCAAAGAAAGAAAACCGAACGAGAGAAAAGCAATCGAATTTAGAAAGAAAAAAGAAGAAAAGAGTAAAAATAGAACGAAGAAAAAACGGGAAGAAAAATACCCAGTCAAGAATGGCAAAAGAGAAGAATGGTGTTATAGTTGCTTTCTTCATCTACTTTGGCTAGGGCAAAAAAGGCTTTTTTCTCTTCTAAATTCAAATAAACTATGTCTTCAAGGGTAATCTAGTAAATCAAGTAAAAGTAAGTATTTTAGAACCTCAAACTTAAACAATGCAAAAACAAAAGGTAACATACAAGAGGCTTAGGCGCGCGCCTCTAACTCACCTCTTATACTGCAATGCGCCTTGAGTCTTTGAGGCAATTTTTTGGTCACCTTGGTGCCCCTCACGCCTAGGAGTATCTCAAGCGCGCTTTTTAAAACCAAAGGTGAATAGGGGCGCCCAATTATATTTATTTTATGATTACAAACAAAGTTCATAAATATTAGATTTGCTACACCAAATGTGTTTGTTCACCATGAAGTGAGAGATTTCTTTGGTTTCGAATTATAGTGGATGGTTGACTTGTAAAATAAATTGTTTAATTTTTGACACTTATATGTGTGAACATGTGGGTGATGTTTTCCATCAAGGGTGAATCAAAACTAACCTTTCAAAGGTTAGGTTGTGTACATGTGACCTCTGTAACCCCGCCAAGATGAGAGCCAAGTGAGAGTTACTTAATAGCATTGGGTAATGGAGTCCTCTTAGAAATCCAGTTAAAGAGGGTTGCGTGCCAATCACAATGGACATCAATTAAAGATAAAACAAACTAGCCACTAATCAGATCATGCAACATAGTATCTGTATTTATTTAGCTTTGCTACAACAATGAAATTTTATTGCTAGACTGCCACCTACATCTTCTACTTTTATTGCTTCTCTCAAGGACTAAGAACTCGATTGGAAACAAATGGGTAAATACCAACAAAGAAGGAAAGGGTTTTGTTATCTAGATTGTCAGTGTCATGCAATATACATAAAAACATGCTAGAAACAAGAATTCTGCCCTTTCTCCTCCCATGTTCTCTACACTTTCCATGTGGAACGAAACTATATTACCATTCCTCTACAAGGTCGAATGGGAAATTTCACTATTCCATCGAATGGAGAAGAAGCAATTTACTAAATCTTTAATCGAGCAAGGTCAAAAGTCTGAGATAATGACAAATTTAGTGGCTCTCACCTAAAAGCTTTCACATGTTGTGAGTTTTGGCCAGACCATCTCTATGCTTATAGCTCTTTGTAGCTGCTTTTGCACAATTTTTCATGCAAAATAACTCTCATCATTTATAGAAGCATCTGTTACACCAAAGAGGGGGTTCTTGTTTCAAGATAAACCAAGAATTCTCTGCAAAGACCAATTGTGCTCTTTGCACGGTATGCTTCCTGAACAGTAGTAACAACTAGTATCTATGAATAGGAATGCTCAAGCTTTAAAACTACACCTGTATATAGTATCACTACTAGTGCTAATACTACCTGAAACCAATGCCATTCTTATGAAACATCAATGCTTTGGCATTATTGATGTTAATTGGGACAACATAGTTTCTTCTTTAAGGACTAGATGAGGACTGAGGAGTGTGTTAAAGATTAGGGTTCTAGAACGTCATAGTATATTAGTGCATAAAAGTTAGTAATAAAGAATAAGAAAGGGAAAGTAAGAAAGAAAGCTAAGAAAGATAGAGAGCAGATTTCGAGCAACTGCAAAGCTCCCAAAGAAGAACTCTAAATCATTTCATTCATAAGCATGGTCATTTGTTTATTACATCATATCTATATATAGCCACTTAGTCCAACAACTTGATGGTAAATTTGTTACAAGATTCTCTTCTAGAATGACCTTCTAACAAACTGCTTTCACATCATCAATTCATAACAAATCATTTGTTCTCCTGCTAAGCTAGCATGTTGAATCATTACAGAGTGACCATGATACTAAACTATTATACAATGTACTAAACTATTATACAATGATAACTTGCTTATATCATCTTTGAAGTAGGTTTATCTTACTAATATTTGATTATTATTCCCTAAGTCATAGCATTTCAACCCATTATCCCAAATGTCATTCAATGGCTCTCACCTATATGGGGTTGAGGGTTAGTCTTACCCTCATAGCATGGAAAAACACGCGGCCGCGGATGTATTCTCGGAAATAGTGGAGATATTGCGCTAAACCGCTATAGCGGAGTAATAACGCGAATTGTAGCCAATGCGATGTCTTTTTGAAAACAAAATTCACTTTAGGGGAGTTTTGAATTTATTATTGCATTTTTGTTGTTGAACTACTATTATCATACAATAATATGCCTATAGCTATTATAATTGCACTATATGAGGTACTTTTTGTATATAATTAATTTTCTTATCACTTATTAGTTAATTATTTTGTTCATAATTAAAGTTAATGATTATTAATGAAATTTTAATGGTGACAATAACATTGTAATGGTAAAATATCATTATAACGGTGCAATTGTTTCAGATGGGCCACTGATAGCTAAATCATTTGCAACTTCACATAAATAAAAAATGCACATGATTTATTTAAACCATTTTACTATGGTAGTTTATAATCTGAAACAAATTTAAGTAGAAGAATAATTCTTTGGCTCCATTGAGAACGGGCACCATAAAAGTTGCTTGTGAAATATACTTTATGTTATTTATTAGTATATTGGCAATTTTGAAAAAGAATGATATGAAACTGGTTCATTTATCTGATTATACAGTGAAGGGATATGGTATTAACTATTTCTATATCAAATATACTGGCAGCAAATACTCCAAGCTGTGAACACAATTCATGAGGAGCGTATCGTGCACTCGGACCTAAAGCCAGCTAATTTCCTCCTTGTCAAAGGTTCATTGAAGCTCATTGATTTTGGCATTGCTAAAGCTATTTTGAGCGACACAACCAACATCCAACGGGATGCCCAGGTTATCATCTCTCTCTTTGCATTTTATGGTATTACTCGTCACTGTAATTTTTCGCAAAAACTGGAATTCAGGCCACGCACAACTAAACTTTTATTGTTCGAGCAGGTAGGTACATTGAGTTATATGTCTCCTGAGGCATTCATGTGCAATGAGAGTGATGCGAATGGGAACATTATAAAGTGTGGACGACCATCAGACATATGGTCTCTTGGTTGCATTCTTTATCAAATGGTTTATGGACGGACACCCTTTTCAGAATACAAGACGTTCTGGGCTAAATTCAAAGTTATCACTGATCCCAATCATGAAATCACGTATGGTCCAGTTTCTAATCCTTGGCTTCTTGATCTTATGAAGAAGTGCCTTGCATGGGACCGCAATGAAAGGTGGAGAATTCCGCAGCTTCTTAAACACCCGTTTCTTGTTCCTCCTCTACAGCAGCAGTTGTCCTCTGCACAAGAGCAGAATTGTACTTTTATTCAGTTGATTAGTGAATCTTACACAAATGATGAGAATGTCTCAAATTTGTGTTTTGAGCTCCAAAATATACTAGGAGATCGAACAGCAGCGTCTCGAGATCAGCAAGTTAGATTACTGTCGCATATTTCAAATATCTGCCATCAACTCCAGGAGAACATTACAAAGACCAAATAGGTAAAACGTTAAAGAATATGCTTAGCTCTTTGATTTATGTTCTTTTTACACCAAAAGATTTACGCTTTGTTTGGATTGAAGGTATGAGGGATTTGGAAAGAAGCGATTTGAAGGGATTAGTTTTCTTGATTTTGTTGAGGACCAAATATCTCTAGAAGTAAAAAGATATGGAAGGAAAATAGGTTTTTTCTTACTCTCTTCCTTTCCCTCTTAACCTTCCCTCTCTTCTTCCTTTTCGTTTTCCTCCTAAATTCTTATTCAAATATATAGTATTTTGTGAATAGTTTCCTGAGTCATGAAAGTATTATCACTAGGCCATTCAACCAATTAGTTGAGTCTTGAAATGTTTATGATGTACACTCTTGTAATCTCCATGAAAGTCATGTAACTCCTATTTTTAGCCAATGAGTAGTAGAGTTGCAAAAAATGCACTCATTCTAATTTCTAATTATAATGAATTATCTATTTTCCATATTATTATTGGTTTGGTCTATAGCATATTGTTTTGGTTTATTTCGATGTTGGAAAAGTTCACAAACTGTTTCTAAAATTATTGGGTTGTGTTTTGCACGAGCTCCTTTAAGAAATTTTTTTATTTAAAAATTTAATTTAGGGTCTATCTGGATTGGATGAACTAAAGGATAAAAAGTACCAATTAAATATTCTGGATTAATTTAAATTTCTGAATTTGAAGAAAAATTTAAAGGGAGTAAATTTTTCCTCCATATTTAGGGATAAATAATCACCCCTTTTTCCCCAAGGGAAATATTTAAGGGAACAAAAATTTTTATATCGGCATCCTAATTTCTACAACGACAACCGTTGCCACCTCCCACCACCCATTGCTGCCACCCAATAAAAATCAAAATCTATCAAAAAAACTCAAATTAAAATTTTAAGATCCATAAAATTATTATTCATAAATAACCCCAAATATCACAAATGAGCAAGAAAACTAAGATTTTAATTCAAAACTACTGTAAAAATCAAGACCTAAATTTTTTTCATTTCAAAATAAACAACAATGCAAAAAATAGAAATATTGTGGTGGTTGTCGAATTTATGATAGTGGTTGTGGTGTGGTTTGAGTGAGGTTAAAGGTTTTCATGGTGGATTGTTTATGGTGTGTGATGCTTGAAGAATTTTGTTGTGATCAAGTGGGATTTAAATCAGGAGAGAGTGAAGGAGTACGAAAAAAAGAATTACGCCAATCCTTAATATTTAGTGTTCCACTCAAAATTCTGCCCCAAAAAAAATTTATATTGTATTATTGTCCTTAAATTATTTACTCCCTAAGTTTTTTATGTGTAATCCAGACAAGATCTTAAAGTTAAATAATTAACTTGTAATAGCTCAAAGTAATTACATTGAAATTAATAAGTTGAGACTTAAATTGATTTCAATTGAAGTTGTAGATATGGAAACATAAGTAAAGAAGATAAACTTATGTCCTTTTGTAAAGATGCAACCTTAGAAGTCTTGCAATAAGTTTTATTTTAGTAGGTTCATGTTTGAGTTTTATCAAAGTTAATACTGCAAAACTCACTTAAAAACTTTCAATGTTTACCTTTAACCTTATGGTTTATACTTGTTCTAAATAATTAGAACAAAAGAACTATTAGAGTTTGATAAGAAAAATCGAAACATACTTTGTATACCTATGATTGAATTTATTTACATATAGTTTGTCAAAATATACACTTTTTATTTGGAAGTAGCAAATATAATTTCTTATAAGAGTCAAGGTATAAGATTGCGTACATTAACCTTTAAACCTTAAACTTAGTTTGTGATCACTTAATGGCATTGAAATAATAAAATATCACATATCACATGATGAAATGTAATTCACATAGCATATAGTTTGTGCACATCTCTATAAACTTCATTGTTTTTGCTCAACAATTTGTACTACATAGGCAATTAAAGATGATAGGTAATTTAGACATGAGCTTCATTCATGAAGTAAAATCATGTTGAAAGGATTGCAAAAACTTTTTAGTACAAATACAGTTAATCTTCTGAGATTTTTCAATAAAATGCTGCAATCATTCGGTAGCAAAAATTTGTGTTTTCTTTTATAAGAATTTCAAGACCAATTATACTTCTCAGTTCTTTGTAATCCAAATTTCATAGAGTACGCAATCTCTGTGATTCAAAGATATGTAGCTGAGGCTAAAAAACTTACAAAAAAGTTAAAATCAAAAGTTAAATGCCTAATAGTAGGTATTCTTGAGATTAAATTTAACGGTTAATAGTAGGTGTTCTAAAATTACTTGTAAACAAAATTTATGTGAATTATTTTGACTTTGCTCAATAAACTCATCTCATCTGCCTTTTGATGTCGGAACAAGTTTCATCTTTTTTTATGTCGTTGGTTGTTCTAGTATTCTTTTGTTGGAGCTTGATGATGAGACTTTCCTTCACACGAAAAAACTAGGTAATTTTCAATAATTCTATTTTCACTCGATCTATATGTGTCTATTTTTTTAATGATAAAACATATTATCCTTAAATGTGATAGTTAACTGTTTTTCAGAGTTGGTCAATGCATAATCAACATTATCATTGTTGGCCATATGTTCATCATGATCTCATGTTATATAGTATTATAGCATTTTATAAGTAGGATTCATAAATGTGAGATTTGAACTATTTATAGTAGGTATTTATACATATTAAAATAGCTATATGAACTAGTAATTGTATACATTTGAACTAATAATAGTAAATATTTTTGTCTACCAAAGTATTGTTTTTACATGTTAAAGTAGGCATTTTTTATAGTTGGAGTAGTTATTTGAACTAGTTGTAGGTAATTTTGCATACTAAAGTAGTTGTTTATAGATTCTTGAGTAGGCAATTTTAATAGTTTAAGTAGCCATTTGAACTGGTTGATGTAGGCATTTGAACTAATTATCATACATGTTTTTAGTAGCCAATTAAGTTAGTTATAGTAGATATTTAAACTAAATATAGTAGGTTATTTTTCTTACAATGATAGGTGTTTTTAGTTAATAAAGTAGGTATTTCAGTAGTCATTTTTATAATAGTATGTGTTCTTAAGATTATTAGTAGGATTTCTTACATATTGAGGTAGGTATTTTTGCATACTAAAGTACGCATTTGAACAAGTTATAATAGGCATTTGAATTAGTTATAGTAGACATCTAAACTAGATATACTAGGTGCTTTTTGCATACAAAAATAGTGTTTTTAGTTAATAGTAGGAATGTTTAATAGTCAAAGTAGGCATTAAAACTAGTTATAATAGGCAATTAAACTAGTTAGGCATTTTTAATAGTTATAGTAAGCATATGAGCATAATATAGTAGGTGTTAAGCATACCACAGTCGATGTTTTTAGTTAATGAAGTACGCATTTGTCATGGTTAAAATAGGCATTAAAACTAGTTATAGTAGGGAATTTAACTAGTTATTGTAAGCATTTGTAATTATAGTAAACATTTGAACTAGATATAGTTGTTTTTTCTGCTTAATGTAGTATGTGTTTTTAGTTGATAAAATAGACATTTGTAATGGACATGGTTAATAACAGCGAACAAAGAAGCTTGGTCAAAATCTTTATTCGCTGTTACTAATAGTGAACAAAGACCTTGACTTTTTTTACCAAACTTCTTTGTTCGCTGTTAGTAACAATGAACAACCCTGAACTTGTGCTATGAGAAAAAAATGCTTACTTTAGGAAACATTTTCAAAAGTTGCTTATTAATCGACTTTTTTTATATCTTTTTGCTTATCTGTTTCAAATTTTTGATCTCGATCTCCTAAGGCTAATGGAATGCGTTTAGAAGTAGAGAGCCCAAAATGGTAAACCGACCTTCATTTGAAAGTCAATCTTATTCCTACCATATCAATCATTTCACGCAGAATTGTCTTGTCTGATATGAAAGATGTTCTTTTGCTAACATACATCTCGCAATATCAATCAAACCTGATTAAGGGCATATACTCCTTTCATAACATGTCTTAAATTGTATAGATAATATTAAAATAGAATTTAAATATATAAATAATAATAAAAAAGTGATAAAAACATTTCAAAAAGAAAAATTATAACAAAGTAAAAAAAAAAAACACAAACTAAAAAAAGTTTTGACAAAAAGTACTTTAAAAAGTAAGATTTTCATATTTTCTGGGTCTCTAATTGACTTTTTAAGGGAAATAATTTTTAAAATAAATGTGCAAACTTACACAAGCTCGTTCAACTAAGATTGTTTGACTAGGTTTATAAGCTTGTTTATTAGACTTGTGCAAGTTAAACATGCAAATGGACAAATTCCATCTGACCTCGAACTCAAGAGTTGAAATAAACAATGCTGGAACAAAAGGTACAAAAGTTCAATCGAGCTTCGATTATATTCAACACTAAAGCATTTGTACAACGATAACCCATTCGCCCTAATACATTGACCGAATTTCATCCCATCGCACAGCTATTGCAAAGACCAAATTTCATGGGCGACCATCCGACCAAAGTGTAGTTGTGTACCGCTAAGATACACAAAAAATTTCCGTGTGTTGCATGATTCGAGTACATTACATTACAACAAAAGCTAAGTGCACACATTACCCTTGAGAGCACAATAGTATTAGCATTACTATTGAGGATACCAATTACCAAAAGGATCGATCCATAAAAGCATCTATGTCCAAATCGTCTACTAGGTAAGCGAGTACAAAAAATGAAGCCAGTAGCGAAGCTAAGCTAGAGGAGCAAAGGAAATGTCAAATGCAAATTTCAATTGCTGGTTTTATGCTTACAATTTTGTAAAGATTTGCAAGAACAAGGTTTTTTCAATACAGAACAAACACCAAACCAAAAAACCAATCTTCTCAGTAGGCAGGATATTCTAGCTTCTAATAATTGAAGAGAGACATCACCCATCAAGAGGTTTATTTTTAAGAGCGGCCTCAGCATGAGCTTCTTCCAGCTTGACAATCAGCTCCTTCACAAACACTGTGCTTGTCCCATGGGTGACTCGCAATATATCCAGAGCCTTTGTTAGTGATTTGATACAGTTCTCAGTCTCCCCAAGTAACCTATATGCACATTGTCTTTCTCAAAATGGGTATACAGATAACATCAGACAAGTTAAAAGAATCCTCCTCCAAATCAAAGGTTTTAGTAATTTTGATTCAAAAGAGTCCATCAAGGCTATAGAGAACTAGACAATACATTTTTAATATATATAAATATATCTGTGTGTGTGTATGTATAGATGTACAAACTTCTTATGATCAAGAGGATCCATTCTTACCATTCAAGTTTTCCGCACGTGTAGTACTGCAGTCCAAGCATAGGATGACAACCAATGTAGACCCCTGCAAGAGCAAGCCCAACAAATGAGAGTTGACAGTTCTATACCTAAATACTGAGTAACCACTGGTCAGTGCTGAAAATTACGTTCATAAACAGGAATCGTCATCCTACAATAGGCCAACGCATCCTTCCAGTTGCTCAGCTCCATGAATATCTGCGAACAGATTATACATGATATGAAAACTTAGCATATGAATTCCCAAAGAAAGATTCACACATTATGTTAAAAAAATTTAACCAAACACCAATCTAGAAAACTAAAAATCTTAGTATTACACGCTTAATCTTCCAAGAGTTTCACAAAACAAACAAATGATAAGAAAGGTAATGCAAAAACTTTCATGTATCTTTAGACATTCCATTGAAGCGTGAAACGCCATACTTTTCCTACAATTTGAACCACTAAATCAACATTTCTCTTTTGTTTGGCTCAAGATGGATAACTTATCTTCCTAAGATTCCATTTGATCAAAATTTGCTTCCTAAGTTTTCCAAAACACTAAATTAATTTTTTTGTTTCTCGTATCAAATTTGTACCTGTCTACTAGAGGGCACAAACCATTGATCTTTGAGACTGGGCCAAAACCTACTTGGTGAATAAATATGCGTATCAGGGCCTTCCAATGACTTTTAATCCCATATTGTTGACATTATTCTCTGGTGACGATGTAGTATAAGAATGAAAAAACCTAGTCTAAGGGATATCCAAAGATTTGCTTCTGATGCCTAAGTCATTACGTGGGGAATGGAGATGGGAAAATGGTTCACTTCTGATTCTAAGAACCTTCAGCGATAAATAAGCAATATAGTAGTGTTTGTTGAACGTGAGGTTTTTCGCAGCGATGTGTTCAAGAGACTCTAAACTAGAGACTTCAATCCATGTTAATGGCGACTAGAGAGAGAAAATGTTCTTATTTGTCTTATATATTTTCACCAATGAGGTGACGATTTCGTTCCAGAGAGTTAAAACTCACTGGGAAAAAATGGATGTTGAGAAATATACCCCTTTTGACCTATAAGATGTATGGCACCGAGGAATAAGACCCACAATATAAACCTGGCGATCAGTTCCAGTAGATTTCTCCATGTTCCCTTATGTATCCCATGTTCCTACGCAAGTTATGGTCAAAATTTTCCCTTCATAGCCAAAGAAGACAACTATTTCTTCGACTTAAGCAAAGGAGATGTCTCTTGTAGTCGTGTCACAAAAGCACGAATGGTGGAGTCTTCTTCACCAAAGGTGATTCCATCCCAAATTGCTCCTCCCAGTCCTTTTTACGATCCAAGAGGAAATGATGAAGGTCTCGAGGGATGTAGGGGGTGTTGAAGCCGTTGGGATTTGGAACATTCTAAGATCAATTTCCTAATTGTTGATCTAACTTAAGTGCATGAATGTTGGATGTGGAAAAGCAATGTACCACTTGGTAAAAGAGGTGGAATGCATTATATGTATAAAGGCAAAAATGAAAATGAGAAAAAATGACGAGAAAATTTGATGTTGTGGGGTCTAACAACGTCAACCTTAGGCTCGCTAGGTATCTAAGCTCTCAATATTTGTTCTCAGGGTTTCCCAGATTTAATCAAAAGAAAAAGGCAAGGGCTCAAAGACCCATCGACCTTAGGCTCAAAAGGTCGTCAAGCACCGCTTAGCATTTTCTTCGTTTACTGATTCCACGCGTTTTAGCACACAGATCAGAGATGTGGATAACCAATTCACACAAAACGCTCTTAATACGAATCTAGCTAGGTTATAATTTGACCGGTTAGTTTTCCTATATAAAGAGAACACTAGGGCACATCAAAATCAAATCTGAAATTTATTCTCTCTCTAGAAACACAAGTTTTTCTTTGTGACCTAGCAAACCAGTTTTGAGTTCAAGTTTCCGTCATTCTACATCATCAAATTCATTCATTTGATCTTTTTCCTAGTGAGAATTCTCTCTTTGTATCGTGTAAGCTGTTTCAGATATTTTCCCATCATAATGTGAAAGAAATAAGCATAAAGAATAGACTTAATTGTTGTTTAAAAAAGAATATCAAGTCACCAAGTATTCTCTATTTATTTTCATGTTATTGTCATTAAATTAGTTGATTGTAATCTTAAAGTAATAAATAAAACCTATCCATATTTCGTGATCTTAGAAGTATTTCCCAACAGAGGTTGCAGAAATTCCTGAGGGAACTCTCATAGATGTGGCTCCTTTACGAATCCTGAGTGGGAGTCAGATGTTAGCCCCTCTCAATGAGATGCTCATAAAGATGTTGCATGAATGCCTAGTTGCGACTAATAGGGTCGATATACCTGGAGGGCCCTTAATGATAAGATCTTACAGTGGACTAATATAGTTTCAATGATAACCGCTTACTTTTAGTCAGAGACAACTTCTACACTACTCTTCCTTTTCCAAGTAGCATTGTTTCCTGAAACATAAATCGGTGCGACGAGAATGGGAACGTGAATTCTATCTCTGATGACTCCGGAACGAGAGTAACATTACTTATTTTGTATTTTCTAAAACTTAATAAAGTAATTGTTAAAGAATAAGAAAGATATCATCATAAAAAATGACAAAACTTACAACATAGATAAATGGGAGTGGGAAGCATAATGCAAAAATACGACCAATAATTCAGAAAAATAACGCTTTTTAAAAACACTGAAACATTTTATACCATATTGTTGCGTTCTGTCCACACGATTTATTTTTGACCGTATTGGCTGATTTGACTATATCAAACCGCAACCAGACGATATGTTTGGCGTAACTAGGGTTTGGCATGACTAGCTTTGAGAGGATAGGTGTTACTAAAGTTTCAAATGAAATTCCTGGAAAAGATCCCCGTTTTCCCCAATTATTTCAACAATGGCTTCCTCTAGCAAGGAGTATACAAAAAATATGAAAGATGAAGCAATAATTACTAAGATCAAATCTGTAAGTGAGGAACTAGAATTTAATTAAATTCTAAATTTTCAGCTCCAAAGCAACACAACTGCCATTTGTAGGTAAACTTATTTCTCTTTGTTATAGATTCATTCCATTTTATTTGATAAAGAGAATGTGAGGGAAGAAGATGGACAGGCTTAATTTGAATTTGTCAATTTAGGGTTTTGATCTATAAAAAATGGTATGTTTTCTGGAAGGCTGTACACTGGAAATGGGATGATTAAAATAATTCCCAACTCTTCTTTCAATCATTTCATTTCCAATAGTAGTAAAACTTTCTATCAACAGCAGAACAACTTAACATTTATATCGAATCACCAAAAAGTAACCAACGGCATCACACATTCCATATGAAAATACATTATATCGAATCACCACAGTTCTAACTAATAACTAAAAATAGGAAAAAGAAATCACAGAATCTAAAATCATAGGAACATATTGATAACTAGTGCTGGACTGTACTAAGATCTTAACTGCAAGAACAGAAGCTATACAAGTTCATGAAATACCTTCAGCAGACTATCTCGTGTCCGCATCAGATTAAGTGATAGAGGATGGCATAATTTTAACTGTAGCTCCTCAACTATCTTATATAAAGAACCAGCTTCTTCATAGTCTGAACATAGTCAAAGAACCACTTTCATTTCGGAAATAATAGGGGTAACATAAGGGGCAAAGGTACATGAAACTACTATGCAATAGGAAGTCACTAGATAATTCTTACTGTGTTTTCAAAAAAAAAAAAAGAAATGAAGGGAAGGGAAACAAAGGGAAAAAGTTTTAGGCTATAGACTTAATTTTCCTGGGATTGTAGTTCAATGATTAGAACACTGCCTTGTCAAGGCAGAAGCTGAGGGTTAGCCCCATCTGTCGCCATCTTTCTCAAATGCTAAATGCCCCCTAGAAGTATCTTACCAACACCCTAGATTGTCTAGGAAATTAATCTTTAACCGCTCCCTTACATTCTCTTGCCCTTTTCCCTTTCAATCTCCAATCAGCTGTCAGTGCTCCACGGCCACGAAAAACAGACGGGAGGAACTACAACTAACCCCCAAGGTCAAATGCAGCACTTCGTCGGTCCACCATCAGCTGACTTCAACTCGTCGGAAGTGAGTGATAAGTGTTTGAAAATGTGAAAACAAAAGAGAAAATCTACATTAGATGATGATCTTATCGGGCTAAATCTGATGGCATCAATTTTTATGGACCAAAGTGAAAACACCATCCTCAGATGTTTTTATCAAAGTGAAAACACCAATTTTGGAGTTTTTTTCAAAATGAAAATATTAATCTAATTCTTCAATTTCATTTTTACAAATTTTTTATCTTTGAAATTCATGATTCACTTTGTAAATTTGGAAAATAAGCGTTAAATGATTAAATGCTTAAAGACATTTCAAGTTTCTCTAAAAAAAATTGTGTTTGACATTGGGAGAATGAGCAATTTTCTTGACTTAACTAGAACAATCAAAAGAGGGAAAGTAAAACCTCTCTCTTTTGCACTTCCTAAGTTCTGTCCACGGAAAATATGTATAACGGAAGAAACTTCCATTCAACCTTATAACCCCTAAAAACAACCCACTCATTAACCAACTCGACGGTGACCCTTGATGCTTGCAGACTAACTAGGCGCTGTAGGGGCATGCCATTCTCAATCCTCCCCTCTCTGTCCTCTCTTGCTTGATGTCCATGGTTTCAAGGGTTAAAAAATTGACAGCTGTTTAGTAATATTTATTTCTCATTTTCTATCACCTCTGCCTGTTCTCTAATTTGAATTTTCACTCTCCTACCTCTCCCTTCCTCTCCATTGTAATCTATTTTGTGAATTGTTTTGAAGTACAATATAATGATACAGCTATTAGGGAAAAGAAGCAAGGTATCAGTGACTAAAGGTAGCATTTGGATCCCTAGTCAAAATGTTTCTGCTCGAGCATAATTGGAAGAAGGTTCCATATGTTTTGATCCCTCTTTCAAGATTAAGCTATTTCTTTCCTTTTCCGTTCCCACGATTTCTCTCCTACCCAAATAAGGAAATACTCACTCTCCTTCCCTCCCTTCCCCTTCCGTTCCTTTCCTTTGCATTCTTCCCCTTCCTTTCCGTCCAAAAGTCTTTTTCAAACAACCTATTAATTGCCCGCCACAAAAAAAAAAAGAAAGAAAAAGAATAAAACATTAGAAAGGATACTTCCTGAGCTAAGGGAATTTGCAGCCTTTTCAGAGTAAGTTTTCACTTCACTCGAAATCTGTTTAATATCTTCCAGATTCCTCAAACAGCCACATTGTTGGCATATGAATGCCTTTTTATCTGCATATTAAAATGACATAAATTAAGATAGACATCCATGTTTTTTTACTCGAATTTGTTAAGAAAGACATGTACCTGGATCCCGGAGCAAAAAACCTTTGCATGTATCAACATCACACCTATAACCTTCCAAAATAGCACTTTCTTCAATATCCTCAGATTGGCCCTTCAAAAAAGATCAAACAAAATAGAAAAGGGAAAATAACATGCTTAAGTAAATAAATTCTAGTCTGACTTAGTACAATGACAGTTTAAGCTTTATATACTAACCTGCTTCATGCAATGAGGACATGAACAACTAAAGAAGTACTGTTTTTTCAAAGCCTTTTGCCGAGTCATGGTGCTTCCAGCAATTTCTATATAACTTATTTCAACCTTCAAGAGCATCAAAAAACAAATATATTAATCAAATTTTATTGTCTCCTTTTCTGCATCTCTTTTAATATATTTTAGCAGGAAGGGATTTCAGGGATAGAATTTGATTTGTGCATCATTATTGCTATCCTCACACATTTAGAAGCGATTGTAACATAAGAAATGGACAGAACTGGCCAAATGATCTGTAGTACCTCAGTACCTTTAGGTATATGTTGCACAGCACGAACCACAGCTGTTCTTCCCTCAAATATCAATACAGCATTCGGCAAGCAACTGAAGTACTATAAGAAGTCAGAAAAGAGTTCCAGAGATGAAACAATCAATAGACAGATGGGGTGAATAAATTACCTGTGATTGATGATAGCTACTACAGGATATAATCCTGTACCCAGTGGTCTAAGTTCTTGATCACAGATAGTATGTGCATTGCAAGAAAGCTGAAACAAGGAATAATCAAGACAGGTCCACACTCAGTGACTTATTTCTAATAATAAATAATTGAAGCTCTTGTGCAACAATTTCCATCTCATTTGGAACCAAAATAATTTAGCAAGTACTTGGGTTTTGAATGATGCATTGTAAAGTTATAAGTTGATAGTTATATTTTTAAAAAGAAAAGAGTGATTAGATTACAAGAGAATCAAATTGATGATAGAGTAAACAGCTCTCATAAGCCATTAATAATAGCCAGCCATTACTTTTGTGATAATTAGATGGAAATCTTAGCAGCACAGTTTTCTGAAAATTTTCAGTGTCTCAGTGATGTCAGAGTATCTTAGGAACGCATATGTTCAAAATGACATCGATAGGAACTAGTCAATGTTGAGTTTCAATAGGAAACCTTGGAAAAGTTTTCTGCAATTTCTTTCAAATCCAGGCCAGGCCACTGAAGTATCACACTAACAAGGTTGGCCATCTGTGCATATAAAACCAGTTGCTTTTCATCAAGCTCAGACATATCTTTAAAGGTACATAGTTAAGTAAAATATGAGTTTACAAAAAGAAAAGAATGGAAACAAAATATAAAATTTTCACAAGTAAGCTGTTTTTTCTGTCAATTCAGTGTTGCCACTTCCACCCCCTCACCTAGAACTGGGCATGGGTCCAAGTCTCCAAGACCATACCCAGATTTTGTTGAATTGGACCATAATTTCAGGTGTGGTCTAAAAATCTAAAACCCTAGGGTCCATGTGGTATAATAAGGTATTCGGATCCAAATTTTCAAACCCAGATTTACCCAAGAACTTCGTTATATGTGAATTTCAAATCTTTTTGAGTTAAAATCCAACTTAAATGAATTTGTTCCTACCCTCAATCCTGAAAGTTCTCTCCCTTGACCTCCTCCTCATGGTCTCAACTCTACCCCTTTAAAAAAGTAGGGTTAACACGGTGATAAAATTAGCAAAACAAGGATACGAGATATCAAGGCCTCCACCGCATTATAGTTGTCCGTCAAAGTAGTTGGCATAACCTGCCAAAAGATATATACTCTTGTTACAGCCAGAAAATTAATTTATTCATAGAAAAATAAGCTGGTGTAACTAGAAAAGTAACTTCATAAAACAATTGCAAGGCAAGACATTCTGTGCCAAGGCAGAAATACAGGAAAGAAGGTAAATCACTCAACATAGAACAAGTACGGCCCCAGCAACAAGTATTAACTTTGCAGGTAAGTAATATATTATATTCACATAAATATGAAGGGTCTGAAATCCACCTTTTGTTCCTGCGGCTTTCTTTTCAAATAGAGCTTTACCATCAAGCGTATAGAGGATGTAAGGTACTTAAGCCTCTCCTTTTCAAGCTTTGAGAGTGTCTGGCATTCAACACGATGCAATTTCCAATCTGCTTTCTGGTAGAAGAACGGGATATATCATTGTTTCCAATATCCAACAACAAAAAGATATGAAGATCACATCAATTTACTACAGAAAGTTCATATAAAATAGTTCCACTCTACTTTTGGCATAATTTCCAGAGAATTAGGAAAACGTCTTTTCGATTAGATTGGACTTTAAAGTGGAGGAATTTTATGTTTCTTTCAAAGAGAACAATCTTCAATTTGTGCTGACATTGTTGATGTTCACTCGTAGCTCAAGAATTCTTTAGTGGTGTCTATAACCCCAAATGAATGGAGCACATTGATGACAATAGACTTTAAACAACCAAAATACCTGGCATGTACTCCCACAATACCACACAACATGACAACCAGTGCACTTCTTCACATTCACAGGCGTAAAACAAACTTCACATTTTGAGGAATTTGCCACGGAAATGTAAGGTTCTTGTCTTATAATCACCTCTCCTGCAGTGTAGGAGTGGCATGTCAACAAGCAAATCACATAAAAACTATAATCAGTACACAAAGATTATCACAATTCAACAGGGTTCTATGTAAGGTTCTATGTTTCCCTCTGACCTTCCCAATGAAACATGATCAACATTGTTAAATGTAAAACCACCACAAGTAATCATGTTAGGCTACAATTTTTTCTTTCCGTCTATTAATAAGACCCTGTTTTCGCAGATGATGAATATCATATGAACATAACTGCTTTTAGTGATCGCCCAAATCAAGAGTTTAACACTTAGCTAAAGATATAGAACAGCTATGAGCTACCCAATGAGGTGCTACCATTTATAGTCTACCATGTCAAATTTTTGCTAAATACAAACAAAGATAGCCCATGGGTAAAGGGAGTAACACATGGAAGTTAAGTGACAGTGTTCGCTCTTATTTTTTGGAGCACTCGTTCTAGCTTGTTCAAGAACCAAGAGGTGCAGACTACGCTCTTGTGTACGCTCTTTGTTTTTGACCTTTTTTATTAATTGCTCCTTCAACACTTTTTGATTATTGCACATTGTTTATTTCTGATACATATTCATTGTAACCCCTTTTACCTATTTATCCTCATTATATCTATGAGTTTAGTGTGGGAATAATCCACTTTATGATTACAAACTCATGAATAGAGTTGCTCAAGAAGCTCAATATAATAGAGGCTTCTAGCTCATTTTTTAGAGATTAATCATTTTTTATTTCTTCTCACTTTTTTGCTCACATTCTTGCTCTCATCTTCTCTTAACACATAAAACATTCTATTCAACTTGGCTATTATGGTGATTGCTCCAACTCTTCCCACGAAAGTGCATACAGGTTCTGGTGTGTTCACCTTTGGGACATGGTGATTTATTGATATCATTCACACTGGAGATGCTCACCATATACATTCTTAAGGCAAGGACTAGGTCTCTGACACACCAAAAGTCTAAATAACATGTTTTTAAGTTCTTCCTCATTTATTGATATTGTTTGTGCCTTGTGGTTAGGTTCTTATCTCCTATAATTATCATAAAAAATTGTTCCATTTTATCACACATCATTGTTATTTTATGTAGTTATTGTTGAACATTTAGAGTATATAGACCTAGATTTGTATATAATACATACTAAGTATAGTAGTGGGATAAATATACAATATATTATAAGTCCAAAATATGCCTTAAAAAGAAATCACGAAATTGGAAGTGAAAAAAGCCGACTCGTCGGTCCCCAGGCAACGAGTCGTCACTTAATGATTGCTAAACTTCATTTTGGGTCTGAACCCAAAGCCGAGTTGGCTTTTAGGCGATGACTCGTCGCTTGGGACGGCCACTCCTCGTTGCCTACTGTCTATTACTTTTCGCAATTTTGTTCGTTTTTTTGGTTAGTGTTGCCTGAGTTCAATCATCACTAATGGCTACCAACTTCTAATTAGAAGTTGATGAAACATTCACTATGTTTCATTGATAAGCATTGGTGAATCGTTCTTTTGATTCAAATGCTAAACGTACTTGTTTCATAAGGAGGCATTGCTTGGTACTCCTCTCTATTGAGAGAGAGAGTATGCTAAGGGACATTCCATCCCATTCCATATCATTTCTGATTTCTCTCTTTAAGAATTCTCTTATTCTTGTTCTTCCTTACATGAGATGATATCTCTCTCAATATCATCAAAGCCATTAATCCACTACAATACTTGTCTTTACTATCGCAATCCCTTTTATGCTAGGAAATTTTATTGTGTAGATTGAATCTCATTGTGTATTTCATCATCATCCCAAACACCTTTGTGGGAGAAACATAAAGTGTATGAACGCCTTTTACTTATATCTAATTTCCGAGTGACTACATTGTTTGTCATAGCCATATCTTCATTGTTACTTTGGTGATTCAAGAAGAAGTTCAAGGCCATAAACAAAGGAGTGTAAGATTTCATCTTGTAACACATATTTGTAATACATTATTATTGTAATAGTCATCTCACTCTATTACGACAACGCTCGTATTGCATGTGCCATTCTTATATGCTATATGTTATACAATTAAATATTAATAGTCTTTTAAATCAAATGACCTGGTTCATGGTTTAAGCAGGTGTGTGCCTATATTTTCTAGCATGAGTAAACCGGAGCACTGAAGATACAAAGTGATTATGCAAGTTTCTCCCTTTAGGGTAATATTCATAAAACCTTCCTTGCATAATTGCATTTCTAATTATCAATACTAACTACAGCATTTCAGGTTTTGAGCTAGTAATTGGTCATTACTCGTAAGTCGTAAGTGAATTAGGTAGAGCAACCATAAATCTTAAAATTATTTTTTTAGGAGTAAGAAATAATAGTGAAAAATAATAACTTGAATTTCCAAATTAAAAAATGATTATACTTGGGAGGGAAGAAAAGAAGAAAAAACCTGGAGATAAATTCTTGGTGGTGAAAAGAGAACGGCCTTTATCTGGTAGAACTGAAACAGTGAGATCGTGCTCCATTAAAACTTGGCGCAGTTTCTCTTCCATGCCTTGGTTTTCTTGCTTCTTCCTCAGTTCCCCTTCCCAACCCCTAAAGTCTAGACTCTAGAACAACTTAACGTTAATACAAGTTATGTCGCAGGGTGATTTTGTGAAATTAACAAATTACTGTAGGATTTAATAAAGGAAAGTTTTATGATTTTAGTTTATTTTTTAAAATTTATTTATTTATTATTATTATATTTATTTTTATAATGATTTATAAATCATAATTAGAAATTAGAAATTAGAAATTATGCATTATTATTACATATTAGATTAGATTAGATGTATTCATTAGGGTGCGTCTACCAAATGAGTTAAAGGTTAAGTTGTTAATGGGTCGGTGTTTTATAATGTTAGATCGATAATGGAACGGGTTATTATTAGGTCGGATCGATTTATTATTGAGCTTGGTTTTCATAAAAATATTTTTTACTTTTTATTTTTTATTATGACAATTATATAAATAGACGGATCCACCTTACCAAATATTTTTAAAATCAAAATATTTATATTGTACTACACCCTACCCCTTTCAATTCGAAAATTTGAAAAAAATAAGATCATTTAACAACTTAATTCCAAAAATAAACTTCGTGAAAACTTAATTCTCAACATAAGCGTCCGCACATCCAAACCTAGCCTCGGTGAAAATCGCTGTTATTAACAGCGAAAGACCAAAAAAATAAATAAATAAATAAAACGCATAAGTCGCTATTACTGACAGCGACTGATCCCTTTTATTATTATTTTTTTGTACGAATTAAACTAGCCGTTGTTAATTAAAAAAATAGCCGTTACGAACTTGAAAATAGCCGTTGTAATGATGTTCTATAAATAACTCCATCATTTCCCTACTTCATTATATCCAATCTACATCATTCTTGTTCTTTTGAATCAATTTATAAAGGTAACATAAGATATTATGTTAGTTTTACTCTCAATTTATAAATGTTAATATTATTTTTGAAAGTTCACTTACGTTACTATATTATATGTATTCCGTAGATGTCAAAGGAGCATTGTATTGAAGAGCTTTGTGATTGTGGTTATGAAGTTGAGATTAATACAGATTGGAGCGACTTCGATCCAGGGCGTGATTTTGTTGCTTGCCCTTTCTACTTGGTTGACGGATTAGGATGCACATACTTTAGATGGATTGCTCCGGAGGGTACTAAATGGCAGAGAGACTTAATAGTATGGCTTGAAAAGGAAAAATAAGAGCTTAAAGATGAGGTACTTAATCTGAAGAGATAAATAGATGATATGGCACATAGGAAAGAAGAGACTGAAAGGATTATGAGAAAGTTTAAGAAGCCATCTTAGTTAGCGACGGTATTTTAACTTAACGAATGAACTATGTAATTTGGTATGGATTTGTTGAACTTGAATGAAGTTGTGTTGAATTTTCGATAGCATGTTTCCTATTTGAATATGATTGTCTGTTTGTTTTTGATTAAATTCATATTGCATTCTTGGCGGAATGATTCATCGCCGAAAAGTCTGAGTACTTAACATCATTTCATTCATAATAGACGTGTGATAATACGATAAAATTATGTATATCTACATATATGTTACAATTTATACACAAAAGACCAAATGTTACAAATATTGAGTATGTACAAATGTTCAATATATACAAACAGTATTCTAATGCTAATCCTCCTCCTGTACCCTGTCTAATTGTGACGGTTTACGACGCCTCCTACGATAGTAAAAGGCCGTCGCATGACGCTCGGGTAGGAGAGGTGATTGATACTGTGATGATGTGGCACCCTATGAGGACCCGACACCGTAGTCCGAGGACGTTAAGTCAACCTCCTCAAGATGAACGTCGGCATGATGAGGAGATCACCCGTACTCGTACATAGTGGTGTGGAGCGCAGTCACTTCCGGAATGAAGTGTTGAAACTGCATCCCTAGGAGTATGCCTTGGGCAATCTCCCGTACGGGCTCCTCTTGGGAGGAGCTGATGACTGATGCAATGCCCTGTGCCTGCAGTAAGACTTAAGTATTAATGAAATGTATAACGTATAAGTTCTATGGATAATAACCAATGTTGAAGAATACTTACAAAGTGTGTCATCGTTGGTGCTGCGGGAGCGTACTGGGCTGTCGCCATGATACCTCGTGGTGTCATCCATCGACGAGTGATGGAGAGGAACCACGGCATGTAATCCGCCGAAGTAGGTGTGCCTACAGCCTCGATCGGCGCACCTTGGGCCAGCAGCTCTAGCCTGTGCTCCCAACGAGCGACATGGCGCCAGTTGATCTCGAGCAGTACGCGCTCAGGGAGATGCACTCCGACTATGTCGAAGCAGATCATAGGTACAGATGCTCTCCACACCCCTGACAATATGCCCGAGTGCTGAGGCAATGCAGCATATGCCTCAGCGGGGAAAAGGTCCCATCGAAACCAAACGTGAAAATTCGATTAATAAATTACGCAATGTGATAGTTACAAAACAAGTTGTAATGAAGTTGTTAGCTGGTCAGCTTGTAGTAGATCGAGTTGATCGCGGTAAAACCCCACGCCCGATTCTGTGTGGGTCCTTGTTCGTCTTTCAAAGGACCACCGCGATCCATATGGCACATGTGGGGGTGGAAGAATTGGTGGCGCAAATGCACCACGTCCCACACTCCTCATCGGCTGACCAATGACAACATGCTCCCACGCCCAAAGCTATGAATTACAATTATAAGTAAGTAAAAGAAACACAAAAACATTTAATAAAAGGAACAAAACGGTAACATGTAAACTTAGTATTACCTGCAGAATAATGAGGGGCCCAGCGATCTCCTTCACGTTCTTCCGTGAAGCTTCACAAAGTCTCCTGTACAGATACGCTAGGGCTGCCGAACCCCAGCTGTACCCGGAGATGACCTCCCATGGTGCATCAAGCAACGTCAAGTACAATAGTTGTACCCGGTTGCCAGTCTTGTCGGAGAACAAGACAATATCAATCAGATATAAGAGATACGCCTCAATGGTGACGTCATCAGCACCTTCAGGGAGGTGCGAGAAGTTCTGCGCAAGCCATGTTACGCGCAGGCTACTCCCTTTGGTTACCTCTGCCGGAGGTTGGACTCCTAATAATCTATGGACTTTGTCTTGCCAGCTTTCGAGTTGGCGTCCATCGTTGCACACGGCATGTCCCTCGATGGGAAGCCGTGTAAGCACAGCTACGTTAAGTAATGTGACGGTAGCCCCACCTAGAGGTAGGTGGAAGGTATGAGTCTCCTGGCGCCACCGCTCGACTAAAGCCGTGACTAGGGATGGCAACGGGTCGGATCTGGATCGGGTCCAGGTGGACCCGGATCCAGATCCGTTTTCAAGAACAGGATCCAGATCCGGACCCGGATCCGCAGGTCCAATTTTGCAAGACCCAGATCCGGATCCACGAATACTGCGGATCCAGTACCGGATCCGGGTCCAAAACGGGTCCTGTTTTAATTTTTTTTAAATGTGTTTAGATTGCAATAAAGCGATATTTATAGACTAATGTTAATAATATATATAATTTCACAATGAATCACCCAACAAAACATTATGCAACTTAAAATTGTCTTCGAAATATCCAACAAACACATTCAAAATAACTTAATATAATTAATAAAAGTCAATAATTTAGACGAAAGATAATATAAGCAAAAGAGTTTCCAAAGTGACTGCTTACAAGCTTGAAGATTGTTGTAGAAAATCTAGTACCCTCTGATCAATGTCTTATAACCCATCAACACTCATCTGCATTGAGAGAACTACAGTAGAAAAAGATCAATCAAAAAGTAGTGGGAAATAGAAAACTTAATGGGATGGATTTTAGGGTTGAAACAGAAATTGGTATCTCAAGTTTACTTGATTTGGTGTAGATGACTGGAATGTATTGGATTCAACTTTGACTGGATTATTCTGTGATGATTCTGTCATTAAATTTGGAGGAAGTGGGTCGCCCTTCTGCTCACGGAGAAAATACGAAAATCAAAATGAGAATTCAGTGCAAATATAACTTCCTGATTATAATGTAGCTGAGGCCTAGAAATATGACCTGTGACTTATTATTCAAAAGATGCTGATGAATGCATTCTACTTGATGGAGGAGGGTAACTTCATTGAAATCACTAAACTCAAATAAATCAACATAAATCAACCATTAAACTCAAATAAATCAACATAAATCAACCACTAAACTCAAATAAATAAAAAACTACTCAACATAAATCAAAAATTACCACTAAACTCAATATAAATCAACCCTAAACTCAACATTATACATATATCTACTACTCAACATAAATCAAAAGTAGTGTAGGAAAAAAAAATTAGGGTTCATTACCTTCAAATCCCAAACTCCAGCCGCTTGTGAGGAGAGGGTGGGTTGGCCGGTGGCTGTGAGGAGGAGTAGGAAGGGAGTGAGGAGGCTGGCGCTGGTAGCTTTGTCGAGTCGAGGGTGATGGATGAATGGCGTTGGGCCGCTGGCTGAGGGAGGGAGACTGCGAGAGTGCGATTTGGGACTCTGGGAGAGGGTATTCAAATTCAAATCAGGGTATGTGACTAATGTGAGTAACTAAGTATGTTATATATTTTAGATATAAAAAAAAGTAAAAAAAAATTTAAAAAAAATAAAACGGGTCCTCTAAATCTGCGGGTCCGGGTCTGGTTTTTTTCTCAGATCCGGATCCGGACCCGTGAAATTTAAAAGGATCCGGATCCGACCCGAATCCGACGGGTCTATATTTTTAGGACCCAGATCCGTAAAAACGGATACGGGTCGGGTCCAGTACCCATTGCCATCCCTAGCCGTGACTAGCGCCCGATCGACTCTCCCGTACGCGATTTGGTGGAAGTCATACAACCTCGCGAGCTGAAGGTACGGGACGATCCGTGCGTCAATAGCCCACGGAGCTGAATCGGGATGCCTGGTGTATATGGTCTCCGTGTTGGACACCTAAATGCAAATATTATGCTAGCTTAAAGTTATAGTATTAAGGCATATAAATTCAAAAAGGGTAAATTCAATAACCTGGACATCCCATAGCACACTGC
The DNA here is from genome assembly GCF_026212465.1 of Amaranthus tricolor. Taxonomy (NCBI): domain Eukaryota; kingdom Viridiplantae; phylum Streptophyta; class Magnoliopsida; order Caryophyllales; family Amaranthaceae; genus Amaranthus; species Amaranthus tricolor. The sequence continues at coordinate 22,074,005 of NC_080050.1, read as the reverse complement.
TTCTATGATCCGCCTGCATCATAAGCACACTAGGGTCGCGAGGGCCTGGAGCTGCTGGATCCATCTCTGCTGCAATTCAACAATAACTTAGCGTTATTTATTGTAAAAAGACTTAAGTAGTACTCAAATTATTTACTTATGTTATTTATTTGTTTCATAGTCTTTATGCTTATATACTCAAATACAGATACTGTTTACCTTGACGTGCAAGTTCTAGTGTTGTGACCATCACTACCACACCGTCAACAAGCGTTGCGTCTACGCGATCCTTCATCCATTTCGTTCGTGATCCTCCTGGACTTAGGTCTTCCTAGTCCACGAATGTGATTTGGATCGTGTATCACCTCAACACCGGTGTATTGAGGCCATGACCTCTTATCAATCAACGGCAAGAATATGGATTCATATGTGTTGACATAGCTCTGAGTCGTGTAGCAGGAGTCCACAAAACGCTAGTAGGATAAGTGTCGTTTAATACATACGGCAAGAACATGAGAACAAGGTAAGTGATATATGGATGGTTTGTTACAAGTGCATTTCATCTCTCTCATATCCACACTTTGTATTTTACCACCTTTGGCGGATCCTCTATTAACACGTCCAGTCTTAACTTGGAAAAGGCCTCTTCTGTAGTCAAATGCGACGATCTCATGGTAGTTTGCCTTCTCGGTGTTACGGGTGATAATTCTAGTGGCGTGTGAAGTGTACTTATTAACCCCAACTAGCCACGTGTTTGCATTCTCGCGTCTTTTAACAAAGTAATCATTAACACGATAGAAGGTGAACTCCACAAGAGTAGTTATGGGCAAGAAACTACACCCTTCATCACGTTATTGAACACTTCGGCTAAGTTGGTATTAGTAACACCATACCTATACCCTCCATCATGACATATTGACCATTTACACATATCACCAACTTGATCAATCCATAAAAGAGCCTCTCGATTAGCAACACCAATGGCCTTCAATCCCTCGATGACCTTATGTGCTTGTCTTTGCTCTACAGTCCGTCCAAACATATTCTTCAACTTCACATTACCCATTTGACGGTTAAAGTTACTTAACAAATGTCGTAAGCAAAACCTATGATGGGCGTTCGGAGGTTGTCATTCCGGCTCCTCCATGGTTGCTAGAATGCCCGCATGTCTATCGGAAATAACACATAACCCTAGACTATGCATCACATGCTTACGAACACACGCCATAAACCAAGACCAGGCGGCTATGCATTCTTTCTCGACCAAAGCAAAGGCAAGCGGAAAGATTCCCTTGTTCCCATCTTGGGCAATCGCAGTCAACAACGTATGGCGATACTTACCATACAAATGTGTTCTGTCAATGGCAATAAGGGGTTTGCAATACTTGAATCCCTCAATACTAGGTTGGAAAGCCCAGAACACGCGTTGGAAAGTTCTAATACTCGGACGGACGTACACATCAACATCATTATCTTCCTTAAAGAACCACTCAACTATAGTCCTGGGGTTTGAAACTTGCAGTGCCTTCAAGAAGCGTTGAAGAAGAGGACAAGAATCTTCCCATGTACCATAGATGGAGAGAAGGGCTTGTTGTTTAGCACACCATGCCCGCTTATAGGTCACTTCGACACCGAATTAGTCTTTCACCATTTGACGCACAACAGAGACCTTAATTGATGGGTTTTGAGCAACACAATTTCTAATAAGATTATTAATCACGGAAGATGTCAAATGAATGTGCCCAGCTGACACATTTTCAGTACTTAATACACAACCCCCATGCTTCCCTTTATACGTAAAAATCTCCCATGATGGTGAATAGGAGCTTTTCCTAGCCCTGAGCCTCCAACCACACCCTCTCTTACACTTCAAGGTGAGCATGGTTTGATTTGAAGTCTCAGTTCGGTACTCAACATTCCTACGAATATGATACTATCTAACAGCGTCCAACAAGGCATCCTTGTTATCAAACATCATACCCTTTTGAAACTCTCCTTCATCGGTGTAGGTTGTATCACAATTCCAAGACCTCCAAGAGTTGTCCTCAATGTGTTCATCTAAAGGAGGAACCATTATATAGGATGTAGGAGCAATGATTGTTGGAATGTTGCCTAAGCTCATGTCATTAGCTAGAGCCTCCTCGTTAACACCCACATCGTACTCAGAAGGAGCTTCTACGAATTCATTACTCTCACTATTAACATTGCCCAACGGCTCATTTGTATCTTCTAAGTTAAAAGTATCATCATTTGTGACTTGAAATTGAAGTTGATTGGGTTCATTAGAAGGATAAGAGGAAGATGGCATAAAGGGATTTTGGGTTTCTTGGGTAGGGAAGGGCGTATGAGAAGGAGCATAAGAAGTTATATTCATGAATGCATTTGTTTCCACAACATTGATATCTTCATTCCCTAGGGGTACCTCTTCTACATATAACTCTAAAGAAGGAGTAGGGGTAAACCTTGAAAACTCCCTTATTGCATCTATAGCCTCCTTATCCTCAACTGGAAAAGCTAACAAATCTCCACTTAGATTGTACTTAAAACTTAAATTAACAGTACTTCTTGTAGTGTCAATGCCAATCTTAGAGCATATAAAATGTTTAAATTCATTCAAATCCATGTATGAGTTGCATGCAAACAGTTTACGTCTTCCCCCAACATACTTAACATTGTTACTAGTTGGTCGAATTGAACCATTCCAAAAGCATACAACAATCACACGAAATGAATCCATTTTTACAACAATACATACAAAATCAACATCACCATCAGGTTCATAAATATATGACCACTATACATTTTAAATTCAACAACAAATTTACGAACAAACAACCTCATTACGAAGATCAAGGTAAATAACAACTACATTCGACATATTCGTAGAGTTTAAGTGTAAATGACCACCATACATGACATACATTTTAAAATCAACACCAAATAAAAAACATTATAACAAAAACGTACCTTAATAAGCTGTACATCAACAAGAATTAGTAAATTGCAAGTTTATGAACCTACATTAACGTGAAAGTTGATTAAAATTAAATAAACCCTAATTTTTCGAAAATGGAAAAAAACACAAAAAAATAGTACCTTAGGTCGATGTAGGAAGATGACAGAACTAATTAGTAGTACAAACTTGGAATTTGATGAGTTTAGTTGAAGGATTAAAGTTAATTTTAATGGTGGAAAAAAGAGGAAGATCGTCGAATGAGAAAACAAAAACGCGTGAATTGAAATGAGGAAGAAGCAGACTGAAAAAAAAATATAAGGCATCAGTCCCTGTTACTAACAGCGACTTATGCCTTTTATTTATTTTTTTTGTCTTTGGCTGTTCGTAACAGCGATTTAAACCGAGGCTAGGTTTGGATGTATGGACGCTTATTTTGGGAATTAAGTTTTCACGAAGCTTATTTTTGGAATTAAGTTGTTAAATAATCTTATTTTATTCAAATTTTCTTCCAATTCTCTCTTCCTGATTCATATAAAATTTTTAATCACTCTATTTGGACTTCGGTAGTTTCAACATTTGATATTCAATACTATTACTACCAACTACTGTTCCAAATTACTCTGTGCTCATTACTCCCAGTCTCCCACAACCTACCAACGGTCACCACTGATTTCGGTTGCCTCGCTTAGTGGCGCTGCACAAAAAGTCAACAGACCACACACCCGTCCGCTGACCCGCACCACGCCACCACCATTACCATTTTTTGGTTGTTAATTATTATTGTAAGTTTCTCTCTCATTCAATTAATTTGGGCTTTCTTCTCTTAAAGATTAAAATCTTCAATTTTTTTACTCTTGTTCTTTAAATGATTTTTCAGGGTTTAGGAATAGAGATTAATAATTGTGAATTTTTTTAGGGTTTGTGGTTTTGTGGTTTGATCATAATTAGTTTTGTCATATATGTGATTGTGTGTGTCTTGTTGATTATTGAATATTGATGAATGGTGATTAGTGAAATTACGATTTGTTTGGTGTGAAATTGTTCTAGAGATGTTAGTCTTGATGCAATTGTGCAATGATATCAAAATATGAGAACTTGACGGAACAATTGTAATTTTATATTTTGTTATCTTGTATTTCACTATGTTAGACTTTAATCTCGTTGTAGATTGTAACTTGTAATTTGGAGCAATGAAACATTTTTGAATGCTCATTCTATAAACAAAACTCTCGACCATAATTTACTTCAACATGTTGGTGAATCATGAATGGTGCTACCTTGGAATACACGGACACGCCACCGAACCTGCATGTCCCGTGTCGGACACGGACACGCGAAAATTCGTGTCCGACACGCCAAATGAAGTGTCCAACTTTAATATTTTCCCGGACACGGCAAGGACACGCAAGCAACACGGCAAGAGTTAAACACGTTTTTTTTTTTTAAAAAAAAATTTTTTTAATTGAAAGCAGGAGAATGCTAGAAGGCCCAGAACACTCGAATTCCCAATTCCCATTTCCCTCTCACTCTCAATTCCCTCTCTTGCAGTCTTGCTCTCACTCCTCTCAACTCTCTTTCACTCTAACCTTAAAAACTCTACACAACTCTTCCTCCACCTCCATCCACTGTTGCTGTTGCATTCCCGCACCACGCCACCGCCGACTGCTCCTCCATCACAGACGAACACTGCTGCTGCCCAGTGGGTTGTTCGAAACTTCGAATCGAACACTGCTGCTGCTCCTAAAAATCGAAATTTTTGATTTTGTTTATGGTATTTTCACTCTTTATCCTAAATCCTAATATTAATCTTGTTCTAATCTTTAATCTTATTGTTAATCTTAAATTCTTAATCTTAATTTCTTGTAATGTGCTCTTTCGACCATTGAATTTGATTACATTCCTCATCTTTGATTTTATAATCTACGTAATATGGAGCCGTTTATTTGTTTGAAAAAACCTGGAATTGGGTTTAAAAATCTACATGAATTAATGTTTTATTTTGGTAAAAAACTGGAAACATTATTTGATTTTTTTCATTGAAGATAGTGCAACTGATGTATGGGCTAAAATCTTGTTGTCGTAGCTTTTGTTAATTTGATGTTATGATGATGATAAGAATTCTATTTGTGAATTCAAATTGTTTCTAAGCTATTGAAAATTTGAACCAACATTTAAAAATGTTGAAATTTTAGTAATAATTTTGTTAGAATGTTGTTTCTTGATTTTTTTTTGTTTATGTTGTTTGAGTGATTGAAAATTTGTTAATGTTAAATTGTTAATGTGTTTGTAATTTGAATTTTGAAAAGTTGAAATGTTGTTCTTGATTTTTTTTGTATATCCTCTTTCTCTCGATGAGCCCGAGTTGGAAACTACTTTTGTAGCGGAGGATGATGATGGGTGTCATATGAATGATGTGTGATGATCAAACTTAAATTTACCTATTTATTTGGTTTTCTTTGATTTGGTTTGTATGACTATTTTTAAATACTCATGTTGTTTATTTGGTACTTATTTGCATTTTATGTTTTAAAGTGTTTATTTACATATATTACATATATCAAATGAAAGATTGTAAAATTATCTTTAATTTGATATATTTATTATATTACCATTTTTGTGTCCCTGTGTCTGCCCATTTTAAGTTGGCATTTTCCCATACCCGTGTCATGTCAGTGTCCGTATCCATTTTAGTGCAACCTAGGTGCTACCCATGTTTTTGAATCCTAGATGCGCCTAGAGGTGTTCATTCGGTTGATGGGGTCGGTTTCGGACGGGTGTTATTCGGTTCGGTTGCATTTCGGATCGGTTACTTTTCGGCTGTTTGTTACAACGGGTTACACTCGGGTCGAGTCGGTTAGTCACGGTTTGGTTAGAGATCGGTTATTCAAGCTATCGGGTTAGCATCAGTTCGGTGTCGGTTGAAGTATCGTGTCGAGTGTCAATCGGCCTCGGGTTGTTATCGATTACTAATTGGTTCGGTTTTTTCGGGTACAGATCGGGTTCGAGCTTTATTTTTCGAGTAGTTATCGGTTACGGATAACTATTGATCGGGTCAATATCGAAATAAGTTAATAGTCAGGTTTTTAATTGATGTATGCTCATTTACTTACAAAAAATAATTACCGATTGTTTTATCAGATATAGCAGATAGGGGTGTCAAACAGGTCGGGTTGGGTCATTTTCAGGTTCGGATCATATATAAATGGGTCAATAAACCCTTAACCTGAACCTGACCCATTTAATTAATGGGTCAAAAATTGAAACCCCGACCTGATCTGTAACAGATCGGATCAACCTGCTAATGACCCATTTAACATACTTTTTTTTAGGTCATTAAATTCATATATTTCAGGTCATTTGACCCATTTAACCTTAATTAAAGGATTCCTCCAAAAATAAACGTATACCACTTAATGCAGCAAGCACACGGTATTCTTTAGTAAAAGGCGAAAGAATAGTTCGCTTTGTGCTCACGGCGTGGCTGCGTAAGTTGGTATGAAATCTGTGGAAGTGATTTAAAGGATTTTTCTTTTATTAGTATCTTTTATAGCCGATGTGGGACAACTTCCTTTATTGCTGAAAGTCATCTTCAGCTGACAAATCCCTTAGCCGATGTGGGACAACTTCCTTATTGAAAGTCATCTTCAGCTGACAAATCCCTCAATACATGGTAATTGGTATTATCTTAGTTTTATGAAGTATTTGGCAAATGTTGATCCGTCTTAAATTTAATAAATGGGTTAAACAGGTTTTTTTCGGGTTTAAATATTCAACCTGAACCTAACCCATTTAATAATAAGATCAGGTCGGATTGACCCATTTAATTAATTGGGTCAAAAATCTAGACCCAAACCCGCTAATTTCGAGTCGGTTTCAGATCAGGTTAGCAGGTCGGATCAGCTTTTGCCAGCCCTAATAGGCAGATCAATTTATTTCAATTAGTTTATATATATATATATATATATATATATATATATATATATATATATATATATATATATATATTCTGTATGCAATCTCTTCTGTATAGAACTTGTGTTCTTCCTTTTTTCGTATTATTAGAAAACTGAAATTGGACTTAATTTGCTAAAATTAGGTGAAAATTTGATTCGGATTTATAACAGTTTGATTTACAATCGGTTTGGGTTGTATCAGTTCGGGTTAAAAACAGTTCGATTAATAATCGATCGGGTTTGTATCAGTTCGGGTTAAAAACTTACATTTTCCGGGTCGGATAATTTTCAATTACGGATCGGATTTTCGGGTCGGGTTTGTTTTGAACAGCTCTAGATGCGCCCCTGCTCCTTAATCAAGAATTTGTCATATATTAAGAGAACCCCTAAACCCAATCTCATTTCTATAGTCCTCACACCGCTTAATAACCATTTGCCTTCTTTCAATTTATTTATTAATTTATTATCCATTTTTTGCATTTCAAACTGTTAGATTTTTCTCATTTGCAATTTGCAAAAGGAGGTGTAAGAATATTGGAGTCAGAAAGGTTAAGAATAGTATTAATTTTAAATTCAATAGCTTTGAGAGAATAATTGATCGTTTCTTTAGCTAATGCTTATGACTAAAATGGTTGAGTAATACCATTTTCCAGACATAATTTGTTACTTTTTAGTGAATTATTTCTTTTTTGTTCATCTTAATTTCAATACTTTACGTCTGTTATCATTTTTTGTTTTATGTTTGTTTTAGTTTAGGTTTTTCATGCGTTTATTTGGTAGATATGTTTGTGTTTGTGTTTGTGTTTATTTTTGATCAATTTTACAGGGTTTTCTCTTGAGATTATTGGACTGATTGAAGAAACTGGAGCTGGTGTTTTCAAGATTACAAAACAAAGGAATTTCCATGGAACGAAAAACAGCAGAGACACTGGACTTGTTTCTCTGCGGTAAGTCATCCCCAGAAAAAGAAATCGCTACTTTACTCCACAATAAACAATGTCTTAAACTTTCCGACGCTTCTCAACTAATAATTCGTCTTCAGTCTCAACTCCCTAGAAGAGCCATATCTTTTAATGTCAATTCCTTTTTCAATTCGCTTTCCACTTCTCGTTTTGCCCGGTTCCTCATGTGGTCTCCTTGCTTGCCATCCACCCACGACGTTGTTTCTCAGTATGCTATTCATACTCCTTTTTATTTACTATATACTACTATTCCTTTTCATTACTTCTATGTCTGTGTTTTATTTTAGTCTGTTATTATTTTGGGTTTTACAGGAATTTCTCGGACCTTCCTATTGGAACTGTTTGTGTTGCTGATGTTCAATTTAAAGGCAGAGGTTTGGTTTTCTTCATTATTCAATTCCTACTTTATTCTTTTGAGTTACAATTTTTTATAATTAATATATTCACTCTAACACTTGATCATTGGATTATACTTATAATTCAATTCAAAATTGCCGTAAAGGAACCAAAAATTTGCTTCATTTTTCATTTTAGAATTTGGGCCCGAGCCTGTTTAGGTCATTTCATGGATTTTTTTTTGAATTCGATAATTATTAAACATGTAACATATAATTTAACACACAAGAATAACAAGCTGAGTTGGTTCATCACACATGCATGAATGAGTGTTTTTTCTACCCCAAGTATATTGGATTCGCCTGTGGTTTTATACTCCTTTTACGTGTTGTTGGGAGGTGTTTATGAATGTTGTTGTGCTGTAATGCACACGAGTTTATGTATGCATAAAATTATAATAAGTTTATAATTCATTTTTGAAAAGATAAGAAGTTTATAATTTGAATGCTCAGTCATAGTGAAATCACAAAATCCTAGAAATATTCTATTTTGCTTTGTAGCATCCCATTTGAGGTGGTATTGAGTTCTAATGAAAGTTGGTGACATTTGGGGTGGATAAGCATTAGTATTACCATGGTGATGCATGTGCCTTTCCTTAAAAATTCATACTTATAATCCTATTGTTTATTATCGCTTACAAATTGGGTGTTAGGGTTATTTATGTTGATTCTACCATTCTACTTTGTAGATTAATAGTCATAGACTCATAGTAGTTTTAATTCACCTATGAATTTTAATTGTAGTCTATTTTTATCTCCTTGAGAGATTTACAATTTTTTTTTAAAATTAGGTAGCACAAAGTCATATTCTTATTTTCATACTATGTCAAGAGGTCTGAAAAAGTTGCCACCTTTTGCAATATTTCTCATGCTTTATTATTGACTTTTCTAATGTCCTACTTAATTTATGTGTTCACTAGCATTAATAAGAGGGTGTTTATGTTAAATTGAAGGGGATAATTACACGTGTGTGAATGGATTGCTAATACCATTTATGGCTTCCTTTTAGTGTTGTTAGTGAAGGCTTTTTTTCTTGAAGACTCGGTGATGAATCAACTACAATTATTAGAAAGGATATCTTTGTGAAATTGTGTCCTATGCTGTTATAACAATATGACAATTTAAAAGAGAGTATCTTTTCGAATTATTGAAATGGGTTGTTATTTATGAGGCTATTTATTGGATTTTGATTTAAATTTTTGCATGTAATAGAAGTATTTAAATTTGTGCTTTGTTAGAAAAAGAGCCATTCCTTTAAATGAAGTTCATATGTCTATTCAATTAACTCTCACGCTAATATAATGTGTATATTGTGTTCATATATGTAGGAAGGTCTGCGAATGTTTGGGAATCCCCACCAGGTTGTCTTATGTTTTCATTTAATATTCAGATGGAGGATGGACGCGTAGTGCCTTTAGTACAATATGTTGCTTCACTTGCTATTACTGAGGCGCTTAAGGATCTCTGCTATGATAGCGTAAGTGATCTTATAACACAATCTATTCCTAAAGAAGTCATATGATTTTGCGAGATTTCTTAGTTATTGCATTAAGATTCCAAAGTTAATTAATTTTTTTTTTGTACTATCGCATTTGATATTGCATCAAGATTCTAAAGTTACTAGTAAGATTTTATACATGATAGATGAATACATCTTCTATATACAAGGCTTTGATGTGGTTCTCAGCGGTAAGTGTATGATTTTTTTCATCCATATATGCTACATATGTACTAGTAGATGTAGTACACATGACATTTATTTTTGCTTTTCTAAAAGCTTCAGTTGGTAGTTATCGCTTTGTTCTCGTTATTGTAGTTTCCATTTCGTAAAAGATAGGTTATTTTTTGTTTCTTGCTACTTGTGAAAGTTACTTATTTGAGTTTCATGTTCATGCACGTTGAGTCAATGTTATTCTACTATTTTGTGGGGTTTTCTAATGGTATTTTTACTTTATCATGTGATTTGTAGGGCTTCCCACAGCTGGGGGTTAAAATTAAATGGCCAAATGACCTTTTCTTAAATGGTTTGAAAGTTGGTGGAATATTGTCCACCTCAACGTACAAATCAAATAAATTCAACATAAGTGTAGGTAATTGCCATAAAATGCAAATTCTTACTTTTGTATACCTTTTTTCCCTTCAAAGGTTTTCCATTTCAATGAATAATGAGTATTCCTACTTATCTTCTCGTCATAGTTTCTTGCAAATTATCTATTGAATTCCCATATGTGACTTGAAGTAATCATATTCACTTTCAGGGATTGGCTTAAATGTTGATAATAAAGAACCAACGACTTGCTTGAATTCAAGGTTGCAACAAATATCCTCAAGAGTTTGTCGATTACGCAAAGAAGACATTTTGGCTTCTTTCTTTGGAAAATTTGAGAGTTTCTTTGAGCGTTTTATAAGCCAAGGTAAATTTGGTGCACTCTTTTTCAGTTAATTTGTCTCTTAGCTAGTTTAATGACTGCGGTCTGCTTATTGTGAATTGTTTTTGGACAAATATTACAAGGTAATAGTGCTTATTGAAGATTTAGTGTCGGTGAAGGTCTTTCTTTTATCTCCTCTTCTTTTAAAATACACTAATCTTATGTTGGAAAGATTACCGTTTTCCATGTTTTATTTGCCAAGCATGTCGTATAAGAAGTTTTATCACGTAATTACGTTATAAAGTATGATCGCTAGCTCTCACTAGAACGAATGCCTATTTTACTTAAGTTTCGAGAAGAAATAAAGTCTTATGGGACAAATTGAAATCCATTTGGTAAATAAGTAGTCAGATTGTCATAATATCTTCTTCATAAAATGCTGCTTTTGATCATACGCAGAACTTAGTTAGGGGCTTCGCCCCTCCCGAGACTTTCGGAATTTTTTTTAATATACAACCATCATTTTGTATTTTTTATAATTTAAGCTCAACAAATAAAAGCAACACAATTAAAGAAAGAGAAAAACTGAAAAAAAAGAATTTTATAAGTAAGAATGGATTATCAAATTAAGAATGAAATTCGGAAAAATTGACATTAATAATCTAACCTTTTGCTTGTCTGTTGTGAATAATCCCACCTTTAGATTATTTTATAATAATCCAACATTTGCCCTAAGTACGCTATGAATAATCTAACCTTTGTTTTAGTTTGCTGGCAACATACCCTATTATTACCTATTATTAGTAATTTGGTATGTTGTGGGCTAATATATGACAAAGGTTAGATTATTAGAAAATAATCAAAAGGTGGGATTATTCACATTAGATGGGTGAAAGGTTGGATTATTAATGTCAGTTTTTCCATGAAATTGTCAATTAACAACTGAAAAAAACGAAAAAAAGAAGAAAGCGATTGGTAGAATCGACAAAATCAAAAATTAAGCTTACCACCCACACTTAAAGGTTAAAGGTTTGTTTTATATTTTTAATCATCTTTATTTAATAATTACTGCCGAAATCCATACAATAAAACAATCAATTATGAAAGTAGTATAGACAAGACTTTGTAACAAAATGGATGGTGATTTTCTTGCTAATAGTTTAGTAATATACAAATAGCAAAGACATATAGTGTCAATGAGATTAGAGACAATTTTAAAGTATTAAAAGAGCGTCGAGCTTTACTTAAATTCAAAATTTACGTTGTAATTTTTTTTGTATTGATTGGCTATATTTTAGTTGAATTCATTTTTTTTAACTCCGTCCCCTCTAAAATTTTGTTCAAGTTTCGCCACTGCTTTTGATGAATGTAATGATGTTAATAGAATAAGCATGCAATTGGAAATAATGATGTTATTCATAGTGTACTCCAGGTCATTGTCAATGATCTTAATTACCGAAAAGAAGCCTGTTTTAAATGTGTCTTATTAACAACTGAAAAAAACGAAAAAAGAAGAAAGCGATTGGTAGAAATCGACAAAATCAAAAATTAATCTTACCACCCACACTTAAAGGATAAAGGTTTGTTTTATATTTTTAATCGAATTTTGTTATCTTTATTTAATAATTACTGCCGAAATCCATACAATAAAACAATCAATTATGAAAGTAGTATAGACAAGACTTTGTAACAAAATGGATGGTGATTTTCTTGATAATAGTTTAGTAATATACAAATAGCAAAGACATATAGTGTCAATGAGATTAGAGACAATTTTAAAGTATTAAAAGAGCGTCGAGCTTTACTTAAATTCAAAATTTACGTTGTAATTTTTTTTGTATTGATTGGCTATATTTTAGTTGAATTCATTTTTTTTAACTCCGTCCCCTCTAAAATTTTGTTCAAGTTTCGCCATTGCTTTTGATGAATGTAATGATGTTAATAGAATAAGCATGCAATTGGAAATAATGATGTTATTCATAGTGTACTCCAGGTCATTGTCAATGATCTTTATTACCAAAAAGAAGCCAGTTTTAAATGTGTCTTATGAAATTTACTGTGGCCTCAAGGCTGGTTTTAATAATTTAGTTTAGAATCTAATACCATATTCAATTACTTTTGAAATCCCGAATGTTATAAATTGAGCCTTTAAATTTTTGTCAATTGTGAAATTATACCTCTTGACTTTTAATTGATGAAAATTGGCCCCATAACTTTTTCATATCGTGTAATTAAAGCCTACTAATAAGTTTCAATATAACTTTGCTTCATAATTGTATCTCCATTAACATAAATAGAAATAGATTAATTTTTTTATTTTTCTGGAAAGGAAGTAGAAATATGAAACGTCATCATAAATACTTAGGGATATAAACATTGGCATTATCATAACACTATTCATAAATCTATGTTAACATTTATCGGCAAAAATCATATAATGAAATATTAATACATTTTAATTTTATAATAGAAACAAATTATATAGTCAATTTTCATCCATTCTAATCTAAGGGGTTTATTTTCACATATTTAACAAAAACTTTAGGTTGCCTATTAACTACATTCGTGCTTTTGAAATATGCTTGATTTTCTACATTACATATGTTAGAGAAATGAGTTAGAATATGATTTTAGGCTTTTTTTTTTGGCTCTCTTGGATGTCATTGGTTATTTGAACTATATGCGGTCATTTTGCGAGCCTTTGCTCTTGAACATCAATAAACATTGGAGGCAAGCTTCACTTTCCATCTAATAATGTTTGAACTCTGTGAGGATTAACAAGGAACGACAATAGATCTTTTGTGGTTTCTTAGGACAATGTATTAATAAACTTTTTGGAGCTTAAAGTTGCCTATTTTTTTTTGTACATGACACACTTTTGAATTATCTCTTGAAATTCACTTATGAGATCCCTTGTGGTGCTATGTGATAGTCTTCGTATCTTTGAGTCAAATAAATTTCAAACAATTATGTTGATTATATGTAAGACCAGATGCAAATAAACCTCTAGAAAAATCGTATTTGGAAGCTTGAAGTTTTGTTTTGATGTTGGCATGATTTATGATTTAAATTGAAGGGAAATTGTGTTGGGCCACACAAATATTATTGAGTGTATACAATGCACACCATATAATTCAAGTCATATTGGTCTAAACACTAAGAAAGATTGAAGGAATTGGTCCATTTACCAAGATGCTTTCTAGAATCTCGAAAGGTCCCATAATATTTATATGTATCATAGTTTTATAATTCATTTATGGATTAGATGTCAAACTGTGCAAGTTCCCTTCAAAATTCTATTAAATGTTATGTGCTAGTATGAGATTAGGTGCCTTAGTATGTTTTGCGAGACCAAAAGTTATGTACTATGAAATTAGGTACCTTAGTATGAAGAGATATTATAAGTGTTCTAGAAACTACTCAGTCATATTCGCCAATTGGAACATATGTGGCCTTGAACCCAAATTTTTTCCATGGAAGCTTACAGACGTGTGTCATTGGGCAATTGGCATATTTCTATATCTAGGCTTTATCATTCACTATTTGTTATATGTTTTTTACTCAAAAGTATTTGCTTTTTTAGAACTTTTGAGGCTTAGGCTAGAGTCGTGTTGTCTATACACCTTTTGATCATATGGATTTGATCGGGAAACTAATTCAAAATTCTGACTTGAAAGCACTAAATTTACACCATATGTCTGAACCCATGAATTATTGACTATGCATTTGTTTTTACTGGAATTGTTTAGGTTGTTTGGGTGATTAAACGAATAGGAGGATACTGTTACGGTCAAATTGTGACTAGCAACATTTGGATCTCACTACTAAAACTTAGTGGTAGTCGCCCCATTACTTATTTATGACATCTGTAATTACAAAATAGGTAATTGACGATGAATTCTCCTATAAATGTGGAATTTTGTTGAGTATTGGACTAGTTTAAAAGGTGATTTTCTGGAAGTCTGAATAAGTTCTTGGAAAGATATTCTTGAATGAAGTATAAATGTGGATCAAGAAGTAGTTTTGATATTCTCCTAAATTATTGGACGGTAGTTACCAATGGATAAGTGAAGAAGCTTGTGGTATATGAAGGAATGGAGCGTAGATTGACTACAAGCTATTCTACAATAAGCTCACTATTGCTATCTCAATGATTCATTTAGCTCACCTCACGAGATTTTCAATTTAACACTCGATTACAATCTAATATACTTGTTACTAGTCCTTACTATATTGTGGAAACAAACTCTTGATTACTAGTGGAGTAAGGCCACAATTTTCTCATTTTCACCAAAATAATTATCTATGTTATTTACTTTTAGTAACATTCGTCACCAATAATTAGCCGTCTTTTGGTCCTAACTTTAATCTGTCACTAAAGGAAATTTTTAGCATTTGGTCGCACTCAATTTGCCTCTTTTTCTATTTTTGGTTGTCCCACTCATTTTTCCTCATGTCCGATTACTTATTTTGAAATAAACTCTATCATTTTCTTTTAATCTCATCCACACATTTCAATTCCCTCTTAATATCATCCACACATTTCAATTCCCTTTAAATATTTTCCACACAATTCATTTTATCTCTTCATTCATTACCAAATTTTTACCTTCCTTTAAAACTCACCACATTCACAAATAAAGCTATTTCGAAGGGATAGAGTAGCAGTATGTATACGTGAGACTTTTTGTAATGTTTTATAGACACACACACACGCACAAAGATTATATATATATATATATATATATATATATATATATATATATATATATATATATATGGGAAGAAGTTCAAGTGAGAACCATTTTTATATGAGAACCGTGAGAACTAATCTGTTTAAAAAAAAAGTTTTACTTTTTTTACTACGAAGGTGTTACTTTAAGGTAAAAAAGTGTTACTTTTTTTAGAAAAAAAAGATGATACTTTTAGCCAAATAAGTGTTACTTTAAGAAAAAAATTCTGAAAATAACTCACAAAAAGGTGTTACTTTTTATATAGAGAGGTGTTACTTTTTCAAAAAAAACTTGTTACTTTGTATATATATATATTTTTTTCTGAAAATAACACTTTTTTGCTAGAAAGTAACAGATTTTTTTAAAAACAAAAGTAATATTTTTTTATGTAAAAGTAGCACCTTTTCTATGAAAAAGTAACAGATTTTTATTGGAGATTTTGGTTCTCACGGTTCTCATATAACTTGGTTCTCACTGGAACTTGACCCTATATATATATATATATATATATATATATATATATATATATATATATATATATATATATATATGGGGCAGGATCAGGTGAAAACAACTAAAGTGGTGAAAATTAAAAACCAGAGTGAAAATATACATATAGTGGCAAAAGGTGTACATACTATTGCATAGGGTGTACATATTTGTGTGAAGGAAAAAGTTCATATTATTTACAGCATTGTCATCCGAATATGTACACCTTTTAAGCATGTATGTACACCGTTTAGAAAATGTCGAATTATTTACAAAATTGCCACCGAAATATGTATACCATTTAAGCTTTTATGTACACCTGTTTTCAGTTTTCACCATTTTAGTTGGTTTTCACATGATCCAAAACCATATATATATATATATATATATATATATATATATATATATATATGTATATACACACATGATGATTTTGATATTATGAGAAAAGGACTTTTTGAGAAATGATAAAATATTGTCTTCTATTGGATATTGATGATTCGGATACTATTTTAGGTTTCCAACCTTTTGAGGAGCTCTACTACAAGACTTGGTTACACAGGTGAGAATCATAACATAACTTGTTTAAATCTTTGAAAAATGTGCTTATTTTATTACAGTCCTACTATGATTTTGTTGTGTTCATTGTCTTAAAAAGACGGTGTTCTTACTTCACTGCAATTTACCCATTTTTGAACATTCATTGTTCATACTCATTAGAGATTGATGAATGACTGCAACTAAACTTCAGTGCGGTGAGTGGCAATTCATAATTTGGTTATAGATCTCATCTTGGATTTATATTTTACATCTTTTTAAAAACGAAATTGTTTTCTTGTTAAAATAACCCTTATAGACCAGGTAATAACGTCATAAAGTTAAGTTGTGTCTGAAGCCCTAAAGTGCTACATGATTCTACTATTTTTGGATTTGTTGCAATTTTGATAAACTTATCAAGTGTCTTTAGTTGAGATATGTTGTCCTCGGTGAAATAAACACATATTCCCCATATTTTTTTATGGATGCTTCTTAGGACATAATCCTTGTGAACTTTAGGTGGGAGTGTGATACATGAAAAATACACTTTGCTTCAATATGTTGAACTGTTGGAAGCTTTTCCTTAGATGATCTGCTTCTGAATTCTGATTATTGCTCTTTCAAACTCATCTTGTAAACTCTTGATTGTTTGTTGGAAATATTATGTTTATTTCTTTCACAACTACCTACTATAGTTTAGATATTTAGATTTGAGCTAGTTTTTTGGTTCTCTTTAAACTTCTTTATTTATGTTGACCTTTTTTTGTATTTCTGCAGTGGACAAAGAGTTGTCATACAGGATACATCAGAAGGACAACCTGTGGATAATGTTGTGACCATTCAGGTAATTATTGAAGGCATTGGATGACTCCAAATTCTTGCAATCTCTAATTAAGGATTATGTTCAATCATTAGCTCCATTTAACCTTTCTATCCTTGTGGGATGTGGCTCACCCTTGTGGACATATTTAACGCTTCAGATTGGTATGCATGAATGACATGATTTTTAGAAAATAACAAGTAAACAGAGAGAAGCTTTGTTTAGTCAAGTCACACTGATATCGGTATGCATGCATGACATGATTTTTTGGAAAATAATAGGTAAACTTAGAGAAGCTCTGTCTAGTCGTCACACTGATCAAAACAATATATTATTTGGTAGTGGCTAATTCTGAGATTATTCTCAAGAAGGAATTGTTAAGTAATATTAACAGTCTATAAATAGTCTGGTTTTCTAATTCTTAGATAATGTTTGCTTTCGGTGTATGTTAATTCTTGGTGAAACCAAATATTTATAGTTCTTTGGTTTTAGATTAGTAAGAACTAAATTAAAATGGCTCGTTATCATTTGGGCTTCTTATCTATGTAAAATCCCAAATGATTTCAAGAGTCAATCGCCAACAACCTCTTTGCATCTATAAGAGTAAGACTGCATACATCTGACCTCTAAGGCCCTAAACATAGTGTAAAAATAAGGCTGCATCACCGTATTGCGACCGTACCATTAAAGTTTTTGAATTTACTGCGACGAAATTATTCGTATTGGCCATAAAATCCGTTTCGCGACCAAACTGTGACCATGACCGAAACTGTATTTTTGCGCTATACCTCTATTCCCGCCTAAGTGTGAGCCACTTGATGGAATTGGGGTGGTCGAGAAATACAAGTGTTTTTACTTTTTATTCAACTTGTTGATATAATTGTTAGTGAGTTGAGTCTCTTATTTGTCACTCAATAAACGAGGCCATTTTGAGTTCTTATACTATGCATGCATTTTTCCTCCAGGGATTGACGACATCTGGATATTTACTGGCAGTTGGAGATGATGGTCAAATGTGTGAGCTTCACCCAGATGGCAATAGGTATGTCATAATAGATTTTGTCTCTTCCAATGTTGATAAACTACTTACGCCATGGTATAGGTGACCTATATTATCAGTTTAAGTGGTGATTTTTATTCATAATTACTGTGTATTAGAGCTATATCTGACAATATTTTTGTTCGACTCAAAACCTAGCTATTTCTTAATAAGGCATGCCCTTGCACTGAGCAACAACAAATTGGCAACCACTGAGTGCTGATTATGTGAAGGGGTTTCAAGGTTGCCAAACGCAAGGTGTTTTAAATTGTTTGTAAAGTAATCTTTGAGGACCCATCAGGCCGTCACAATCACTAATCAAGTCTAGGTAGATTTACATTCAACCTTATAAGCAACTTCTTGCAAGTGAGGGGTATTATGCTGGGATCATAAAATGACAGTGGGCACAAAGTGGCTCAATGCAACATTTTTATGCAGTTTGTGACGATGTATTCGTAGATCCTTTTGTGGTCCTATTATAGATATTGCCATTAATCGAAAGTCTGCTAGTATAATCCAATGTTTACAAAATACACATATGATACAACATCCAAGGCTTGAATGGGTGTGATGGAAATTTGGCTCTAAAGCTAGAACCACCTCTATGAAACGACTCAGAGATTATGTTTGAGATTTTAATCGAACCACTGAGAAGCATAAGTCAATATTGGGTTTGTATTGAACACTATTGAGAAGTCTTGACAAAAGTGAAATATAATCTCTAAAATTTGTTTGTGGCCTCTATCGTTCAATAGGAGACTAATGTTTTGGACCACAATAGCATCATCTAATCTTGTTTTTTGTGTTATATGAACTAAAGGACCATAAGAGACTTCTAACAGTAGGACCACATATGGCATCAACTGTTCTTATGTTTAGGAACCCATGCGCTTGTGGTAAATATGGAGGGAGCAGATAGATGTCTTTTGAGATTGCCAATGTTGACTCCATAGTATCCATTTTGATGTGTTCATGAGGGTCCGATGTCTTTTTTGTAATATTAAAAAAGCTTACGTTGATGAGTTTACGAACATTGAAGTTTTGATAAGTGAGCTGATGTTAACCAACATTTGAAGTGGAAATGGCTTATGTTGAAGAGATGATGCCCAGAGATCTTATGCTGTATATGTTTTGGCTGGTATGAACGATCTCTTCAAAGAGTGTCAAGAAACAGAGCAATTTAGACTTGCTGATCTTTTGAGGTGTCATTCCCCTTGTATTTACTGGCCTTTGATTATTGATTCTAGACCTTTCACCCTTCTTCCCTATATTTTTACATTCCTTCTTCAAGTAAATAAGCAACAGTTGTACGCTATTTTGAACCAACAGCTTGAAAATAGCAATGCTTATTTCAAATTATATACGTACTCTTGGAACGACCTGTTGAGCTGCAGTCTAAGCTGTTAATTGCTGAATATAATCCCTAAATGTGACCGTTGAAGTGTGGATCTTTGAGGTACTGAGATTGCTGTAGCGTGCTGTTGAACATAGTTGTATAATGCAAACTCTCTACGGGTGCGGTCGTGAAACAACTTTTCTGGTCAATGTGGGTTGTTTTGTGATTGTCTCGGTCTCGGCCTATATAATCGTGACAAGCTCAAAAATCTTTATGGTACGCTTGCGATATGGTGAATGATCGATATGTTTCTTAATGATTAGTGGTAGCTGAATTTTGAGTCATGTTCAATGTGAGGTTGTAGACTTGTAGTTTTACATTAATTGTAACCGAAAATTTAGGCATTTGTAGTAGTAACTGAATTCTCGACGGAGCTAAGTTTTATAGTTGTTTGCAATCAATGGTCAATCGAAAATAATCTTTTTGTTTCTACAAGAGAAACATTATGTATATATTAGTCCCCTCGAGCGCAAACCATAATGACAATGGGGTAAGCTTATGTGATCCTTCTAATCTTGCTTTGGCGGGAACCACATAACGGCATTTGAGTCATGTGCAATGTGAAGTATATGATGCTGCACTCCCTATTATTGTTCCTGCTCCTTAGTTGACGAATTTCATTCAAGCACTGTTGTTTAAGAGTACTTTTCTGCAGTTGGCCCATGAGTCCAAATTTATGAAATTAAGAATAATAAGAATAAAAAGAATAAGATGAGTGATTTATAGATCAAGACAAAAGACGTCTGAGTCATGTAATGCTGAAAGATTCTTTGAATTTTGTTATCATCCTTACTCCCTTAGATTTGGTTGGTGATTAACAGCAAATGATACTTAGAATAGCAGAACGTAAGTGTAAAAAGTTTAGCCATATAATAATTGCACACAAGACTAAAAGCTGATGATATTATTATTATTATTATTATTATTATTGTTATTATTATTGTGATTGTGATTGTAATTGTGATTGTGATTGTTATTGACATTAGTAACTCATTCATCTGCTGAAAATAAATTTATCTTTTGATTATTTTAAATAATTCTCACTTGTTACATTTGTCGACTGCAAATATACCCAACCCAATTGTGGCGTAGAAGCTTTGTTTGAAGTATTAAGACAAGATTATGCAGAAAATGAAATTTTAAGGTGTTTAAACTTTAAATGATTGAATTAAGATTAAAATATAAGATGAATCATCTAGGTTGAATATCAGCGGACAGCCAGAAACGTGCAATAGGTGGATTTATTTTAAAATAATTGATAGGTGGGTTCGTTTTAGGGTATGAGTAATAAGGTGAATTATTAATGTCAATTTTCTGTTATTATTATCATTATTAGATTAATTTATTGTCTCTCTTCTGAACTAAAAAAATACTAGTGTAGTCGGGACCGTCTTGTTCATTTTTGGGCCTCAAAGCGAAAGATAAATAGGGTTCCTAAAAACTTAAGGCGTAATAAATAATATAATACTCCTTTTGTTTTTTATTGTTGATATTTTAAGTGCTTTAAAAGAGCACAAATAACTCATTACTAGGCAAAAAATGTAAATTATATCTGGATCTAATATCAATCTTGTACGTGTACGTGAACATAATTTTTTTGGACCCTAAAGAATTTGGGGCTCTAGGCAATAGCCGGCTTTGCCCTTGCTAATCGACGGTCATGAGTGTAGTATTATGTTAAAAGTCACTTGCATGGACAAGAAAGGTTTTTTTTTCGTATTAATACATTTAGAAAGAGTAGAAGCAATTGAGAAGTTTGATAATGACTGCACTCTACACTAATTTGTTAAGTATGAATGTATGATATATTGATGCTTGATAATTGCTTCAATTTACCTTATATCATGAAGTATATCTATACCAACTTAGTAGAGATCTAGTAATTGATATCTTAGTTGTAGTTTAGTTTTAGATAGAGTCCAATAACATATAGTCTTCAATATCAACGATCTATTTGTTCTTCTAGTTCATGTGGTGTAGCCCATATGTAGAGATGAAAGTTTCCCGTCATACTCTTAAATATCCTTCATCCTTTACTTTCTTTTGGGTGGTTGGTATAGCAGCAAGGTTCATATTCACCTCATCCTCCATCTAATAAAAGGGACATACATGTCTATTTCCTGGGACGTCGTCGATTACGGTTGAAGTATGTCTATTGTTTATCATATTAGCCCTTATTAAAGCATATCCAGTATAACAGTGGTATAGAGTATATTTATGGGTTGCTCATCTTATTATTCTGCATTATCCAGACATGTTAAATTTCATCCATCAGAACTGCTGATTCTATCTTGCTTTGGAAATTTATACTAACTTGCAAGTTTATGTCAGTTTAATGATTAATTTTGTGTTTATATCTTACTTGGCAGTCTTGACTTCTTCAAAGGACTTGTCAGACACAAATTGAGATGAAGAGTGTGCTCCCATTTTCTTTCATGTGCTATCTATTTATGAGGTTGTTCCCTCTTTTATTTATTTATTTTTTTATAAATTAGAATTTTTAAATATAAACATACAATCTCTAATCCTTATACAGTAGGAGTATTTTCTTTCCTGGTCAAAGTATGATATTAAATTTCTTTATGAACATGTCAGAATTGATTTGAATAATAAATTTCTGCAGCGTACATATACTGATGTCTGATATATACATACAGAATACAGATACAGTCCAGATTTGATTCTAATATGGTTTATTGATGGCCCTAATTTGGACTATTTTGACCAAATTTTGGTGTGTTCATGGACAAAATAATGAATCCAAAGGCGGATGCTTATGTGGGTTGGTTGGTGGTCTGTTTTGGTTGCATTAGCTGTGCTTTGTTTGTTGGATTTTGAGTCTGGACGAGTAAAAGACGTTGCTTTTACCACTTTTTTTTATCTGAATCTGACCTTATTAGTTCCCTGTCAAACTCGCTGGCTGGCTGGCCTCACTCTATAGGAATTTTAAAAGCTCATAATTATTACATTTCTGAAAGTGCAATGAAGTGGTCCATAAATAGTACTTGCTTTACTCTTCTGCTTTTACATTGGTTTATTTATGGGACATAAACATTGAAAGATACTACACATACATCTATCTTTTTTATTTATATCTTGCTCCAAATCCACCATTACTCAACCTTCTTGGGTTCCTCATCTTTCGTGACTAGTTGCTTATCTTCAATCTTTTCATCATGCACATTAAACTCCTATGTAACTTTCACTCGTCATCCTTGAACCCTGATTCTCAATGAATAATCAGGGGAGTTTTTGAGCATGTTCGACATGGCCCCGAAAAATTAGGAGCCTCAATATTATATAATATAGTATATATAAAGTGTTTAAAGATACCAAATTATTAGAATAATAACATAATTTTAGAAATTGCACAGAGCTTTTAAAGAATTTTTCAATTTTTGCTTCGCCCATGTCGATGATTACCTCATCTTAGAGAGTAAAGGGGAAATGACCTATTTTATCCGTCTATAATTTATGTTACTTATACTCTTATGTCCTTTAATTAAATTTGCTACATAGCGTAAATTAAAGTGAAAGCTTTTTAGATATTGTATTATATTATTTTAAGATGTTTGAAGAAGATTGTCATGATTTTAGTAGAGTAGTAATGGTAAGATTGGATAATTGATGAGACATAATAATACTTGGAACCTATTATTTAGGTTTATGTTATATTACAGTATATATGAGAGATAGTGGGACAATATTCGAACTAATTCATCGTGTATAATAATTGCATGTTACGTAGTCGACGAGTTGTAAACAAATTAGGACCCGTTAGAGTTGGGTGTTGTGGGCATGAAGTCGTGTCCCATAACTTATAAAGGTGTATGATGCAACACTGGGTATCATCCCATCTTTCTCTCTTTCTTTCTCTTGCCTCTTTTATTGTATATTTTTTTTGTTTTTATTTGATGTACTTATTTTTCATTTAAGATAGTTTTATATATTGTTCTTCTACAGAATATTTCTACTAATATCATGCTTTTAGATATATTTAACCTCAGTTATCTTAATTATTACATTTATTCATGCTGTTGGTCCATATATATATTTTCCATCAACGTTATTTCTTATGATTTTTACCAAATTTATTTTAACAATATTTTAATGTTTGTAATCATTATATTTTTTCACTTATTTTTTATATCTTTTAATGTTATGGTTCCTTCATTTTCGTCATTAGTTTTATTTTTCTATAAAATCATGTTTACCATATAAAGAATTCAATTTTTATTAATTCTATAAACATTTTTTATGAGAATATAAAGTAGCAATGAAAAAAGTATTTTAGAGAGATGAATAATAAGTTATTAAAATCCTCTCTATTTTGGACAGACCTTAGAATAAAAAAATCAAATTATAAATCACTTTGGATATTCTTGATCAAGTAATTTGAATCATAGGTTATTGACACTTCTTTTAGCAAATAGAGAGAGTCGCATGATAATGATAGTGGAACAGCTAAGATCATTTGTACAAAGGATTTCAAAGACATGACTAAAGTGATTAGTTTACATTCATTCCCTACCTAAATAAAACTAAAAGAGCTTAGCTAGTCAACAGCTTTCCTCACCTAAATTTTTAAGCGTTTTGGGGTCATTATATCGTTTTTCATGAGGTATGAAGGTGTTGCGAAGTTTACAATAAAGCTTTACCTAATCCTTTTTTTATTTGAAAAATACTATGACCTATGTGTTCAAAATCGGTACTGAACTGTTTTCTGAATAATGAAAATTATAATTCGGTTCCAGTTCGAAAAATAGAAATATCAAATTTGGATATCTGGTTTAATTTGGATTGAATACCGGTTATCCAATTTTAAAATTTTTAGTTTTTGGATTTTAATTGACAAATTTACGTTTTGTTACACGTAAATATTTAATCTCAATTTGCTTTCTTTCTTTAGTCAACCTTAATTTTTGAATTAACCTATTAGTTATGGGTAATTGGCTGGCATACAAAAAAAGTTAAATAGGTTAAGTGAGTAAATTGATATTTTCTCTAATTAAGGAATTTTATAATTTATCAGCTGTCACTTAAAAAGTTGGAACGTGCATACTCGTATCTAAGAACTCATATTTTAACTTTGCTTAAGGCTACTTAAATAACTCATATGCATGTGATACCATTTCAAATAATAATAAAAGTAAATTCATTTTCCATATGAAAAAATGAAAAAAATAGTTATTATATTAGTTACGGATTAATATTTGGATAAAATAATTGATAGTTGAAATTCATAGTAATCCTTCATGTTGAATTTATTTTCTTACATTTATTAATGTTATTTTTTATTCTTAGGGATTCTAGGCAAAGTTAATAGATAAAGAGCTTTTATCAAACAAAATGAAAATTGCATGTAATTCAATCATAAGAAATATCCCGTTGATTGCAAGTCGCATCTAATTATATACAAAGGAAACTATTTGGCTATTCGTTAGAAGTATAAAATAAATTGTCTTTCATATTTTAATATTAATTCAAAAACCCATGATGAAAGATAATAAGGGTAGGAAGAGGCGTTGTCCCTCTAATTATATTCTCCGATACTGTCATTGAGTAAATGTCTTATTTGAAATTTACACAAATATTAAATATTAAGGTATAAAAAAATTACTATCCGTTTGTTTGAGATTATTACTAATTATAATTTTTTTCTCTTACAATATCTCATTATTAATAGCAATTTCAAAAGAAAAAAAAAGTAAAATTTAAAATTTTACAAGTGGATGATTGTTTACAAAAGGAAAGCAACCGTCTACTTCAAGTTTGGCGAACCTTTTTTCTTTAACTCATGATTGTATGATTCGTTAATATTCCCAAGTAAGACCAATCATACGTAGTAGTAATAGTACTTTTATAAAGCGTTAAATCAACAAAGTTGAGTTGGTGAGGTGGTTGTGGTTGTGGTTGTCCTGCATTTTAAACTGTGATGTTCGTGTCATCCATCTGCCCAAAATTTATCAATTGTCAGAGAGTTAAACCATCGTAAAAAAAAATGTAAAATTAAAATATAAAGTAGTGCAAAATAAGAGGTCACAAAGAGTACTTAATTTATGTATCATAAGTACTTCTATTTTATTGCTACTTCATTGACATAACTTTTTTCGTCCTATTGAGTTTGTTTAATCTTATATAAAAGTTATGAATATAATCATTTTTATATATTGGGTCAAAAATTGATTAAGATGAAGGGGTAATTAGGGGTAAACGTTTATTTATACCGTTTATTTTTTCTATTAAACCAAATCAAAACAAATTTTAATTTGATTTTTGATTTTCAATTTAACTCCAAATCAAATCTGATCACAATGCAAATTAAATAAAACTAAATTAATTTGATTTTGCATTTTTTAGTTCAATCCAAATCAAATTTTCAACTAAATATAAAACTAAAATGCCAAACAAATTAGAAAAACCTAAATTGTTAAACAAAAAAAATTTTATAATCACGGTCACAAAAATATAATGACGAAAAACTTAAATAAAGACTTATTTGTTGTAAAAATACTAAATATTTTTTTGTTAGCATCGCCAATTAAAATTAAGTGTTTGCGTTTAGTGTTGCAAAAGGTTTATTCACCTAGTGAGCTCCAATTTTAATTCGGCTCAGAATTATGATTTTCGATTTTTAGTAGGCTTAAATCTAATTCTAAGTTTAATATTTCGATTTTAAAAATTCCAATTTTACTTCAAGCTATATTTTAACAAGTCCAAATCATATTTCTTATTATTTTTAGATCGAAAAAACTTTAAAGGGAAAATTGTTGAGAATAATCCATACTTTTTACGTTTTTCTGTGAATAACCCCCCTCCCACCTTGATTATTCATAAAAAATCGGAATTTTTCACCTTAGTTGTTTACAGCATCCCCACCGAAATTGTGACCGGCTACAGTAGGTCGAAAAGCTGAGTTTAATGTTGTCACCAAAATAACCTTCTTCAACATTCAATTCCATGCCAATTTGAATTACAACCCAATTCATTTCACCTCCAAAATTCTAGGGTTCATCCTAAAACCCCCAATTTGCATTTTCCTAATTTTAGGGTTCATCATTTCACCCCCAAATTCAAAGAAGGAAGATTTAATCTGATTGTTTTTGTTGTTGTTCTTCGTAAAAATGGTAAATTGCTATTCTCATAGAGGTTTCGGTATTATTATTTGCGAATTTCTGGTTAAATGTGCGAAAATCTGCTATTTTAAATGTGCGAATTTATGTTTATTTTTCGAATGTAATCCCCAAATGCGCTATTTTTCGAATATAAAGGGATGAACTGAATTTTCTCTCACTTAAATTTGAGTTCAACAATGGAGAAATGGAGTAAGAAGGAGGAAGAAGACGGCAGCAATAAGAAGGAAGAGAACATGTTAGAAACAACTCTATCACCTGCTATAGCCGGTCATATTTTCGATGGAAGTACTGTGAGCAAATAAGATGAAAAGTTCGGATTATTCATGAATAATAATAAATAAAGGTTATTCACAGAAAAACATAAAAAATAGGGATTATTCTTACCAATTTTTCCAAACTTTAAATTCATGTACTCTACGTCGTCAAGTCCTCGGAGTCCTCATGTATTGGATCACATGGTTAGAACAGTATAATGGGATGGACCACTGCTTATTACCTTGAAGAAACAAGGTTTAGTAGCTTTCAAATCCCAGGTACTCTTACATCCTCAACTACCTCTATTCTTACTTTACACTTTACCCTTTTAACTTTTGACCTCAACTGTTCATAAATTGAATGACCTTAGCTTCTTTTTTTTCCACGAGAATCTTTATTATTGCATTCCTTATTTAATGATTGTTGAAAATGTTTTCATTTTGTTAGCTTTGTACCCTTATTATTTTTTTAATCGAGAGTAAGCTAGAAAAATTGTACAAATGAACCGAGAAGGAAGTACTTCTTGTAGTAAGTGGGATGAATTAAATCCTTATTACAAGGTGAGAGATAAAAACTTCAACCGCTAGTTTAATTCATAATCCTCTCGTGTAGCTTTTGAGGCAGATACGTGCGACGATTGTATCCATTGCATATTTGTTGCGGTAACAATGAATTTAGCCTAATTGATTGCGCACGTTTTAGGAGTTTTAAATTTTATTATTTATTTATTTATTATGATAATGTTTATTATAATTTATTATGAATATATTTATTTATATTTTTTTGTCAAACGATTTTCCATTAAACACTAAACAAAACATGTACAATCAGGGTTAAATAAAACCTAGATATCCAAGGGTCTTCCACCAAATTGCATCAATGTGAAAGAAAAGTCCACCTTTTAAGAAGGGTTTCTCAACCTTACTTTTTATATGCAGAGGAGACATTAAGATATCTCAAAAAGAATAAAGCCACATACGGCCTTACATCAATAAAAGAACAGCTAGTGCCTTAGTCGCAAACAAAGGGTCTAGGATGACCGATGCAAAACAGAATACACAGGCACAAATACAAGCCAGACAACCAGATTAAGCCTACTCCTATGCAAAACAGAAGACATCAGCTGGTGAGGCAGTAAGTGAGTGCACAAAAAGGAGCAGTCCTCCATGGACCTGCACAGGTGCAGGACAGCACACTCAGCAGCAGGGTTTAGCTGCTGGTGCACTGATGAGGCAGGGGCAGAGTCACATTGGCAAGCAGCGGGTATGAGCTTCATGTGATAGTGGTGATCAAAAGGCAGTAGGTGTGGGGCTGTAGGTGCATACTAGAGGGTCCTCACCCATGCGGATGTAGACCTATTCTTAGTTAAAAAGTTGAACCTAGCTTTAGATTCCGTCTTGATGGTCTCTATCATCCTCCTAACAGTCGTGACTTTCTTGTGCCACACAGCTTCATTTCTCGCGTACCATATGACATAAAATTAGGTTAGCGATAATCCTTCTTTTGGTCCTAGGCATGCGATGTTTTCGATGAAAAGCTTGCAAGTTCATTATATTCTAAGTTACACTAAGTCAGATCCTGAGTGCTACCACGCATTGTCTGCTGAATTCACACTTGAAGTAGAGGTGGTCCTTCGTTTCAGGTTTTCTGTCGCAGATGGGGCAGGTGTCTTCGTCAACCACCCCCATTGTCATAAGCTTTTGCTTTGTTTTCAGTCTGTCTTGGCAAGCTAACCAAACTATAAAATGACTTTTCGGGATGGTGGCTCTACTCCATGTTGCATATGCCCACGTGACTCTATCTTGGGAGCCCATCAAGTCCCTGTATACTGCTTCTATGGAGTAGCTTGAGGCTTTCATCCAGCCACTTAGAGTCTCCTTTACTTTACACGGCTTTTTGATCATCCAACTTGCAATTGCGGGGGCATTGAAGAGTTCCCATCTTCTACCTTTCATATATACTCCGATGCACCCACTTTACACACAGAGACCTGCATGGTACTTACGTGCTATGCTATTTTGCCTACAGCTTCTAGGTTCCAGAGTTGTAGATTGCGGACTTTATGATGATAATGTTTATGATTATTTATTATGAATACATAATAATTTATTTTGATAATAATAATAATAATAATAATAATAATAATAATAATAATAATAATAATAATAATCTAACCCGAGAGACACAAACTTATTACCTAGCTCCGGGTGAAGTAGAACCACATAGAGAGTGTCAATATAAGAGGTTCATTCCCAAAATCATGTTCATGTGTGCTGTCACAAGTCAATATTTACAATTAATGGTGATGTCTTTTTTGATGGTAAGATAGGAATATGGCCATTTGCTACACAAGAGCCAGCAAAAGAACAGGAAGAGGGGAGAGTTGGAAACAAAGCCAATACAGTCAATTACAAAAGAACACATTAGAGAAATGCTTATAACTAATGTGTTACCAACCATAAGAGCAAAATGGCCTCAAGGTTTGTCAAGGCACATTTACATTCAACAAGATAATGCGAAGCCACATATAGCACATAATGACAGAAAATTTTTGGAGGAGGCTATGAAAGATGGATTTTATATACAATTAGTGCAACAACCTCTAAATTCCCCTGACATGAATGTACTAGATCTAGGTTTTTTTAGATCAATTCAAGCTTTGCAATATCAAAAAGCTGCTTACAATGTAACACAATTAGTTAGGGCTGTGAATAATGCATTTCAGAATCTAAGTTCACAATGTTTAAGGTTTGTATTCATCACTTTACAAGCTTATATGATAGAGGTCATGAAAAGACAAGGGGGATTTGACTATCACAATCCTCACATGAACAAAACAAAGACGGCAAGGGAAGGCACTTTACCAGATTACCTAAGTATTGAAAAACAATTGGTTGTTGATTCACTTCAACATTTATTCACAAAGCTAAGTACAGATAAAATGAATCAGCTAGTAGAACTGATTGGCTATGCAGGGGGGATTGATCAAGGGACTATGCAAGTTAATGGCAATGTTGACATTGGAATGTAGAATTATCAGAAAACAGCAACAACCAATTTCAACCACAACTTCATTATTTTTAGGAGCAACAAAGCAAATCCAACATAATAGAAATCAGCATATGAACAACAAAACAGCAACCAATACATATTTTTGGGAAGAAGTTAAGCAATAATAGTACAGAACAGCAGCCAACACAACGTTAACCAACACAACAACATGTTTCAAATGTAAATCCTTTTGATTTTGGATATATTTTTGGGATCTTTAACAAGAGATGTTTCAGATGCAAACAACACAAAATTTTATGTTGTTTTCAATGAAACATTTGTATTCAAATATTCATTAATGCAAACAACACAAAACATATGTTGTTTCGAATTGGTTTTTTTAAAATCATTGAGTGGAAAATCGAACATCTTTGAGCTTAAAACGTTGGAAAACAATCAAAACCCCGTTTGTTCGATTTATGGTGGCTAAAAATTGCTCTCACTTACAGATCACAGAGCAATGGAATAAAATGCATTAAAAAACGTTTAAATTAAAAATCATCATTAGTCAATATCAACATGCACCAACACGAACAGAAACTCACTTGAGAAAGCACCAAGCTTATTAAGCCAATCTTCTTCTTCACAATCAGTATTCAAAAAAACAATATCAATGGAAGAATATTCACGATCAGGATACATATCAGGCTCAGGTGCGTAAATGGGTTCACCTTCAGAGTCATGTTCTCTTCCCCACTTAGGATCAGTCTTAACAGAAGTTGAGTCATCATAGTAATCAAAAGACTCTTCCTCAAACAATTTCAGTCCAGATCTAGGGTTTCCATCATCGAACCCCTTAAACTCAATCTTAGAAGGGGATTTAAGGATTCTCAGATGTAAAGAAGTAGGCGAGTTAGGGTTTTTCATGGGTGACTTGATTGTCGAATTAGGGTTCTTCAGAGGTGAGGTTAATGGCAATTGAGGGTTCTTCAGGGGGGATTTAAAAGAACTGGAGTTTGCCATGAGAAGAACACGAACGAAATTAAAGAAGAGGGAGAAAACACAACCCAGATCTAAGGTTATCATAGGATTGCAGAGATGGAGGCAAAGGAAGATGGTGAAGCATCAACCCAGAATTAGGATTCTTAAAGGGTAGAACACGAAAACAGCAAGGGAAATGAGGATGGGTAGGGTTTTAGGGTTAAAAAGGGAGGAAATGGTTAATGGGTGGGTATGTTAATTAGGTTTTAGATATGTTGATTAATTAAAAGGGAGGAAAATTAGTATGGGTAATAGAGGGTATAATTAAAAATAGGATAAAGCTACTAAGGGTATAAAGGTCAAAAACCTATACCAAAAATAGAAATGGGACAATTAACGTGACTTGACCATAAAAGGAAATGAGACACATAAACTG
This sequence comes from Amaranthus tricolor, assembly GCF_026212465.1. Lineage (NCBI taxonomy): Eukaryota > Viridiplantae > Streptophyta > Magnoliopsida > Caryophyllales > Amaranthaceae > Amaranthus > Amaranthus tricolor. Next base: position 22,042,578 of record NC_080050.1, on the reverse strand, counting down.
AATAAGAGAGAGTACAAGATACTACAAAGCTATTCTTAGTATCCTTCATATTGTTGCTAAAGATAAATATCTTTGTTTTTTCTCTTTATTTTTTTTTTCTTTTTCATAGGTTGAGGCTCAAGAAATCCGAAATGAGATGATATTTCAGTCTCAAAAATTAGAAATGAGGATAATATGAATCCTTTCTATAGAAAGACCAATTTAGCGACGAACTAGATTGGCGATGAATTTTAGTTCGTCACAAAGTTCCTCATGATTTTGAAAAATTGACGACTACGACGGACTACTCGACAAACTTAACTATCGCTAAAAATAAAGCCTTAATTTATTGCATAGGCCGTCACAAATATAAAAAAATCTTGACAACTCATTTGTCAATCATCACAAAATCCATTACGATGTTTTGAAAACCACGATAAACATATGCTCAATTGCAGTTGTGTCATCGTTATTTGAATGTTTCCTTGTAGTGAAATGAGAAAATCATGAAAGAACAAATGAAATATATTTTTTCGCTATTTAATGATGATAAGATTTAAATGACAATATATTTATGACCCGCTTGGTTAACATTAAAATTAAAATTTAAAATTAATTAGCAATTAAACCTCGAAATCCTAATGAGTAAAGACAATATCATTTTGTTCCACTAACTTGTTTTTATACATCCTGTGCTACCGCGGTTTAATTTTTTTTTTTCACAGTTTTAAAGTGTGTTTGAAGCTCAATATTTAATAAGGCCTCGTATGATATATTTAAACTTTTAAACATACATGAAAAGATCTTATATAAGTTTCACCCTTTTTAAAAAGAATATTTCTTGTAGGAACATAAAATGGGAATGGAGTAAATAATTACTTTGTAAAAGAACTAAACATTCCATGTGGCATCCTCAAAAAGATTTGCTATATAAAATTATCAAATTAAGTAATTGCTATATTTATTAAACTAAATAAGCTAAAGTTGATTTTATTTTATCAAACTAAAATAAATTTACCTATTTTTCTATAACGATCTTTAAATCTTCTTTGTGACCAAGTAATTAGAGATAAACAATAGTAGAGTTTATTTTCAATATTATACCGGTGTGTATATTTAAAAACAATCAATATGTGAATTTATTTTCAGTATATCAAGGAAAAATTGGTTTATTTTTGACAATTTACCTACCTAAATAAGGTAAAGTTGATTTTATTCTATTACATGATATTATATTTTATTATATTTCTATTGCATTAATTAATTGATTGAAATATACAATAAAATTTGATTCAACTAAAAAAGGTTAAAAAAAAACAACAACTCCCTAATATTATTTTATCTCTTCTTTACTATCATATATCGATATTTAAAAAAAAAAAAAAAAACACTCATTTTAAAGGTATGAAATAGTATACTTTAAAGGGAAGTGAAAACTACATACTATATATCTATCATCAAATGGCATTGTTATATTATAATTATATTGATTATAAATTTTTAAGGTGAAAATTTCAATTTTTATACCTTAATTTTAATAAATTTGTGCGTTGCACGGGTTTTTATACTAATACATTATAATAAGCAAAGTGTGACAAAATTATTAAGATGGAATAGTACTCAACAACTCATTATATAAATAACGAAAATTGTTAGTAATAAACAAAATTTTTTTTTTGATCAAATTGATTTATAATTGACGACTTGAGCTACAAATAAATATGTTAGACGTGAGAATTACGTTGGTAAGACATAAACGATGACTTTGTGGGTGAAGATAAGTATCTGATCAAAATCCAAGTATTGAGCTGGAAAGCGACTACAAAAACAAAGCAGCAGCGTGATATATTGACAAAATTAGTGAGGCCAGAAAGCCATGATATCTACCTATCCATATTATATAGAATCAGCATATAATACTACTCCATATCTGTAAAGGAATCCCTGCCCCCATCATCATCTATTATCTGAAGTATATGAATAAGATGAAGTTTCATCCAACTCGCTATACTTTTCCAGTACTGAGTCTGATCTGAATTCTGAACATTTAGCCTGCATTTAATTTCCAGTACTAATTAGAAGTACCTTTTTGTGCTTGTGAGAGAATAGAGAATAGAGAATAACTTCCTTTAATTAATTTCCACACCTAATCAAGCCTGCACTGTCATACAAGTATTATGTTTCATTCCGTCCACTTTTTGGTTTTGGATACTTTCTCTTTGTTTTGTACTTCAAATATCATTTTTTTTTCCTTACTAGCTTCATCTTAGTATTTAGTTGGGTGGGTAGGTAGTATTTTGGTGGGGTATAGATTTAAATTTTATAATTCAACATTTAGAATATATAGACCTTGATTATATATATTACATACTTAAAATAGAGGGACAATATGCTATAAATAGAAAATCTAGATAACTGCCTCAAAGAAAAATGCAAAACAAGAAAACATAAGAAAACGACGAGTCGTCGTTTACAGGCGACGAATCGTCGCTTTGGTTTTGGAAACTCATTCTGAGACAGTATGAAATGTCGAGTCATCTTTAGGGGAAGCTTCAACTCGGCGCTATGGACGACGACTTGTCATCAGTAAACGACGACTCGTCGCTTGCCCCCTGTTCTATTTTTTACGGTTTTGTTCGTTTATTTCGTTAGTGTTGCTTAAGTTCAATCACCAATGAAGATTGATAGGAGATTGAATACTCTCTAGAAGGGCGGGGTGTATAGAGAGTATGCCCGTTTAAATTTTTCTTTGCGAGATGAGCTCAAGAGCTTAGGAGACCTTTCAAAATATTTTTTGAAATTGTTTTAGGTCAAAAATAAATCTAAAAACTAAGTACGAAAAAGAACTTAAATAAGAACAAAGAATTTGTTAACGAGGTTTAGCTATCAATAGCCTACTCCCCCCATATGGGTTATTTTCCAACCCTTAGGATTCAACGCTTTTATTAATGAACCCTAGATAACTAAGAAGATCTCTCTATCATCTCTTACCACGTTTTTCCCCTTGAAGAACATTTTACAAGTTTCCTTAATAAAAGTTTTAATCTCAATCTCACAAAAGAGAAAACAAATAAATACTTTTAAAAGTATTCCAAACTTTAAGGCATAAATGAGAATAAAACTCTAAATCCTATTACAAATGAGAGAATTAGATGAACCATGAAGAACTAAATTTTACAACCCTTTTTTTTATCTTAAGACTCAAAGTAATTAGAAAGCTCAAATGTAAAGTGTTGTATTGTAGTTCTTCCATTCTTAAATGAAGCCTCTATATATATGTTACGCCTTCAAAATAGCCGTTAAGAATATAAAAACTTCATTCCTTAATTTTCTCCACTTGGTTATGTTGAATTAGTCTTCAAAATCTTGGTCAGCAAGTAAAATGGACGCTTTACTTTGACTTATTCAATACAAGCTTGTTTGTTGTTATTTTCTAGTTTCTCCAAAACTTTGTGGTCCTGCCATGTGAGTACTTATACCAAGCGCAGCATATTGATCAATTCAAACTACTTAACCAAATTATATATGCCACATATTATTCTATGATTATAGGTCCACTTGAATATGACTTCCCTATATTTTAGATGCATTAAAAAACAATTTCATATTTTTAGGAAAGCCTATAATTAGAATAACTTGTTCACTAAGTAAATCAATTATTTAATTTATCAATAAAAACCGTGTGATTAAAAACACAGTTTTGCTTAGTCTAAATTATTTTTCTTATAAAACGTTAGATTTAAGTCAACTTTCGATCAAACATGTTTCAACACATATTTGGACTTTGAATTTAAATATTTATCATTTAGATATTTTATATTTAATATGATTTTGGACCTATTAAACAACTAAATATAATAAATTAATTTATTTGTTTTATTTAATATGCATTTTGAATATCATCATCACTTAAAGGAGTTGAGTCTTTAATCTCCCCCTTGATGAAAAATTAAAACCATATTTTTCGAAATCATATTACTATGTGAAAATGATTTTAAAAACATGATAAGAACAAACATTTAAACAAAATATAAACCATGTAAGTTCATTAGGAACTTTTCAATATTTTGAAATCTGTCTCAAAACAGAACAGTTTTTATAATATATCTATATTATTTGATACGTATCTACCAATAACAATACATGCAACGGTTCTAATATCAATCAAATTTTATCAAAACAACAAGCAACCAAGCAACCAACCATAACTCATGCAAAGATATCAAATTTAAAGGAAAGGTGTAGTTTCAACCAGTGTTGGTGGTGCAGGAACAACAACCTCCTCTTCTTTCTTCTCCTCCTACTCCTCTTCTTCTTCTACCTCTTCCTCTACCTGCTCTGCCTCCTCTTTAGTCACTTCCTCCTTCTTTTCATCAGCCTTTTCCTCCTCCACGTCTTCTTCTTCAACCACTTCCTCAACAACCATCCCCTTCATCTCTTTTATGAAAGTATCTAGCATACAAGTAAGAGTGGATACTTTTTCGTGAAGTTCAAGGAGGGATAATTTGATTTCACTAACCTCAGAGTCAAGGAACTCAAGGTGAGAATGGGTAGTGTGGTCTTTGATTTGTGGTTCAAGACGGTTGATTTTCTACCCATGGATCTTTTGAACATCCTTCTTTTCAGAAACTGATAAATTTGAGTACAACTCATACTTACCATTAACTTTGAAAATGCTAATGAGAGGGAGGAGATTGTTATATAGAGACTGAGGACCAGAATAATTCACTTCCTCTAAATCAAAAAGTAGATTAAAAATGGTTAAACACCGATGTTAACAAATTAGCATAAAGAAGAGCAATGTTACGAAAAAGGAACTACAAAAACGCATGTTACAGTTGCAACTTTCCACATAAAAATAAGGTGAGCATCCGTAACAAGTTTGCAAGAGGAATTTGCGAGAATAAACAATTTTAACAAAAAGAGTATGAGGCAACTTATCAAACCAATTCAAACCATTGTGAGTAAGTTGTCAGGTAGGAGAAAAATCAGAATGTGAAGCAAGCACACATATACCTTTGGCGTTTTGAAAAGCTACGAAATTGGGGGTGGAATCTTCCATATTATGTGAGAATTTGAACAAATCATTGATTAGGATTTTAGAGATTACAATATCTTTGCCCTTGACAAAACTCCTTAAGGTCGGAAACCCATCTACAATAATAAAAGAAAGATTACAATAAAGGATTTTAATAATAAAGGATTTTAATAACAATGGGGTAGGTTATTGAACCTGGATCCAACAATTTCCTTGGAGTTGTTTGAATAAATGATGAAACAACGTCAAAATCTTCGATAGAAAGAAATTGTAGTCAAGAACATCAACAAAGGATAATGATCGATGCTTGAATGTGTCAATCCATCTACCAACCACTGTGTGATTTCAAGTTTTCAAAATATCTTAATAAGCAAGAGGTGAGGGAATTGATGGGTTAGGAGTTTCAAGCCCTAGAGTCTTCGAAGACTCGCCTTTTTCATATTTTGTAGAAGAACGAGTAGGTTTTCTTTTTGGTGCTATTGATGAGTTCTTGAAAAGCTTTAAAAAAGAAAGGATTTGTTTCTTGAAAGGGAAAGCAAAAAGGTTGTAATGGAAGTAAGAATAAAAATGACGGTTCAAAAGGATTTTAAAAAGAAAATGCAGTACAAGTGAACATCATAAAGTTGTGATTTGACTACTTGAGAAAAAGCAATAATGAATGGGAAGGGAACAACTGAAATTTAGATCGATTTGGGATGCTTAGAGTGAAGTGAGGAGTGAGTATAAATGATAATGATGAGCCTAATTAAATTCTAGTTGAACTAGAACAAGATTCATGAACTAGGAATTTAAGGTGTAGTTTGATGTTTTTATTATTTGGTTGTTTGTATTATTTGGCTATTTAATTCATATTCTTATAATTTGTATTATTTGATTGTTTAACTTATATATAAGCGTCCCTCATAGCAGGGTTGTCTCATATAACAATTTTGTGATATTATAAATGAAAGAGGAGAAATTAAAATTTAAAAGTCTCACCTTTAACCACTTAAATAATTAACCAATTGATTAATATGTAAAAGGAAAATTACCTAAAATAAATCAATTTTTCACCGATTTTCCTCCAATAATCTCAACTATTAATTAACCATGAATAATTTGATGTATATGGTTATTTAACCTATAGTGTTGTTTGGTGACCTAGAACCGGTTATTAAAATTTAAAATCATTTTCTTTTTTATATATTAAACCTTAATAAAGTAATTTTTCAAACTCGCCACCTCATTGAAGACAACGTACAGTAGTCCACTATTGAAGTAGAAGATAGAAACTCGTTTTCAGGCCTGGCTCAATCACCAAAAATTCTTGAATATTTATCCTCCATTAATGAGCCAATTTTCTTAACTTCTTTCTCTGATTTCTTCCCCTTTTCATTTTCCTTAAGTCCTAAAGACCAATTCCTTATCCCAAAAATTCTTGAACTTACTGTTGAAATACTGTGTGACTCGAACAGCAGTCCGCGGGGCGCGGAGTACCTACTGCCTCAGGTCCGCGGGGCGCGAAGCTGCTTCTGTTTCCACTTCGCGGCTCGCGTAATGGCGGTTTCTTGGCATGTTTTTGGCCGGTTATTCTTAGTTTTTAACGGTTTCTTTTGTATTTTCTTAACCTAATTCCTTTTTATTATGAGGTATACTATATAGAGGCCCTATGTAATTAGAATTAGAATGAGATGCAATGAAAAATACAAAGTGAGGAAAACTAAGAGAGAAAAAGCTTGGAGAGCCATTGTTGTGGTTTCTCGTGTTCATCTTGTAATCTCCCGGTATATAGTGAAAAGTTTATTCTCGGTGCCGGTGGATGTAGCTATCATGTTGATAGTGAACCACGTTAATTTCTCGGTGTAATTTTCTTTATTGTTTGTTTGAATCTTTATTGTTTCATTATTATTTTCGATCTTTGCTTCCGCTGTCGCACAACAATTGGCATCAAGAGCTCAGGTTTTATCCTAGGAAGAGTTTTTGAAGGAAACAATGGTAGGAGATTCTACAATAAGGATTGAGAAATTTAACGGAAAGAATAGCTTTGGGCTATGGCAGATTAAGATGAAGGCTTTATTAAAGCAGTTGCAGATTTGGCGTCTGTTGATCCCAAAGAGTACGTCGTCTACGTCGGGATCTGGAAACGGATGGACTGATGAACAGTTAGTAGTGATGGAAGAGAAGGCTCATTCTACCATCTTACTAAGTCTTGATGATCATATCATCACGGAGGTTGCTGATCAGGAGACGGCCGCAGAATTATGGTTAAAAGTGGAGTCACTATACATGACAAAATCTTTAACCAACAAATTACTACTGAAACAGCGGTTGTTTAGCCTCAAGATGCAGTCAGGTACACCATTAAGGGATCATCTAGAAAATCTTAATTCTATTTTACTAGATTTGCGTAATTTAGAAGTTAAGATAGATGATGAGGATGCAGCGTTAATATTGCTTGTTTCTCTACAAATAGTTATGAGAACTTTGTGGAGTCTTTTGTGGTTGGCAAAGACTCGTTGACCCTAGAAGAAGTGAAGGCAGCACTTTATACTAGGGAGTTGCGTCAAAAGGCGACAGGTGATAATGAAAATTATGGCAATGGGTTAGTTGTTAGGTCAGATAGAAATTCTAGAAAGAATAAGGGGTCTAACAATAGTAATGGTGCTAGGTCGGATACTTGTAATAGTAGACATGGGTCTAGCAACACTAAGACCATAATATATTATCACTGTCAGGAACCAGGACATTTTAGGTCTAAATGTCCAGAATTAAAGAATAAATCTCATGCCATAGTAGTCGAAAGTAAACAGAGCAAGAGCTATGATTCGGAGGAAGATTTAGCATTGATTAGTTGTGTTGAGTCTAGTGATTTGGTTGATAGCTGGATTCTTGATTCTGGTAGTTCATTCCATATGAGTCCTCATCGGGATTGGTTTGATACTTATGAGTCTTGTTTTGGGGCTTCAGTTACGATTGCTAACGGTACTCCATGTGAAGTAGTAGGTATTGGTTCTATGAGACTTCGGACTAGTGATGGGAGAAGGGTTACTTTGACTGAGGTGAGACATGTTCCTGCGTTGGAGAAGAACTTGATATCGCTTGGGACCTTAGATGATTTGGGGCTCAAGGGTGAGTTTAGCAATGGGGAAGTGAGTGTCTTTAAGGGTTCGGATTTGATACTTAAGGGTGTCAAGGTGAAATCCCTGTATGTCTTTCAGGGTGTTACGCTGCCTAGTTCTGCTGTTAGTGCTTCTACTTGTCACCAGGAGATGACGATTTATGATAGGCATGGTCATATGGGTGAAAGTAGAGGGTTGGAATTGTCCATTGGAAATCGTCTTACAAGTGTCAAGGATGCCTACCTTGAGGAAGACAAGCATTGTGTGTTTGGGTTTAAACACGGGTGTGTGCTTAGCATTGAAGCTCATGATCACTTGTATGGTAAGATGGTTAGTTGGATATATTTGGATAATTCGTTTTGTGGATTTGTTATGTTCTGTGTTTTAGGTATTTTGTGGCATCATACCTATGGGATAACACCATTGCAGAGCGGTGTTACAGGAATAGCAAATTGGACCTTATTAGGGAGAGTCTTATGCATGCTCTCTGGTACTTGGTTGTTGAGTAGATACTGGATTAGTTTGTTCGATCGGGGTTTACACACGGGATTAGAGGTGCCCAGTATGTGTGTGGTGTGGCTCAGTAGGGTATCGTGCTATCTCATATTTGCAGCAGCTGGTTATGGTGATAGTGGTACTGAGTTTGAGGTGGAGTATGAGGTTAACTCCTCATCCATTTCTGTTCGACCCTAGATTGATGATGTTGATGCTACCCCAAGTATCTCTCTGACTGTGATTTCTGGTGCTATCTTTATCTCTGTAGATAGTTTAAAGGAATCAGTACAGGGAATATTCCGCCGATCTAAAGGGTTTCAAGAAAAGCCTATATGTGTTCTCGAGAAGTCTAATAGGTTGACTGTAGGGAGTGTTGTTTTGTTGCTATAAGTATGGTAGGTTATGCATTGAACCTTGTGGGATTGGCGAGGTTGGTAGCCAATTTTGTGGAGTCACTTGGACCACCAACTTAGCACGTAGTAGAGTATAGTGAGCGGGCGCAGTGGCTTTGCATCGGGTTTGGCTTGAGAATGGTTTTGTTTCACTATGGTTTGATGAGGTAGTGGTTGACTACGTGTTCTCGTCAAGATGGAGATTGTTGAAATACAGTATGACTCGAACAGCAGTCCGCGAGGCGCGGAGTACCTACTGCCTCAGGTCCGTGGGGCGCGGAGCTGCTTCTGTTTCCACTTCGCGGCTCGCATAATGGCGGTTTCTTGGCACGTTTTTGGCCGGTTATTCTTAGTTTTTTACGGTTTCTTTTGTATTTTCTTAACCTAATTCCTTTTTATTATGAGGTATACTATATAAAGGCCTCATGTAATTAGAATTAGAAGGAGATACAATGAAAAACACAAAGTGAGGAAAACTAAGAGAGAAAAAGCTTGGAGAGCCATTGTTGTGGTTTCTCGTGTTCATCTTGTAATCTCCCGGTTTATAGTGAAAAGTTTATTCTCGGTGCCGGTGGATGTAGCTATCACGTTGATAGTGAACCACGTTAATTTCTCGGTGTGATTTTCTTTATTGTTTGTTTGAATCTTTATTGTTTCATTATTGTTTTCGATCTTTGCTTCCGCTGTCGCACAACACTTACATCCTCCATTAATGAGCCAACTTTACTTTGAGTTCTTTCCCATCCAATTTTGGGTTTCAGAAATAACAATTTAATCATTTTTAATCTTGGTATTTGGTGAATCAGTTAAACTGTTGTAGCATTCTTCATCTTCTACCTTTTACTGCACCATTTGTATTCTTCCTTTGTTTCTCTGTTTATCTCTCTTTTTTTTTTCTGGCTTTCTATTCTTATCAAGAAAAATACTCCCTCCGAATCAATTTAGTTGTCCCATTTCTTTATTTGGCAAAGTCTTTTTAGTTGTCCCATTTCTATTTGTCAATCTTTTTTTTACTTAAATATCCTTAGTTCACACAAGTAATTACGAATATACCCTTATATACCTTATTTACCCAACTACCTTTCACTACTTACCCTTCACTATTTACCCTTTACTACTTACCTTTTTTAATGGACCCACATCATCCTTAATAACCGTGCCCAAGTAAATGAGACATCTAAATTGATTCGGTGGGAGTAGAATATAAGAGATTATTAACACTTTTAATTAACAGTCTACTAGAATGTTTTTTTTACCTAATTTTTTGATTCAATTAGTAATAGTTTTGATCTTTTTTCTTTTCCTTTTTTCGATTCTTAACTTGTAGTTTTATCCTTTTTTATGTTCTAATTTAATTTATTTAGGTTGGATTTTTATATTCAGTTAATAGATTTTACTGTATTAGTAGTCACAACTTATGAATCTTGAGAAATTTGAAATTTTGATTCAAATTATGTTGTTCTAATTTTGATTTTTCACCCAAAACAAAGAACAAACTTTTTTTTTGGCTGATATTAATGGATGACTAAATTATGTTAGTTCGACGTAATTTTTCCTATATAAAAATCATCTTTTTATCATTTATTCAACAAAAGTATTTTTCGGTCACTTTTTATTGCATCTTTAAGCATATATAGTTGTATCTAGGGGCACTCAAAATCATGGTTTATTCACCAGATTTTCGATTTTTTGTTAATCATGATCCAAATTCCGTTGAAAATCTGTAATTTAATTATTCGTTTTACCCAAATCGGGTACCAAATATTCGGTCTTTGAAAAAATGCTTTTTTTATTTTATATTTTTGTGTACAAAAAATTTATTTAAGCCCACTTTTTTTTTTTTTTTTTTTATCATTATTTTTTTATAGTTTAAAAAACAAATTATTTTAACAATATGATCGGATATAGTCAAAATTACTTAACAATTGATGAGTTATGCAACTTAGTTGTAGTTGGTAATTGTAAACATTAGCATCTTCAAAAGCCTAAATATATTTTTTCTATTAAATCGGATATTGAAAGAGAATGGCTCGGACCCAACAATTGTAGAATAATGGTTAAAAGATGAATGAAAAACAGAGCATAAACAAGGGACACAACAACAATCAACACATTAATGACTAACCAAACACATAGAAGAAGCTCTCAAGATAGTGAATCCATTCAACAATGGAGATCACCTACAATCTAATACATAGAAGAAGAAACTCTCTGCCTTGGTTCTCAAACCCTAGCCCTTCTAATGTGTATTAGCCTTACCTCTTCCTTCTAATTATGTTCTAAGCCCTCTTATATAGCCATACAACATATTAAAAGCCCTAGAACCAACGGCATAAAGCCCAAACGAATCCCCAAACTAAAATAAAAAGTCGCAAAAAATCGCATACTGGGGCCCGCTCGACCGAGCCCCTTATGCTCAAACAATCGAGTGAACTTCCAGAACCTACTAGACTCCATTGATGCTCCGCTCGATCGAGCCACACTTGCTCGACCGGTCAAGCGGCTGTATCAAGAACCTGCTGCTTTGTGCTGAGCTGCTTCCTTGGTCATGCAACGTTCTCCTCTAGCCTTGCCTTGATAAATGCATCCCTTATGCACCATACTCTTGTTCTTCGTTGCACTCTCATCACGGCACTCCAAAGACCCTCCACATGAGGGTGATTTGGTGCTTGCTCTAACTGATTTCCATTTTCACTAAAATCCTTAATTGGATCCGGTTTCGATTTAAAAGTCGAATATTCAATTTAAATATCGGATAAAATATTCAGTTTGAAACTGGACACTTGATATTCCAGATTGGATGATTACGCACAAGCCCTAGTTGCGTCCAAACTTTGTTATTCCACGACATACGCATCTACGTAAAATTACAAGAACTCAACGTAAAATTACAAGAACTGATATTAATATGTAAGCTAACCAAAAAATACTTAAATGAATAAACAAAATAAAGGTGAAATTTATACATGTTAATGAAAAGGCCAAGTTCTACACAGTGAGATTAATGTGAGATTTTTAAATTTTGATTTTCCATCTTAATATGAAGATGGAGTATTTACATATTTGCGTACATTTTAATTTTACAATATCGAAGATAGAGGTGTTTAAAATAGATTCGATGACTTAAAACTTATTTGACTTTATAACTCAACTAAATGTGATCTAACTTTAAAAATGATTTATATTTATATAAAAAAATGTGAAAACAATATGCAAATTCAAATCAACCCGAAACAACTAATATAAAATCAATCTAATAATCCAAATGAAGAGGACCAAGGAGATGCTCACGATGTATCACTGTCTCAACTATGATCAGCCATCTGACAATTTGTACGCTTGCTCATTTATGTACATAGAATATCTAATTAACTTTATGTTTTATTTTGGTACATGTCTTCCTTTTACTAGAAATGGGTTTTTTGTCATTATTGCCCCCTCATCATGCGCCTACATAACACGTATACTCCTACCTCTACGGCTCTACCTTTTTTTTACTTTCGGAGACATAATAAATCTGATAAAAGAAAATTGTTAAAAAATTATCCCATATAATTTAAGTGTCATTTATTTGCATATAAGTTTTATAGGAATTTAAATTCTTAAGAAGTTGATAAATTGGATGTTGTTTTTGATAAAAAAAAAACAAAATTATGAGAATTTGAAATTTTCAGGAAGTGTAACATCCTATATTCTATAGAAATTAACTTATTATACTCATTCCATGACTATTTAGAATTCATATGGTAATGAAAAAATTTTTGTTAAACAAACAACTTTTTTAAATTCGTAGGAATTTAACAAAAGAAATGAATACCTAAAAATTGACAATTCTCATAAGAATCTATTTTCTATGCCAAACAAATGATCATTGAGTGTATATAAAATTTAAATGGATTTACTTAAAAACTCCTTTTGTCCCATTTCCCATTATTATGTTTCCTATTCCTTGAATAAAATACAAAATACTAATGTACAAAATAATAAAGAAATTGATTTATATGGGTTTTTTTTTTGATAAAACATTGATATGAATAATAAAGAAAGTTAAATCACATAGTCATTGTATGTATTGATAAGATTACAAATATTAATTCTATAAAAGAAAAGTGAAACATATAAAAAAACAGTTCAAGCAAAAAGTTAAATATAATAGTGGGATGGGAGAATATATCTTTTTAAATATTATTTGATCTCATTTTTGTATCATATTGAATGCAACATATTCATTTTACGGCCCGTTTGGTACATGGTATTAGAGGGCGATAATGGTAATAAAATTAAGTAATAAAAAATTTGGTTGTTTGGATGTGTTCAATGGTAATAGATGGTAATAAAATAAGGTAATGAAATTACCAAAAAGAGCCATTTTTATTACCATCAAACAACCTAGTATTAGGCTGTAATGGTAATGAAATATTACTGTGGTAATAAAATAAGGTAATGTTGTCCAAAAAAATAATAAAGAAGAAAAAGGTAATGTATGTAATTATCCACAAAAATATTATTATTAAAAAAAGAATCATTAGATACAATAATTTAGATATAATAATGCTTTTAGATACAAATATACCATAATGAAACTAAGAGTCATTACCATTTTTTATTACTAACAACCAAATGCAATCAATGGAATATTATCTTCCATTACCATTCTTTAGTCATGCACACCAAACAAAAGAATCTTCATTACTAATTCTCATATCCATTCCTTCATTACTATTGCCATTATAACATTTCATTTCCATTACTTCATTACCATCAACCAAACGGGACGTTACTGTTTTTTATATTGGAGATATTATTGTTTTAGTAGTAGTTTGGTCAAAAGAATTTATCTAATATTAAGTGTTTGATTTGTACTTCACCCGTTTCCGTCTATTAGTTTTTATTGAATTTTTCACTCTTTTCAATTATTCGAGTTTCATTTTCTGTAAATACGTTTTATTTAAAGTATTTTTATAAAAGACTACATAGAGATCAAGTTTGACCACAAAGAATAAGTAACTTGAACATAATTACATTATCACAAAAACTTGCGAATTGAGACCGTCCAAATAGACCAGTTCAAAAGCTAAAAATAAAAAAAAATCAAATAAAATAGCCGATCTTCTAAAAATTGAAGAAGTTCAATTTTAATCTTAACGGTATCAATTTAGACATTAAAGATATCATTTCAACTTAAAGTAAACCTTAAGCAGATCAATATATAAAATTTCAATTTTGACCTAAAAGTACTCAATAACATTAAACTGATCAATTTCTATGATTCTTTTTTCACATTTTCAGAACGAAGGTAATAAAATGATATTATTCTATAGATGAATTTCAAACAACAAATAAATGGTCAATAAAACTATCAATAATAGTGTTAAAACATTGTACAGTCAAGTATTCTTATTCTATGCAACCTAATGGTTCTAATGGAACATAAAGTACATGTACTCTTTAATCATCAATCAATAATAGTGGTACCGCTCTTCTTCCGGTAGTTTGTATTTATAATGGACTTGGAAATAATGTTGTAGCTGTAGTGTTTGCTTACCCTGAATGTGAAAGCGGAGGAAGTGTGGATCTCGAGTTATGTTTATCAATTGACTTAATGAATGCTTTTGAAAATGATCAAGAGTTCTTGGCTATAAAAAATTTTAATTTTGATATAAAAGTACAATTTAGACTTTAGAGTGATCAATTATAATTATTTATAACTTATAAAAAAATCAATTTTAATCTTAAGATATCATTTATGACCTTAGATAGATCAATTACTAATTAGACATTAAGAAAAACTATATTAAGCCGATTAGTCTCATATTGAGACCATGACTTGCAGAAGTTTATGTTAAAAGACTTCATGGAGATAAGTTTTAACCACTAAGAAGAGTTTAAATAATGAGAAGGTGATCTCCATCAATTGATAACCTGAAATCTACTCTTAATTAGAGGTGCTTATTAGTTAGATGCCAGTAAGTTGACTGTTTCAATTAAAAGAATGAAAAATTATCCTAAATAATAAATTTTTTTTGCTAATTTTACAAAGTAATGCCAATTTTTGATTAATTTAGGGGATTTTTTTTAGAAGAATATCAAATTTTAGTTTATTAGTTAATTTACCAATTTGTTTGTCATATAATTTCTTATAGTTTGATTTTTAACATGTAATAATGGATATTCCATGGAAATACACCCTAAATTAGTTGATTAATCAAAAATTGATATTAGTATAGGAAAATAAGTAAAAGATTACATTAATCCTGATAATTTTATCCTTAAACGAATACAATTGGCAAAAAAAACTCTTATTCGATTATAAGAAAGATAATACTATTATGAATAATGTGCAGCTGTAAGAAAAAATTATATAGCATTCACCTAAAATAGTATTCACTCGATGTTGAGCTTTTGTCACATTTGCTTTTTACAATATATTTAATGTATTTTAATTATAAATATCTCTATTATGAATAATTAAAAAATTTTAAAAATTCAAATTAATAAAATTTATATTAAGACGAAGATTCTGATTTATAAATTATATAGATTCCCATACCAAATACGGTTTATGAATTATTTAATTAAAAATTTTTAATCGTGTATATGTAATTAAGTTAATTGAAACTATAAATGTACAAGATTATTTTATCGAAAGTATATGTTTAACCTAAATAACTAATCCGAAATCAATCCAATAACCCAAATAAACACCTCTTCATATTTATTGTCCTTGACAACAATTATATTCTCATAAATTTAGTCTCTAATTAACTTTGTATTCATATTTTGACTTTTATTTCTCCTATAATATTTATCAAGCATGATGTTAGTTAAATTACATAGGTCGTACTTCATCAATTGTATCTTATTGGGTAATTGTTATCTGTTTATACTTAATATATATAATGGTATTTGACAGTTAGCTCTTACTTTAATTATCTAGGAGTAATTGTTTGTTGTTACAATTGTATTGACTCTTTTTGTTAGTTATCAAACGAACAACATAAATCACTTATTAATAGATATATTTGATAAAATTAATCGTTGGATGTTTATTGTTTTATTAGAAAAAAAAATAGGAGATAAATTAAAGGTAAGAAAATCATTTAATAAATAAGTTTTTATTTTTTATTTTTTAATTTTTTGACTATCAGATCAATTAAAAAGTTATAAGTCAATTGATAAGCTAACCAAAAAATTAATTATAAAATAAGTCTAAATTAGATATAATGATATTAATCGTAGCATTTCAATAAAGAGTAAGAAGAAAAATCAGATTTTTAACCTTTGTAGTTCAATTAAAAAAAAATACTAATAAAAAAAATCAAAGATGAAAAATAAGATTTTTAACCTTTGTAGTCCAAATGAAATTACGAATTTGCCCCTAATTTTTAAAAAATTACAATTTTGCCACTCATTTCAAATTTCTTATTTATAATAATAATAATAATAATAATAATAATAATAATAATAATAATAATAATAATAATAATAATAATAATAATAATATTAATAATAATAATAATAATAATAATAATAATAATAATAATAATAATTATTATTATTATTATTATTATTATTATTATTATTATATCAATAACAATAATAATAATAATTAACTTTTTTATATTCTTCAAAAAGAATATAAATAAAATTAATAATAATAATAATAATATTATTATTATTATTTTCCAAAAAGAAAAAAAAAACATTGAGTCGCCCAAAATTGGGCGACTCAATTTTTTTTTTTTATCTTTTTGGAAAATAATAATAATAATACTAATAATAATAATAATAATTTATAGATTAATGTGGCCTATTAGCTCAGATGGTTAGAGCGTTGTACTAATAACATAATCTCGAACCTGTGACCTTTATGTTATTAGTACAACGCTCTAACCAACTGAGCTAATAGGCCACATTAATCTATAAATTATTATTATTAGTATTAGTATTATTATTATTATTTTCCAAAAAGAAAAAAAAATTGAGTCGCCCAAAATTGGGCGACTGAACCGGGGTCCAGTCGCCCGGTTCTGGGCGACTAAACCATGGTTCAATCGCCCAATTTTGGGCGACTCAATTTTTTTTTTAATTATTAATTTTAATTTTATTATTGTTGTTATTATTATTATTATTATTATTATTATTATTATTATTATTATTATTATTATTATTATTATTACTGTTATTATTATTAATTTTATTTATATTCTTTTTTAAGAATATAAAAAGTTAATTATTATTATTATTATTATTATTATTATTATTATTATTATTATAAATAAGAAATTTGTAAGGAGTGGCAATTTTATAATTTTTTAAACTTCAGGGGCAAATACGTAATTTCGTGGGAAGGGGGTGACGATAAAATGAAAAGGGGTGGCGAAATTTAGTAACTCCCATATATAGTTTCACAATTTCTCAAATAAGACAGATTTATATTGAAACCATTTTTATTTCATTGGAGTAATTTATATATATTTAAAGTATTAAAATGATTACTAACTACTTAAAATTGATTAATTATAAAAATAAACTGGTCTGAAAGCAATAAGCAATGGTAAGAAATATACCATCTCTTCCATCAATCTTGCCCAATGACAATTAATGAGATAATTAAGAAAAATGAATAAAGTGGTAATTTATAGAAGTGTGGGAGAAATGTGTAAATAAAATGAAAATATAAGTTAAAATTTGTAGATAAGAATTAAGAAAAAGCAAATCAAAGCAAAAAATAAAAAAAAAAATTAATAAGACAAATTAAAAAACTGCGACAAATTTGATGACACATGTGAAATAGCAGCCTTTTTATGCGTCAAAACACGGTTTTGTAAGCTTAATCATCAAGCAAAGTACGGCTTAAAGTTATTGCTTAACCATCCCTTGATCCAATTCCAAGCCACGCGCATTCTGATTAACCCCCTAATCCATTACGCCATCAGTGATGGCGTTATTTTATGCATAAATAATTGGCAATCATCATTATTAATTACGAAGTAATACTTTGTTTATAAACTTAAACTACACATAACTTTTTCTTTTAATTCTTCGTTTCACTTTATTTATTACTATCTTCTTCCTTAAAAAAGTTTTTATTTGTTATTTTAGGGTATTTTATTTGTTGTTTCATAAAGAATAGTTTATTTACATTATAAATTTTGGACAGGATAACCTTATTCATTCTTATTTTAATATTCGGGAAATTTTATGTTGTAATCTTGAACTTTCAGCTTTTCCACGTGAGAGACAAACATTTTTTTATTTTACGTGGTGACCTTGAGTAGTCAAAAGATAAGTTTTTTTTTATTAAGTTTACGCTATTTTTATCCAACGTAATGATATTTTTTTATTCAAAAAATAAACATCGTGATCACTTTAATTGACCACATATTTTGAAATCAAGTCGAAATACGAACTTATTTTAACAAAAAATTTAACATTTTCTCTACTACATGGAAAAATTTGAAGCTCAAGCTCACCATGCGTATTCAAAAAACATTTATGAAAAAGCCAAAAACTCAGGATCACCACATGAAATTTCCCTTAGATTTTAATAATGGTAATGGTTTCACATGTTTTCCACTAACTTTATTTTTTTAATATTTTTCAATGTATATGGTCTCCACTTTTCCTCCATCAAATTTATTATTTAATAAAATAATATATCTATTATTAAAAAGATTTTAAATATTGCTTGTCGGAACTTCATTAAGGAACGAAAGAAGTATTATTTGGAAGATAAATTATACTTACTCCGTTTTATTTAGTTGCATCCAAATACTTTTCACGTAATCTAATGTGTTATTATCTATTTCTAGAGATACACAACTAAAAATTATAAAAAATTGATATTATGAAATATGAGACGAGACGAATAGAACAAGATTCCACATGGCTATGTTTTCTAGTATAATAGTCACAATATGTAAAATATCAGAGAATGATGAACAATCACTAGTTAAAAAAAAACTATCTACCACGTCACATATGCTACTATTTTTTAATTACGCAGAGTAAAAATGATAGAAAAAATAAGTCAAAAAAATTAATACAAAATTTGGTTTGGGTGTATGTAAAAAAAAAGAACGGAATAAATCTTCTTCATTCTTTTAATACTTGGACATGAGCCTTGTATACATTATTGTAGGTAGGGATGGCAAAATCGGTGGGTGGATGCGATATGTTCTTCCTCATACCCACCTAAAATTTTTATATTCATCACCTACCCATCACTTATGGCAGGTAAAATTTTCATGTGGACGTCTGCCTATCTGAATATGCATTTAAATCTATCTACGCCCACTAGGGGCCTATGGCCAACTGGGTATACCCATCTTATATGCGCCTCATATCCATTCCAAGTCCACGTTTTATACTTTATAAATCTTTACAATTTAAGTATACATATAATTTTGTTTAAATCATATAATGTAATAAAATAAAATTAATATCCTTAAATTTTTTGTCCATAGTTTTTAATAAAAATATACACAATTGGTATAAATTAGTACATTGTAATATAGGGTGAAGACTATGGAGCAAGTGGGTATGGGTTAGGTGGGTGGATATGGGGCAGTTAAGACATCATACCCACCACCTACCAATTACCTATGACAGGTAGGACTTTTCATACTCATATCCATCCAGTATCTTCTAAAATCATACCTATACATGTTTCAATTAGAGCAAATACGGTGCAAAATTCCGTATAATTTTATCAACATATCATCCCTAATCTTAGGTGATGCATTTCATAATTTCAAGATACCCACCACCTACCAATTACCTATGACAGGTAGGACTTTTCATACTCATATCCATCCAGTATCTTCTAAAATCATACCTATACATGTTTCAATTAGAGCAAATACGGTGCAAAATTCCGTATAATTTTATCAACATATCATCCCTAATCGTAGGTGATGCATTTCATAATTTCAAGATACCCACCACCTACCAATTACCTATGACAGGTAGGACTTTTCATACTCATATCCATCCAGTATCTTCTAAAATCATACCTATACATGTTTCAATTAGAACAAATACGGTGCAAAATTCCGTATAATTTTATCAACATATCATCCCTAATCGTAGGTGATGCATTTCATAATTTCAAGAATATTAAAAAAGAATTTGCATGAGATAAAACTTTGTTAACTTCTTAGGCCAACAATATTGAATTTTTGTACCCATATTTCAAATTTCACTCATAAATAATCCATTAAATATCCTTCAAAATTTTTATGTCTCCCCATTTGTTATCTCAACAAAAGTTTTTCATCCTTCAAAATCCTTTTTTTTTCTCTCTATTCCCCTTCATTTAAACAAAAGTGTCAATCTAACAACTAATTTTGGTCAAAAATACAAGTATAAAAATTCACATACAATCAAACTCGAAAATATATCCAAATCAAATATATTTAAACAACTATGCCAATTCGATTAACATGAAAAAAATTAATAACTCAACTAAACTCTGAATTCCATAACTAGGGGAGGTTTCAAGCATATTCAAAACGTTCAATCATATAGGACCCCGAAAAATTAAAGGCCTCAATATTAAATTATATAGTATATATTAAGTATTTAAATATATAAAATTATTATAAAAATATCATAATTTTTGAAATTTCACGAGACCTTCAATAAAATTTTCAATTTTCATTCCGGCCATGCTCTGAATTCCATACTTCAAATGTCAATTAGGTCCATTAGTATATAGGAAAATGAACACCTATACTAAAATGAGACTTGATTGTAAATGGGTTATGATTTGTGTTCACAACCGATTGGAAAGCGACATTGATCATTTTGATTTATTTTTTCAATTGTTAATTTTTTTATTTTCACATTTTTTTAAGGCTGAAATTCACTATATTTATTGTTAAATAACTAAAAAATCGGTATATTGATTAACTTTCCGACTGTTAGATGTTAGTCGGAGATTTCGACTGATTTCCTACTAAAATGAAATTCTAACTACATTCATACTAATTGTTTAAAACAGTGGGAAATTAGCAGGTAGAAACCTATACCTACTGAATTTCAACCGTCTTGAATAGTCGTTATAAAGATTTCTTTTGTAGTTGCTTTTATTTTTGAAAAAATATTTTATTATTGAAGCTTTAAAATTTATATTCATCCTTTTTATGAAACTTTAACTATTTATTTTGTAAAGACAAAATATTTATATATTTTTTTAAAAAAACTTATAATGTTAAATATTTTCATACAAATTCTTAACCCGTTGAAATGATTTGATATCAACTCAAACTGAAAAATGACAAAAATAATCTGGTTCAAAAATTTGCCCTGCCCAAACATTTTGACTGGGCTGCTGTGACTTAACATTATCAATATTAATATAATATATACTTTGTGATAATTAGTGTTTTAGAATTGAGATTGCATGGAGTATAATGGTAGCCAGGAAATAACAAGTCGGCATGGCATTGTTAACGTCATTTTCCCAATCAACGAAGATATTGCTTAGAAGATTTTAGTGTCGTGGCAATTAGCAATGGTATCTACATTTTTTTGGTATTTTATTTATTTACAATATTATTCTATAGTTTATTTTGGAATGAAGTTCCATATTAAATTATTTTCTTACTTTGTATATTAATCAACAAGTTATTACATTAAAAGACTTCTCATGATCTTCTAGATAGGAAAAAAAGTCCATGTGATGTAAGTCTTGTATTTTGTTTTTTATTTCTTTAATATTATGGTGGAATATAAACATATAGAAGTATTTATCTTATATGGATGTATAATATTTTCTGTGTTACACTCTAGGATTATTCTTTAATATATGTTTTATAGTAAAATATAAATATATTTTTTTCAAGGTAGTTTCTCTTTCCTCTTGTCTAATTTTTAATTTTTTTCCATTTTTTCATGATTTCTCTGTTTTTTCTTACTGTATTTTTCTTTACCTAATGTCAGATACTAAACCATATTTTTACTCAGACTCTTGTCGTCTCTAACATTAATAACAATATTTCCATTATTCTTGAGATGGAAAATGTTCAATACTCAACGTAGGCGGAACTTTTTAAAATTCATGCACGATCTCACAAAGTCCTTGAACATGAGCTATGGCCGACTTTGGATGCCACAATTCTCTCTTGGATTTATGTAAGCATCTCCGATCTAGTGACTTATTAAACACTATCATCAAGTCCAACTCAACTACATACCATGAATGCCTAGAATAGGTTGGGTGATATATTTCAGGATAATGAAAAATCCCATACCATTGCCTTGGAACACGACTTTACTCATACTAAATGATAGAATTTCACAATTATTTCCTCTTATTGTCAACATCTAAAGTCTCTTACAGATCAATAGAAGAATATTGGGGCTTTGGTGTCGGAAAGTCGTTTGGTGTTGCAAATGTTTGCGCGCCTTACAAAGCCATACAAACTTGTAGGTACGTTAATCCGCCAAAGTAATCCTCTTCCTCCCTTTTATAAAAGCACATTCTTTGTTGACCCTTGAAAATGCTAATTTAGCCAAAGACACAACCACTTTGAATGATTTTGACATGTTTGTCACTTTGCATGATGAGTCTCAGATGCAATATGACAATTCTAATCAAAATTACAAAGAAAAAAAATGGTGGTATAAGTATTGTTGGTCGGCACAATTCTTGTGATGGTCAGTAGAACAACAATCGTTATCATAAAAATATGGTGGTCGGAGTTAAAATAATGGCATTTGACAAGGTAACTCATCTACTAGGTATTTTGAAAAAAACAACAATAACACTCAAAAGTGGCACAAAAGGTGAAAGTTTTGTTTTTGGTTTGGATTCAATACAAATCCAAATCAAACCGAATAAAAATTTGGTTTTAATATTTTCAGTCCAAATTCAAATCATAATATTTATAATCTATATTGAACCGAACCGAATTTTAAAATGTCAATCCAAATTGAACCGAATAGATCGAATTGCACCGATTTATATATTATGTACCGAAAATCAAATTTGTATGTATTTCAAACTTATTCTTTCTAAAGAACTTAAATAGATATTAATAATTTTAGGGTTTTTAATTTGAACAAGTAAAAAACTTTTAACAAAAATCTAAAAATAAGGGAAAAAATTCAAACAAATCAAATGTAAGATATAACATGCCTTTAACATTTGGGTTTTTTCAATTTTTCGGTTTTGTTGGTCCCTAGACCGAGTCCAAACCGAACACCGAATTATAATTAAAATTTAGTCCAAACAAAACCAAATTAAAATATTGTCAAACCAAATTACTAATTCGATTTGGTTTGGTTCGGTATTCGATTTTTCACCAAATTACTTACACCCTTAATAATGAGTGGCCTATTCCACCATGTCCCGTCCTAACTCAAAGTCAGGCTAGGCTTAATGCTCCCCTATTCACCGGATAGGCTGGTATTTTGGGACACAGGCCACAACAACAAGCTTATGTGCAGCAGATCCAACACGCAGGAGGTTCATCTAATTATGCTCTAATAGACATGAGGTTGCAATGCCCACTATGTCGCTCTAGCCACCTGATGATATGTTATGGAACATGGAAATGGGCGATACATCTCACATATGACCTCTTCAAATGGTAATATGTCGTCTCATATTACTTTAAGTAATCATCTACTAATGCATCAATCATGTATTGAATTTAAAAAGTCATTTGCTTGTTTATGCATGAAAGACTCTACTTTAGTTCAGTTACTTTGAACGTACGAAGGTGCTCCGATTTGGAAGGATTGGAAGAAAGTGTGATTTCTTACTTTTAGTGTTTTTATGATGCAACCTTGAACTTTTCTACTTCTCATTATGTAAATTGCAAATCTTATGCATATGAGATTGTTGGGACTGGATTGTTTCTTCCCAACAACGTGGGTGCCAGTGATGACAGTATGAGACAATATGATGAGTAAATATGACAAATATTATGAAACCATTGGTAATATTAATATTTTAGTGTTCATAGTCGTGCTCTTTTACCCTAGGCATAAGTGGAATTATGTTTACCGGATTGTGCATGCTTCATATGAAGCCACCAAAACTTCTCAGTTGTCACTAAAGATTTAAATGGTTTTTCAAGGTTTGTTTGATTCTTATGCTTCTTCTATGCCTCCTCCAAAGACAAGTGATGCTACTTCTTCGACTTCCATCTCTTCAACCTTTTCAGTTTTTACTCAAAATGAGACTCGAGGTAGGGGAAAGGTGAACCTTCTGAAACTATTGAATTCAAGGTATCAAATAGAGACAACTTGTTCATCAACTAATGTGAACAATAGTGAGTTGAATAGGTATTTAAAAGATGCATGTGAATCTCATGATCTTAACTTTGAGATTTTACCATGGTGAAAAGATTAACAAAAAGGTATCCCATTCTTCAAAAGATAATTAAAGAGGTTCTTGCCATACCTATATCTACCATTGCTTATGAATCTACTATCAGTACATGAGGTCGTATTGCTGATGATTTTTAAACTTTATTTCTTGAAAGATGGGTAAAGCACTTATCTGAGCACAATATTGGCTTCATATTTTTAGGACTCCTTTAACAATAAAGAAGAGTTTGACTGTATTAGTATAAATAGAGGAATGCTAGTATAAGTTTTGATAGTTTTTGATTTAATATTACATATATATGGTCGTATTCTTTAACCTTATTTATTTTTCATATGGTTTAGGTAATGTGTTGACTCTGGAGCATCCAGATATCATAATTAATGAAACTCTTGACACCTTAGAAGATGATTAATAGAGCTTGGAATTTTAACTTTTAATCGCTTGCGTTCAGTATTTAATATGTTGATGTGTGATTTACAAATTAGTGTTATTGTTATATTTTAATCCCCAAACTCTCTCATGACCATTCCTCCTTGGTTTGACTTTGTATTTTGATATCTAAACACTCTTATGCTTTGGTCTATCACTAATGTAGCTCATTATTTCTAGATCGTTAGCTTTGAATTTTAAACAAACACTCCAATAGCCCATGTCTTTTTTATGAGTGTTTACAAACCAAAAAATATCAAAGAAAAAAGCAATATGTGACTACAACAAACAAAACCGAGTATCCGAATCCGATCCATATTAAACATAATATCCAAATTCTGGTTTAATACATATCAGATATGGATGATCGCATTTTTTAATATTTGATAAACCAAATATTTGGAACAAATATGATTCGATATCTAATTTTGAACAACTACTTGATCTTGTGTCTAATATTACAAAATGGGTTTTCTAAATTCATGGATTCAGTCAGGATAATTTTAAGACCCAGACCTAAACATAATATCCAAACTCGTTAAAAAAATCTGAACCAATTCCAAAATTCTACAACTCAAATAATAACCTCTATTTATATTTTGTAATTTCAGTATGATGCTCTACAATATGACGATGTATGAAAGAAGCATGAGCCAATGGTTCTTGAGCTATTGCTTTCATTCTTGACCCAATACTCCTCTTTTAATTACTTTAACAAATTAAATATAAGTTAAATAATTTTAATTTAACATTTGAAGAATCTAAATTGGTGGGATTTTATATTAAACGTGCAAACAAAAACTGTAAATTAATTAGCAATGACTAGCAAAAAGGGATATTAAATCAGCAAAAAAGGTAATTTACTAACAATTTAATTAGCAAGGTCGTCGGGCAACATTGAACTGGAATTGTTCAAACTCGATAGCAATGACGAAACCTAATTGTGAGTTCCCTCTGGCTTTTTTTTAGGATGAAAAAATGAATTCCCACTTAATTTTTGGGAAATTAGGTTTGCAAAAGTTGTTTTTGTAAAGAAAAGAGGTGGGTTAATGAAGGTGATTTAATGACAATAGTCAATATAGACATATTTTTTCAATTCAAAAAAGGAAAGTATGAAGAATAGAAGAGGTTACTTACTTAACTGTTAATTTATAATATCGGTATGATAATAATTGACAACTTAATAAGAGTAAGTGTTGATTTATTAAAAAATTTTAAAGGTGCAATTATTCACGACAAACGAGTGAAATATTAGACTAATAATGCCTATTTTTCTTTTTTACGAGAATATGATATAATTAGATGCTAAGATATTGAAAAGTAAACCATAACAAATCATATATTATTCGATATGTTTGACCCAATAAGAGTAAAAAAAAAAAATTTGATACGACTAGAAAACTGATAAATCGCTACTTGCAATTTACCAAAATCAAAAATCAAATCACATATGTCAAAATTTTTTTTTACCTTAGTGATGTAAATTTAATTTTCATCACTTATAAAAAGAATTAATTCTCTCAGCTCATGCGGAAATTTCTATCTTATATACCTGAATAAAAAAATATCAAATCACAAATGAAAGTGTAGGTAGGCGACCCACAAAATTGAACGTAAATGGGAGATTTTAGGAATTACACCAGAGAAGATTCGCAATTGGGTAAATTACGAAAATTAAAAGCGTATTCCAACTGCTTGAATTATATGAAGTTTAAACCGAAATTAAAATAAATAAATAAATTAAAACAAACAAATTTCTTTCTCTCTCCCTCTTCTCTTCTCTTCTCTTCATCTTCCTTCAAGTCTCCGATCTTCGCCAAACTCCCTCAAACTCTCTTCTTCCTTTTTCTTTTCTTTTTTTCTTTTTCTTTTTTTTTTTCTGTCTGTTCCCAAACATCCATAATTAATTTAATTACTTCACTCTTCCGGTGAGATGATCCGCTAAGACTCACCTCACCTGAATTCCCCTGCACAAGCATCTCATCCGCCGTCGGATCACATGCATCCTTTTTGCTGCGTTTCTCCAATCTCAAATCGGCAACCTCCAATGCTTCCTTCCTCCACTGATTCTCTTCCTCCTCAACAAATCAACGGTCATGATTCTTCATCTAAATCAAGGAGAGATTTTAATCACAATCATACCTCTTCAATCACCATTCAAAATCATATCAATAATCAGTTTAGCAATCAAATTCATCAACAAATGTCAAGCGTTGATCATAGAGAAGTCAAGATTAATGATATTGTTGGAAGTGGAATTTGTGGTATTTTGTATAAGTGGGTCAATTATGGTAAAGGTTGGAGACCTAGATGGTTTGTTTTGCAAGATGGAGTTGTTTCTTATTATAAAATTCATGGTCCTGATAAAATTACTCTTAGTTTGGAATCTGAAAAAGGTTTTAAAGTCATCGGTGATGAATCTATGAAACGAATTCGCCGTTCCAATAACAATTCTTCCTCACATCCTCATCGTCGTAAACCTTTCGGCGAGGTTCATCTTAAGGTACTTTTTCTTGAACCTTTTTTTAATTTGATTACATTTTCATTTTTTTTATTTAATCATATATACATATGAATTTTCATCGTACAATGAAGAATATTTGTTGGATTTTGCAAGTGTAGTACATTCTGATGATATATGTGACGTGATGAGATGTTTGTTAGGTATTTTGCTTTGTACATTCACTTTGATGAAGGACCGAAATTAATTAACGAATTTTTTTTGCTGAAATTATCATTGAATTCATGATTGTCGTGTATTGTATAAGTAAACATGTAGTTTTAGTTTTAGTTGATTTGAAATGGGTACCCTTTTTTTTTGTTTAATTTGTGAGCTTTTGTCGGAATTTGGTGCTTTTACTGCTTATGAATGGGATTCAGTGAAGGGAAGCGATAGCTTTTGGTTTTTGTTGTGTTTTTTGATATATTAAATTTTAATGGTAGGTTTCATCGATTCGTGAAAGTAGATCGGATGATAAGAGATTTTACATTTATACTGGTACGAAAAGGCTGCATTTAAGAGCTGAAACTCGGGAGGATCGAATGACGTGGGTGGAGGCTTTGCTAGCTGTTAAAGACATGTTTCCTAGAATGTCCAACAGTGAGCTGATGGCTCCCACAGACAATGTTGTTTCGACTGAAAAGCTAAGGCAGCGGCTACAAGAAGAGGGTGTGAGTGAAGGAGTTATTCAGGAAAGTGAGCAGATTATGAGAGCCGAGTTTGCTGCGATGCAGAAACAACTTGTTTTGCTCAAGCAGAAGCAGTGGAGGCTCATTGATACCTTGCGTCAGTTAGAGGTACATGTTAAGAATATTAAGAAACGGCCTGCAAATCGGTTTCAGCATTTTTCTTCAGTTTCACCAGTGTAGAAGTATTGATCTAGTTTTACCAATTTTGGTAGTAATATGATGGTTTTAATAATTTAATTGATTTGTAACCATTGCTCTGATTAATTTGTATATTCTTTTTTTCCGCCTAATGTAATTTGCAATTGATTTTTCTTTAAAGTTGACTAGTATATATGATTTTTTAAAGAAAAAACTAGTTTCCTTGTTCTCATATCCCCTTTGAATTGACATTACTAATATTGAGTTTTCAATTATATGCTAATCTGGTGAGTTGGATTGCTTATAATATGGGGTTATCACTTTAAATATTAATCTCCTTGGCATGCAGTTTCTCTCGCTATGATTTTCACTAACGTAATTTATTTTCTATAGCAATACTGATTTCTAGCTACATTCCATATCCCTATATTGTTTTTCAACTACGAAGAAACATTGTTTCTTGCTTTCTCTATAGCACACGCTCTGTTGAATGTTGAGTATTATCCTACACGAGGGTCAAAGTCTTTTAACAAAAACTAGAGGTGAGCGTTTGGGTTATCTCGACAGGTAAGGTCAGCTTTGACCGAATTGTCCACCTCTATTTCCATCTTGGCCCCTCCCATTGTGTGAACATTTGGTTAATAGTCAGAATAGGTGATAATGACATTCACTGGATGTCTTTTTGGAGTGAGGTGATTTATCATGCTACATGTATAAGGAACAACTATTTATTTAATAATTTTTTTAGATTTTGTATCACGGTGAGTTGTAATTACTTATGTTTTGTGTCAGTGGGGTTATCATATAGTGTTTTGTTGATTACCAATACTTCATTATTACTATGTAGTTCTTATTCATATGTTTATTCTTACGCAAGTGGGACTGTGGGAGCCTTGCACACAGGAACCTAATCACGGGTGACTATCCTCAGGGGGACGGATGCATGTGAAATTTTGAATCCTCATCATCGCTCTGAGAGTCGAGGGAGTGCACCACTGTGCCCAGTCCACTGACTCAAATTGATACATGTTTGTCAAGCATGTATCATCACCTAGCAGACATCATTGATTGTTTGTCAAACAGAGCCTTATAAGTACTACATTCATGTTACCTGGAGAGACTTTCTTGCTGTTCAAGGTTCTTCGCATTTACTGTTGAGATTCATGAGATGTCTGTGAAACTATCCAATACACAGATGCTGAAATCATCTGATTTAAGAAGTTGAGGTTGACAAAGGATGAGCGGGATGATAGAGTTGCAAAAAGATATAAAAACATAGGGTCTTCATAATCAAATGGTATAGCTAGAGTTGAATGGAGGGATTATGTGTCTGATGCATGTGGATGGCACTTTAGTTCTTGATTCTGGATGGTACTTAATAACAAAGTCACAATCTCATACTCTATTGTGAGTAAATAATCTAGTGATGACTTCAGCTTCCAATCCCTGTTAGTTAAGTCAAAGTTGGGTGTATGATGGTAGAGTGAGTGTTAGTAAACTGAAGGTAAATGAGCTATCATACTTGACATGAGTGAAATCTGCTCATTAACTTCTTAGTAATCTCAGTCTTTTATTGATCTTTATTAATCGAGGCTAATCTTCTTTTGTGCTTGTACAATTATGTGCCTATGCGTATGTTCACTATGTTCCCTCTGTCAATCTGATTGATTGCACACTGAAGCAAATCTCTAATAGTATACCAGTACATTGCTTGTGGTTTTGTAGTCAATTCTACACCTCTTACCTCCTTTGCTTTAATGCAGTTTTTTACTCTGCATTTCTTCCTAAAGGTTAAAAGAGGGTGTCTGAGTATGTAATGATTCCTTATATTGGTGTCTGACATCATATTGAGGTGAAGACATGAAGCTTAAGCTATCCTTTCTGGCTTTTTAAAAGATTTGGATAAAAACTTTTGAGTTAATTTAAGTCATTTATGTTTGATTCCATATTTTTCTGTTGCTTTAGTCTTTAAGCCTGCAATTATCTGTCATGGGTATTGAAGTTTCTAATATTTTGTTTTACTATAGAACAGTTGATTTATAGTTTATCTTTTCATGTACCACTTGGCACTTGACTGATGCTGTTAGCAAGTGTAAAAGTTTGAGATGTTAAATGGTATTCTAATTCCAAAGGGTAGATATTGCAAGAAGCTTAAGCCTTATAGATTACTTAGTTTTTTTTAATGATTTTCCCTTGTGAAATTAGAATTGATGTTGAGCTGATCTCTAAAGGGGTTGTGTTCTTATTTTGCTGTTGTAGACAGAGAAAGTTGACTTGGAAAACACAGTAGTTGATGAAAGTCAGAAGCAGTTAAAAGAGCAAGGGGCTTCCTCTGGTTCAAAGCAAGATAAATCTAGTGGTAAGATTTATGTTTGGAAAGTTTATAGTTGCTTCAGTTGATTTTCCTGTTTTGCCTTTCCATTTAAGCCTTCACGATGCATACTTAGTGCCAAAAAATGAGAAGTTCGATTTTTTATCATGTACCTTCAATCTGATAGTAAATTTTGAGTGGATGATGTATTGTTCATTTGTGTTGCACTTTCTGATGTTGAGCTTTATTCCACTACATGTAGATTTGTTTTCAAATGTTGATCTGGTTATGCCACCCGTGTCATAAACATTCTGGATTTTTTTGTGTTTTCTCATTTCTGTTTCATACGATCGCAAGTAATGCTTATTGTCCAGCTATAACAAAAATAAAGGCATGCTAATTGCAATTATTTCTTAGAATTTCATTTTTTGTGACTTGTGTATGTCTTACAATTCAGACAGTTTCGTTCACTATGTTCATTGGGTTCCTGCCTTCCTGGCTCTGTGCATGTGATGCTAGTGCTTAATGATGGTTTAAGGTTTCATACACTCTGTTCTTTGGGTTTCTGTTCCTTACATGGTCTTGTTTATGCTTAATGATTTTCTTTCTCCTTGCTTTTCTTTTATCTCAGCAAATAAAGTTTTAGAGTAGCTTATCCTACTTGTAAGATGTTAATTTTATGTATCTGTCTGCAGAGGCAAGTCCTAGTGATTCAGATGATAACGATAGGGCTGATGCTGCCGAGGAAGACACAGATGAAGAAGACAATGCCTTTTTTGACACTAGAGATTTCTTATCATCAAGTTCTTTCAAAAGCAGTGGATCTGATCTGAGGATATCATCCTTCTCCTCTGGCGATGATTTTAATGCTGCCGATTCTGAGGAGGATATTGATCCTTCAATAAAAGAAGTTGTAGCTAACTTTCCGTATGTTAAAAGGCGTAAGAAATTGCCTGATCCTAAGGAGAAGGAGAAAGGAGTTAGTCTTTGGTCAATGATAAAAGATAACATTGGAAAAGATCTTACAAAAGTCTGTCTACCAGTGTATTTCAATGAACCAATCTCTTCACTTCAGAAATGCTTTGAAGAATTGGAATACTCACATCTCCTTGATAGGGCAAACGCATGGGGGAAGCAGGTAATTTCTTAAGATGTGACTTATCCTTTTCTCGCACAATATTCCCTTCACCCTATAATCAGTGATACCTTGAGTTAGGGTAGTCTAAATTTCTATAAGGTCACTTGATATGAATTGAGTTTACATATTAAGCTTCAACAAAATAGATTTAAGTGTCCATAGTGTCTTGAAAATGTTCTGGGATAGTTTAGGCAAGAAAAATGTCTTTCTTGGCAAACACATTAATTAATAACACGGTCGATTAATCTCTCAATGCTGTCATTACTTCATTAGTTGACACAAAGTCGAATTTTTGAGGTACATAGTCGCTTTCAAGAAACAATTTTGCTACGGAAAATTAATTTTCAATCATCACAATTCAATTGTTCTCTTTTTTTTATATTCAGCTCTTTGTATGTATGCTTAAGTAAAAAATACATCAACTACATCTTTTACATTCAATCATCACATTTGATGTGTTTGCTTCTTTTGAGTACTTCAATCCTTTTGGGTATTTTGCACGAGTGCATTTTGACCATAATATGCTATGTCCTTATGTGATGATTTGTGTCTATATTGTGGATCGTCCAATTTGGTCTTGTATTATCCTTTAGGACTCATTTATAGTTCACAAGATTTGAGAACTTCCATGAAGTACTCTAATTTGGATGAGTGCTGCGGACTTGAACATTTGTGACCTTGCATTTGCATCATTTTTCGTACCCTTTTTAAAAGTGTGATCTCAAACTTTGTCCCTTATAAGCTAAAGGTTGAACTAGACACAGTGAAGATTAGACTCACTCCATCAACTTCAATTTTGTAGTTTCCTTCATTGATTTTCATGATAACTCTTGAAAGCAACAGCGTTCTTCCTTGTTTTGGATTCTCTCTAGATTTATTTTACAGATCATTTCTTTTACCACTTCGCATTTTTTCTTGGGTTTTTCCTTTATGTTATGATGGCAGATTGCCATCCTTGCTCTCTTGTTTGACCACATCTTTTGCACAAGTGTTTTGAAATGTCTCTTGGGTCCTTGGCTCATGTCATTCTTGTTTTTTTTTCTGCCATGGCATCTTTTTTCCTCTTTCTTTTACTATATTTTCAATTTCATTACAAATTTGAAATCACTTGAGAAATGCTCTTCAACTTTTCTTTTTAAGCTATGGGTAATGGTAAAGTACAAAACAAATCAACAGGAGAATTGTCCTTGGCATTTTTATCACAATCTTCTTTATTCATCATCATTGGAGCATTTTTGATTATAGAATTCACATCCTCTTCAAAGGCTTGATCTTCTCCTTGAACTTGTTGACTAAGTTGCTGTTTTCCTTTATATGTTTAATCGTTTAATCTTCAAAGAAAATCTTCTTGAACTTGTTGACTAAATTTTTCTTCTCGTTTCTTCAACCTTTTATAATCTTTCATAGGGTAACCTACATTTCTCTTTGAAGAACTCTTCGTGTTCATCTTACCTTTATGTATTTCTTTTTCATATTCTTTTTCTCCACTTTCAGTCTGCAATGGACTCTCGAAAATGATTTGCTGAGGTAAGATAGGCACGTCCATAACTATGATACTTTGACCATCTTGCCCTCTTGAAATTTCCCACGTTAAAAGAAAACAGAAAAGTCCTCGTATTTTTCGATATTGTAGAGTGTGTAAACTAATTGTGCTCTCGGCCGACTTAAGGGATATTTCATGGCCTTATCCGACCGCATCATCCTTGTTACCACATCACAATGATTACTAATCAATTGTGATTTGCGACCAAACCACAGTTATGAACTAAGCCTTGACCATAATATTGCTAAATGTGAATTTTTGATTAACATTTTAAATTTCCAATACAAGCAAAAATAACTAGTTATGGTGAATTTTTTTTTCTCAAATTAACTAATTGCGAATGGGCTTTGACTTTTCCATTGTTCTTTTATTTGATTCATTTGTTCATATGTGATGATATGTATCATTTTTGAGACATTCTAAGTGGTCCAAGTAAGTCTTTTGTATCATCTTGTCGGCCTCTTTTGGTAATGATGGAACTTGAGGACTTTCATGTAAGAACTCTAATTTGGATAAGTGAAAATCCCAACTATATCTGGCTTGAATATTTGTGACTTTTTGCATTGCATCACCACTTTTCATGAATCGACTCTCTTTTTCTGCTTGATTGAGCTGTTTGAAAAAGAAATGACTTCGATTTATGTTAGAATTCTTTATCATTTGACAAAACTTTACACGTTTGAGATTTAGGGTGTATTTCAAATGTTGTCTCTGAAACTCTTGTTTATATAAGTTTGCTTTTATTCTCCTATAGTATGGCTTCTCCTTTTCTTTCCTACAAACCTTTGAGATTCCTGGGCGTAGGTTGGTGCCCAAGATCCTCCTGGTTGTTTTTCCCTTCTCATTGGTTCTAACAGGTGGTAAAGTGAACAGTGTTCATATTTTCTCCATGTGCAGTTTTGCATTGTGAAAGGCCTATCAGCAGTTTCACATGGCTGGTGTTTTCGTTACGATTGTTAGTTAGGAAATAAGTTCAGTCTCTGTCTCTGGAATCTGGGTAGCATTCCTATTCTTGATCATGATATTAAAATGATAATCTTCAGGGGAACAGTCTTATGAGAATTCTCAATGTAGCTGCTTTTGCTGTTTCTGGCTATGCTTCTACTGAGGGACGAAGCTGCAAACCATTTAATCCTTTGTTGGGGGAGACCTATGAAGCTGAATTTCCTGATAAAGGGCTCCGTTTCTTCTCAGAGAAGGTATCTATCTATCACCTGACAGGGCCAAGTTATTAGTAATCTTTGAAAAGAGCTTTATTTTTATTGTGTATATGTATATGTGTGTGTGTATGTGTGTATAGGGAGAAGACGAAGTTCACATGAGAACTAACCTTATATAGAACTTGAGAACTAAATCTGAGCATGCTTATTTAAGTTAAAAGTATTCCTTTTTAGTGCATCAGCTAATATGTCTAACTAATAAATTGAAAGCTATTCTCTTAAAAAAAATGTTTACATATGAACTGATGTTAAATGTTTGACTTACAAATAAAAAAGAATAAATTTACTATCCAAACTAGTCGTCAATTAAATTAATGTAGCAAGTGTAATTGTAATCTTGGGGCCATAAAGATATAAAAAATGAATTTCAAGGCTGTATCAACTTATTGATTGTCTGTTTTGTTATGTTCTACTAGGTAAGTCATCATCCTATGATTGTTGCCTGTCATTGTGAAGGAACTGGGTGGAAACTGTGGGGAGACAGCAATTTAAAAAGTAAATTTTGGGGTCGTTCTATACAACTTGATCCTGTTGGGATTCTGACTTTAGAGTTTGATGATGGAGAAGTCTTTCAATGGAGCAAGGTAGCTTTAAACAATTACCGTCTAGCAGGTCTTATTTTGATTTCAGTCTCTAAACTATTAATTTTGACTATCAGGTAACAACATCAATATACAACCTTATATTAGGAAAGCTGTATTGCGAACACTATGGTACAATGCGTATACAGGGAAATCGGGAATACTCCTGCAAGCTGAAGTTTAAAGAGCAGTCTATTATAGACCGAACTCCCCGTCAGGTTCTGGCTTTCTCTTCCTCATCAGCAGTTTTACTTTGTATTGTTTTCAACCATGAGTAACATCATTGACTCTGTCTTAGTTCTCTGTGTGTGGCCAATGATATTATGAAAATTTCAGGCTGAAACTTGAGAGTTGAGACTGTGATGACCTATCGACTTCTTTAGGCAAATGCCAGTCAAGGGCGGATTTAGGTCTAATGATTTTTCTGATTATGGCTTTACTGATTTTGGGACGCTTTAAGTGCCATGTACTAAGCATATATTAGCTTTATTTCTGTGTGTTAGCCAATAGCTAGGGTCTATTTCTTTGGCTCCAATCTTGTTCTGTTTTCATAACCGCAAGCAGTGTTTTAGATATCCAGATATGTTTTATATTAGAAGTTGCAATTACTGGTTACTAGCTACGAATGAATTTTTTTTTATATAAAAAAACCCAATGAATGATGCTTTAAAACATAAGCAATTGGAATTATACAGGAGGTCTGATACTTCAAAAAATTTCCTTGTTGTTTCTAAGCAATTACTGGTCGAGAAATGACTTCAATGATTTCTGCATTTGTGTTTCGGAATCAGGAAGGTCTACTATACTCTTAAGCTTCAGGTGTGTGCAAGTTTGATGCCCAAAACTAAGCGCTAGTAGGCAAAATACAAACAGTAACTAATACACATTTCTGTTTGTTTTTGTTTCTAATGAAGTTTCTGTATGCTTTTGTACCTTGTTCTCACATTATGAATTTTACCTAGTATAATAGTTATATTCACTCTCGTGATTTGTAGATAGCTCAATATATCCCAGGATTCGCATTTTTATGCATTTGTCTTGTGTGATAGGTTCTTGATTTCTGGTCTTTTTTTTTTTTACTAAGTAATGGTTTTGCGCTTGGTGTTTTGAAATTTTTAGATAATCCTGCCATGTACCTTGCTAGTGTACTAATAGTAATAGGTCATGTATGCGTGACACTGAACACATCAAGAACATTTTATCAGCTTCTTATATAAATGTGTTCACTTTGCAGGTACAAGGTATAGTGCAAGACAGAAACGGGAAAACAATGGCGACGTTGTTTGGGAAGTGGGATGAAAGCATGCATTATGTAATTGGTGACTTCTTAGGCAAGGGAAAGGGATCTGACGCCGTCTCAGAAGCCCGCTTATTGTGGAGACGAAGCAAGCCACCAAGATTCCCAACCAGATACAACCTAACTCGGTTTGCAATCACATTGAATGAGCTTACTCCGGGGTTAAAGGTGACTATTAAACAAATGCCCTTTTATCTAGTCCCCCTTCTCTTTTCTACCTGACTGTCTGACATAGGAAAGTAGGAAACTATTACTTGGTATCCAAATATTTTGAGGCAAAACTTAGCATGAAATGTTTAATGTTTCCAGAATTGTCCCTGACTGTTAACTGGTGGAAAAGCATTATATTCTTTTTTGTTTGTTTTTTCAAAAAAAGGGTGTGAATGGAGGTGCATGCACTGGATTGATTTGTCGTTAAGATGCTTATTTTCAATCTATTCTATATATTGTAAATACAAGCTTAATGAAATTCTTGGATGAGTTTTGGGAAATTTTAATCCCTATTACTCTGTTATTATTGTGTAGGAGAAGTTGCCACCCACAGACTCCAGGCTAAGGCCCGACCAGAGGTACTTGGAAAATGGAGAGTTTGAAAAGGCCAATGCGGAGAAGTTGCGACTAGAGCAGAGGCAACGGCAGGTATGATTTAAATGTTTGATAGCAAGAACTAAATTATTGATTTCCTGCTGGCCTATACTTGTCTATCTTTACTGAGGGGCCAAATTTTCTAATGTTGAGAGCTTAGAGCCATAGTTGTAAAAACAGTTTGTACTAATTGTTCCAGGCTCGGAAAATGCAAGAAAGCGGGTGGCAGCCACGGTGGTTTGCCAAGGATAAACAAATTGACACTTACCGTTTTATTGGAGGGTATTGGGAGTCCAGGGAACAGGGCAAATGGGAATCATGTCCTGATATCTTTGGTCAAATTACACCAGAGATGGACTAAGTAAACACATCTGAAGAGAAGAATTGTTTGGTTAGCCAAAAAAAGGAAAAGCAAACAATTATTAGTGTTCGGCATTCTTTTTCGTTTCATATATGGGTAGGATAGCGGCTGGTTGATTGTTTTGAGTCAATGATATGTGAATCACATGATTGTAAAGTATAGTAAGATGAATTGATTGATGATGAATAGGTAAACAATAAAAAGAAATATCTGTATTTTCCAATTCTTTCCCAAATGGGCTCCCCTTCTTCTGGTGTTCTTTTGGAAACTTAAAAGTTTTGTATCTGTATTTCATTGCAAATTGGAATAGCATCTAAATGAGCACACTTACTATATATAGTATAGAATACAGAATTATTATCATTTACGGTCATCTGTTTTCTGTTTGTTGTTGAATCAAAATTGTCGGTAAGCATGTGATAATAAGGAATCAATCAAAAACCAAGTGTCGGTCGGCTACTTATACTGCCAAAACTGTTAGCTGCTTTTCGACTAAGACTTTCAAATCAAGCCAAGTGTCGGCCATATAAATCCAAACATGGCTTAATTTATTATTACTTCTTATACTCTACTTTTATAAGCTGGTTTTGATGCTGTTTGTCGATTTAAAATAGGAAAAATTATCTAAAATAAATCCAACATATTCTTGATTTTTCTATAATAATTTCACCTACAGCAAATTTGAGGGGTATTTTCTTAGAATAAATCAGGTGACCGAATGACTTGCTATAGCAAGTTTTATTTTCTTAAAAACGGATATTTTATGATATACCACTGAGTTTCTCCGAAATTCGCCATACACCGCACAAAATGTTTTAATTCACCATATATCATTGAGTTTTCGTCCGTTAGCACAGAATACCATTAATGACAACTGCCGTCAGTGTGCCGTTTGTAGTAAATTAATAATTCACCATATACCATTATTATTATTATTTTTTTGCGTCAAATACCATTTTTTTAAAAATAGCAATAAATCAACGTGAAAATTCAACCAATAAAATACAATGTCTTTCGCATCGAGTCAAAATTAAAAATAAATAAGGATCAATTTGCCCATTGTACACAGAATTAGCAATAACACTTAGTTTTAATATCAATCAATAGAATATATATATCAGTAAACCTATTGAACTGCATCAAAAATGGAGAGTATATTTGGAATCACCCATCATCATAAGCAAATTACAGCAAACAAGATCATCTAAAGGCAATAGATTTGAGATGCACCCAATAATTAAACCATCATAATCAAATTATAGCAAGCAATCATCATTCATCCAACAAAAAAGGGGGCAAAAAATTGAAATAATTCCAACAAAAAACCATCATAAACAAATAGATTCAAGCAAGATCCCGAAAAAGGGAATAAGTACCAAGCGAAGAACACTTGTTGACACCTTCAAGGGTAACAAGAGCAATGAGGATGAAGAAAAACGGCAAAAGAAAAGCTGAGATGAGAATGATGTGAAAAAGAGTGCAATAAGAGATGTGACGAGCTGCGACTTTTATCTTCATTAAGTCAATGAATCCATTTCTATTGCTGCTCGATATCGTTATACTTTTTATGCTCGGCGATAAATGTAGCTGCATCCTCTCCAACAATTTCTAAACAAACGATGATGAAATTAATCTTTTTCCTTCATCTCTCATGTTTTTGTTCTTCATTCACTCTTATTGTTGTTGATATTGTTATTCTTACATAACAATAATAACCTTTCGCCCATCTCCTCCTCAAACTCCCTACCATCCAATCGATTGATCAATTAATCGATCAATCATCAATCAATTCTTTTTTGCTGTCCC